>NC_139672.1:12315337-12622837 GCF_951799395.1 Argentina silus | reverse complement strand
CTTTCTACACCAGTGGAGGCTGGTGGAGGTAATGCATGGAATGGAATGAGGAATGGTATCAACACACGATACCATTCCTTATTCCATTTCATGCATTACAATGAGCCCGTCCTCCGATTTCTACCTCCACCAGCCTCCCCTGTTCTTTACCTATCTGTTAGCCCATGACTGCTATACTCCCCTGTGTCTTATCCACCAACACTGACATCTATCTGAACAGGGGTCAAAAGTTTCGTAGCTCAGAGACTAACAACGTTTTTTTATTTAACAAATGTTAATTCACGCACAGAAGACTGACTTGCAAACATTGATTTGTACAGTTGTACAATAATCTCACAGCTTTGTGGCTTGGTTGTCGGGAGAAATGAAGTACTACTTAAGCCACAAAGCTTTTGGGAAACCCAAGAATGACCCCAGAATAGCTAGGTAACCAGGTAACGAGGAGAACTGGGCTTAAGTTTGCTCCTTAAGATGCGTAGCCTGTATGGTTTCCCTTAGTATAGAAAAGTTTGAATGAAGGCAAATATGCACTATATACAGGCCTACTGCATAACAGACCATAGAACAGAAGAGGACGTTTATGGATGCAGTGTATTCCCAGGTACATACAATTACATTGTAAAGTGCCATGAAACATTTTATGGAAAACATGAACTGCCTTCCTTTTTATGATATTTTGTGGCAGCTACTAGTAGCAGCCTGTCGTAAAAAAATCACACCAATCATAAAAAGTGTCATGTTATGCAATGTTTCTATGTACTATTTGTGTTGGATTACCTTTTAAATTAAGTTGTGTTCAGGAGTTCATGCCCAACAAGCAGACCTGAGAATATAATTACGTCCGGTAATTCCTGCGCCACTATTTTAGAGCTCTTATATATCTCTCTCTCCCTCTCTTTGTCTCTCTTTCTCTCTCTCTCTCTCTCTCTCTCTCTCTCTCTCTCTCTCTCTCTCTCTCTCTCTTCTCTCTCTCTCTCTCTCTCTCTCTCTTTCTCTCTCTTTCTCTCCCGCCCCTGTCACATAGCCCTGCCTTCAGGCTATGTCTGCGTCAGCACTCATTAATTTACATTAACCAAAGTGTCAAAACATGTGCCCCTGGAATCTGCTTGCGTTGAAAGGCTGTAGGAGGCAGCGCAGGTGTTCGGACAGGGCCACTTGTTCGGCACACTTGTCCAGGGGGTGGGGGTGGGGGATGGGGGGGGGGGTTACAACCAAATCCGAGTGAGTCATATGGCAGCATTATCAAGTATATAGAATTCAGAAGAAAGCGGACAGTCACACAACCCAAGGCATGAAGGCTTTTTCCACAGGTATAAACAGGCATAGTTAGTCACTCCAGTATCTGAAAATGATAAATGGAGATGATCTAATTGCAATAGATAAAGCCTACAAGTGAAGATGGAAATCTGGTGTTGCCACAATGATGACCACAATGTCACGTATCTCAGCTTGTCCTCCGCCATATCCTCTCCACCGGAGTGAGGAACCTATTTCGAAATCGAGATATTTGCTTGATGTTGTGACTGATACAGTTTATAATGTAGCCTATTAGATCGGAAAAACAGTCATTTAAAGTCCGTGCATCTGCCCCTACAAGCAATTTTGAGATATCAAAAATCCACTTTATAGCTCTGTAATGCTAATGCTAATAATAATGCTAATAATAATGCTAATAATAATAATAATAATACCTAACCTCAAGCAACAAGGGAAAAGGTCAAGGAATTCAGGTTACGACCCCTGACCTCAGGATGAGAAAGTGTTACAATTTAGGATGTGCTAAGAGGTGGCTGCTTTTCATCCGATGCATGTTTCTCCATGCTGGGGGGAGGGAGGTTAGCGCACCGGTATATCATTAACTCTGGCTATGAAAGAAAGAAGGGGTGTGGTAAATGGAGTTGATGGGGGGACCTTAGCCCCGCTCCCCGCTGGGCCCTGCGTGGAGCACAATATCTCCGCAACCATGAGATTAAGCTGGAGAGAAAGCACTTTTCCCCATTCACACGCCCTTTAGATTGTTTTATTAAAGCATTTGAATAGGGATTTCCCCGTCTGCCGACAAGCGGGGTCCAGCCAACGCATAGTTCTCTGTTGCTATGACTTAACTTGGTCCCCACTAATCACCGGGCCAGGGCAAAATTCATATAAAATATCTGCGGCCATTGTGGGGCTAACGCGGCGTGACAGTGGTAGCACAATAGGGGATTCAGCCCCCCAGCAGGTCGAAGGGACCACTTGCCATGCCAGGGTCCGGCAGGGTTTTGGTGGAGGGGGGGCTGTCACAAGCAATCAGTCCACTTAGGCAACCCCCCGGCACATTCTTTTCCCAGGTAAAGCCCCCTTTACCCATCCCAAGGTGCCAGGACATATTTCTTTTTTTTTCTCATCTTGTCCCCAGATAATCTTCCTTTCCTTTCTTGTTCTCATCCCTTCACCCCCCCCCCCCCCCCCCCCCCCTTCTTTGCTCTTCGGCATCATTGTCAGCCAGCCATTAGGGTTTGACCCACACTTTATTGGCTTCCTGATAATAAAAGTGGGCGACTCTGTGGTTTTAAAGCTGGACTATTCACACCTCTAACCAGGGCAACCTCTTAATGACTGCTTAAATAGATGGAGCAAGGTTTTACTACATAAGTCATTCCATATCTGGAAAAAAAAGCCAAAGAGATTGCTCTTGTTATTTAGTTTTCTTCCCATTATTATCTTTTTTCAAAACTGCTACCCTGTACGTCACACTTGCAATGTGATTTTCGATATATATACACAAAAAAAACGAGCAGCAGGAGACATCAGAGATATCGTGAACAGACCTCAGTTGAAAAGTATTCAAAATACTTTCAAATACTTTGAGCATTTGCTGAAGCCTACCTGGAGTGCCCTTTGGGCGTTGTTTACATTCGTTCCTTTGTGCCAGGCAAACTCAATCAAGTATTTGAAATATGATTTGAACCCTGGTCTGATTGTGAATCATGCTGAATGGTAACATGCGAGAGCCAATGCTTAGTACAGTCATGCTAAGGGAGTGTGTGATGGATGATGCCAGTAGACCTCTCTTGCATCATTGTTCCTAATGCCCCTTATTTCTCAAACTGGTTGAAACCTGCAGCCAGGGAGGAGTTTTCGCACTCCCCTAGCCATTTACTCCTCCCCTCTCCTTCTTTTTTGCTCTCCCTAGCCAAGGCTCTCCCTCTTTCTCTTTGCTCCCCCTCTCCAACTCTTTGCCTCCTTCCCCTCTCTCTTTTGCTTTCTGTGTCCGTGTCGCTCCCTCTTTCTCTTCCTTGCTCTCCCCCTCACTTTATCCACCCCCTTGTACTGTCTCCCCCTCTACCACTCTCTCTCTCCCTACCTCTCCTTCCCTCTCTCCCTCTGTTCTTAGTGTCGTGCAAGACCATACAAGACCAAAGTACATATATCCAGGGAAACCTCCCTGTCATAATGAATCCAGTAAAAGCAGGAACGGTGGAAGCGTGGAACTTCAACAAGTTCTCAGTGTCCAACTGCACCCTAGCTCCCTGAAGTGTGCCACATTTTTGGGGGGTTGCACCTCTGAACCCTGCCCAGATTTCTCTCTCTGTCTCTCTGTCTCTCTGCTTCTGTCTCTCTGTCTCTCTGTCTCTCTGTCTCTCTGCTTCTGTCTCTCTGTCTCTCTGTCTCTCTGTCTCTGCCTCTCTCTCTCTCTCTCTCTCTCTCTCTCTCTTTCTCTCTCTCTCTCTCTCCCCCTCTCTCTCTCTCCCCCCTCTCTCTCTATTTCTTTCTCTCTCTCTAGCTCTCTCTTTCCCTCTCCCCCTCTCTCTCTCTCCCCCCCTCTCTTTCTCTCTGTTGTGTCTCTGCTTTACAGACTGCAGTGTGAGGCGGCCATTTCCTAACCTTTCAAAAGCTTAATTGAGTCTCTTAATTATAGGCCCTGTCAGGCCCTGTCTTTTCCCTCTCATCTCTTTGGAAGTTCCTTATCCCCTCTGAGTCATCAGTCAGCTATGCCAGACAGACAGAGCCCTCGCTGGCCTGGCCTTGTTCCGGGAGTCAGTGGGTTAATGGCTGAGCAGGATGGGTCCATACACAGCACCTTCATCGGACAGAGAGACAGATCCTCAGTGTGGAGATGACCCTCGTTGGTCAACCAGATCAGATTGAACTCTGTTTTATTGGCCTCCTCACTCTGTGGAATGGGGTGTGGAGCTTGATTTCAGCAGAATTGTTTACTAAAATGAATAATGCAACCAACAGGTCCAATGCATGAGTCATAATGCATTATAAAGCGTGCCCTAACCACATGTACTTTCCATGTAAGAAAAGTCCTAGAGTCTAGAAAAAGACGTCACCTAATTTCACCGACATATTATGGTTCTCATGATAAGGCATTATAAAGGCACTTAGATGCTTATAACAAGTAATAGTAACTGTTAGCTTTAGGTGCTATGTCCCAATATCAATAACTGTTTGCAATATTTATTGAGCCTCTTACTAATGCTAGCAAACCAACAAATATCAGGTATCAAAATCAGATCAAACAATTGTAAAATATGTCTTTATGCCAGTGATACTCCTCAAACAAAAACCTTTCATTGTTTCGTCATCAAATTATGGTTTAATGATTACATAAATGGAGTGTTTTAATAATTCACCCTCATTGTGTATGAATAAAGTTAATTGAATTCAAACCCCTCTGCCTCTCTCTCCAGCGACTCGTGAGTCGGCGTTCGTCCACGCCATTGCCTCGGCAGGCGTGGCGTTTGCTGTGACGCGCTCGTGCGCCGACGGCTCGGCCACCATTTGCGGCTGTGACACGCGCCACAAGGGGCCCCCCGGGGAAGGCTGGAAGTGGGGGGGCTGCAGCGAGGATGTGGATTTCGGCAGCATGGTGTCACGGGAGTTCGCCGATGCCCGGGAAAACCGGCCCGACGCACGCTCTGCCATGAACCGGCACAACAATGAAGCGGGACGCACAGTGAGAACCTCTTCTCTCTAGTTCACTAACAATAGTGTATCATCTATTTAATGTTGAAAGGCTGATTTTAAATGATATTTTATCTGACAGGCAAGCTTTGATAATCCCAGTCCTAGATCACCTGCTAAACACTTTCTAGTGTTGTCATTGCGAACATTCACTGTTACTTTATTGCTTTGACTTTCATTCAACCAATGGCGTTTCCTGTGTCGTCTTCCCTCTCCCCCATCAGTCCCTCAACGACAACATGTTCCTGAAGTGCAAGTGCCACGGCCTCTCGGGCAGCTGTGAGGTGAAGACCTGCTGGTGGTCCCAGCCCGACTTCCGGGTCATCGGTGACTACATGAAGGACAAGTACGACAGCGCCTCTGAGATGGTCGTGGAGAAACACAAGGAGTCCCGCGGCTGGGTGGAGACCCTTCGGCCTAAGTACACCTTCTTCAAACCGCCCAACGAGCGTGACCTGGTCTACTACGAGAGTTCGCCCAACTTCTGCGAGCCCAACCCGGAGACGGGCTCCTTTGGCACACGCGACCGCGCCTGCAACCTCACGTCCCACGGCATCGACGGCTGCGACTTGCTCTGCTGCGGCCGGGGTCACAACACACGGACGGAGAAACGCAAGGAGAAGTGCCACTGCATTTTCCACTGGTGCTGTTACGTTAGCTGCCAGGAGTGTGTGCGCGTCTACGATGTTCACACCTGTAAATAGGGCCCCCCCCCGCCCCCCCCCCTATTTGGCACTCATCTTGTCTCACCAAAAGAAACAAAAAGACTTACATTTATCGAAAGAAGCTACTTAGCCCAGGCTAGGGGACTTGAGAGCCTTGGATTAGACTTCAAACTTTAGCTGACTAGCCTGTGGATTCAGCTACAGTCACCTGACAGGCATACAAGATGACTTCTTGTTATGTGATGCTGTGGAGAGTCAGCCTGTGTCTTAGAATACTAAGGTAGTTGACCAGAGATAGACTCAAGGTGACTCCATTGATACAAACAGCATAATAAGGATGTCGATGAGGGTAAAGATGATGATGATGATGATGATGATGATGACGATGATGACGACAATGACTACCCTCTCGTCGACAGAGGCAAAGGAAAAGACAGTGGGTTGGGGGTAGCCAAAAGATGACTTACATTACCAGGGAGATTTTTTCAAGCTTTTGGTTTCCCAACACAAGAAAAGAGAAGAGATTGTTTTGTATATAAGCTGCTCTCTTGACAAACACCATATTGGTGAGTTCTCTGTATGCTCTGAGTAGTCACCTTCTTTTAGAGCAGTACAGCACTGTCAAAGCCTTTGGGGCACCATACTATCTATGAACATCATCTTTTTCAAAATGCTCAAGATATTCAGTCATATTCAGTCAAATCTCTGCTCTCCACCCATATTGTAATTTTTTTTAATTTGTATATTACATGTTCATGAGTTTAAAAAAGGAATAGCATATATGAGCATTTTCAGAACTTTGTATGACCACTATACACTCAAAAGCACACATTCTACTCAACATTTGTAGTATGTAGGAGATAAATAACCTTTTGACTGAGTGAATGGATGTTCTATGTTTTATAGTGTTAACCTGTTACTAATGTTTGGGTTAGAATGCACTTGCACCTGAGTGAATGTAGTTGTTACATTGTTTTGTGTTTATGTATTCTCAAATTCTCTGGCTTTTTAAAGAAAAAAAAATACTAGTCTAGTCCGATCGGAAAAAGAACATTAGCACACATCAACCAAACAACATGTTTGAAGAAAGAATTAAGAAAATGGATACTTTGATCCCTACAGCGGTTCATCACTGTCTCATCAAACCCCTGCTACAACTGGAAGCTCTTTGAACAAGGTTGCCAAGAGGTTTGGCCACAGAACAATGATACTGCGTATGTTTTTCCCAAAGACAAATGACTTTCCATTCAGTCTGAACATGAGTTGGACAGAGAGTCCTAACGGAGTATGAAAGGTCAGCACTTCTGTCTCGTCACTGAGGAATATGAAGCTTGTTCTCCTCGTTGTTATCAGTGTTAGTGATTGTCCACCGAAACACGCCACGTCGGGTGACTCAGTGTTGACAAACCATGCTATTTAGTATTTGAGAATTAAACTTTGTGAAAGGGACTTACCCACTAGAATCATTTTTTTGTTGTTTCATGCCTGTGCGTTTAAGGTAAATCCACTATTCTCTCTGTTTAAGCTATTACATAATTTGAAATGCTCCCCAGAAGTCTTCATATTATAACAGAACTAGCAGGTAACACTTTACTTAGAGCATACAGTTATAATGTGTTGATAGCGCATTATAAGACTTGTTATAAACATGTATGACTGAATTATAATGTCTTATGTCATCTAACAATGATCCTGAGCTATTATCAGACATTTTTTGTCAGTTGAACATAAATAACATATTATGATATATTACAAAGATATTAAGGAATCATACAGTACATGCCTATAACGAGTTATATTGTGTTGTGTGTGCCTCATATAAAGTGTTGCCAAATAGCAAATACAGTCGGTGAGAAGTGGCATCATCCTACAACACTAACCAAGCTGTCTTATATATATTGTGCAGTTACTGTAAAACGATGACCAAAACCTGTGTATTTGATTCTCATTTCTGGCTCAATTTTTTCCCTGCAACTATAAAAACAACTCAGCAGCACACATTGACACTATCAATACTTCCCTTCTGTGTATGCTGCTAATTAAAGATAATTTGTCTTTTTGTTTGTTTGTTTGTATGTATGTATGTATGTATGTATGTATGTATGTATGTATGTAAGTATGTATGTATGTATGTATGCATGTATGCATACATGTATTCTTTCTATGAAAGATACCGTTTAGACATAGTTTGAACAAAAATGTGAAGTTTTCTACTAATTCATTTTGCATGTAGACTGCATAGACATATACTGTTCATGTTGTTAACCAAATAGACATAATGTGTTGCCTATGTTTTGCTATTCTGTGTTTTGGTTATGGAATCATGTAATCACTGGTCCAACTGTGGATTCACAGTTATGATTGGTGTCTGCTTAGATGAACTACTGATTGCTTGGACAAATCTGACGTATCTTCTACACCTGTTTTTGTGAGAAGATCAAATACACTACAACTCATCCTTTTTTATTCATAATTTTGGGGAACAAAAATGAGACTACTGAACCTTGAATCAAAAGTGTTGTCATAATGAATTTCATTAAAGGGTATGTTAATTAGAACTGGTTAACAAGGCTTGCCAGTTTACAGTCTCAGGCATGTGTAGCTCATACCATGTTCATAGACTTACAAAACATGACTCATCTATTGACAGTGGAGGTTGGTGGAGATAGAAGTTGGAGAACGGGCTCATTGTAATGCATGGAATAGCATGAGGAATTCCTCATGCCATTCCATGCATTAAACACACGTGTTTGATACCATACCTCATGCCATTCCATGCAATACAATGAGCCAGTCCTCCGATTTCTACGTCCCCCAGCCTCCCCCTAGCACCCCCAAAATGATACATATCTCATGTGATACGACTTCTCAGCCGTGATAAACTACTGAGCAACAATCTTCAATACGAGATGTGCTTTTCTGCATTTATATTTGATTTAATGTTTGTTTGTTTGTTTCTGTTTGTTTGTTTGTGTGTTTGTTTGTGTAGAAATGTGCTTATGTTCTAAACTTTTTGTTATGGTCTCTTTAAAGTTTTCCAAAGTTTTGTACAAACTAGTTTTGCATTTTTATGGATTTCTAAAGTCTGATGTTTTTTATGATTATTTATTTTACCGTAAATGTATATATTAGTAAGTAAGAGTATATATTTGCAGATACATTCCGTTTTCAAGACAGTGTTGTTACTTGTAACACTGTAACAGTTTTACCTCAATGTCTGTTGTATCACTGACCGTACACAGGATATACTGTTTGTCCTACCGTCTGTACTAGATTAATAGATGTTAACTTTATAATAACAAAATAAAATGACATAAAAACATGATGTCACTTTATTTGCAATAAAACTGACTAGCTATCATTATAGAATATTCTGTCATTGGCACGACTCTCCAGAACAATTTTTGATAGTCTCTAAAGGTGCCACTGTGAACAACAAAGCACAAACAAACCGCCATATGCATGATCAGTCCCATTTTAAATAAGGGATAACTTTTTATCTAATTAAGCCATTATATACTCCCTATAAGGTCTACATACATGCTTCAGAAATAATTTGTGGGCAAATGTTATGGAAACAAGTTTGGGCCACATTGGGCCTTGAAAAATATTCTTCATTTAAAATAGGACCGAAGGCAAAGGCAAATAATCCATAATCATTTTCACATGACATCTGAGTCCAGGAGGCTTGTCATCGTCCTCTGACGAGCACTAATCCTAATGATGTCTAAAAACCATACAGCCTTATCTCTACCCATCCATTCTCATGTTGTTTACTCGTGTTGTAAGTTAAAGGTAAGAGTACAAGATGCAGGTAAGAACAGTAAAGGCAGTCACCGCCTCATTCCTTAGGCGTCCCCCAGAAGTCAGCCGATCTGGCTTGTTTTAGCATCCACTGACAAATGATGTTGACTTAAGCACGTGTAGATGTGAAATCATGCTCAACTCTAAAAACAGATGGAGTGGATTGAAAAAATATACCATAGCCCACACACTCCATTCCTTCTCCAGGTGAGGTCACACTGTTTTGTTTTTTTCTCACTCCGAACCCATATCGTGTGGAGGATGCAGCTGTGATATAGGAAAACACTCCCCCAAACACTGTCTCCGTGAAAAAGATAGATATTATCACTTAATGGCAGCCATTGAACACTTATTTTCCATTTGCAACATCACACTCTTCTGAAAGCAGGATCCATTCCAAGACTTTTGGAGCAAACTTTGACACCCTTTATAAAGGTCTTATAATGAGTCTGCAAATCACCAGTGAATCCACAGTAGTCATTTCCCAAGAGTGCTAAACACCGCAGTTATCACATCACTGCCTATCTCTGTACATCACAAGCATCAAAACAATGTCACACAGTTTCAACCAATGAGTAATAACTATATATCATTACTCCTTTATCTACAATCTATCAACATATGATAGACAATGCATTTTACAAATCCAGCAGAAATCCTTTAAAGGGTAACTATGTGGTACCCAGACATCAGTAGCCACTTTGGTAATCTAATAATGAGACAGGCATAATTATTGATTGTGCAGTGGTTAAGCAGAAATATTTGAAGGAATTGTTCACTTTTTGCTAAAAGCACCACATTTGCCACAGAGGTAGCTTTATTTACTTTGAAAAAGTAGCAGGAAATTTTCAAAATGACCGCCGACGGTACCACTATTTTACAAACCTTTCATTTTCAGCGGGTCTTTTTTGTGATAAGATCACCAAGTTTGGCGTAGAGATAGATTTGTGTACCCTGACAAAATGTATGTGGCGACCCTAACACTGGGGGCAACAGTACCTGCCCCTTTGCCCTGGGGGCAACAGAACCTGTTCGTTCTGTTCACAATTCGTATGGTTGACACTCATGTTGTGATATTGGCACAAGATCCATCAGGCAACTAACTTTGGCTAGCATTTGGAACAGGCAATCATTTCAGATACCTGGCAGCCAATGAGATTGCAGATCGTCTCCGTCCAGAAAAAGCACATGCACTCCCATTGTTTTATGCTTTGACAGGGTGTGACACACCGTCAAACTTTGTTGGCCATGGTAAAAACACTGGCCAACACGGAAAGTTTTGCCAGAGCTCACAGAGACATGACTAGAACTGTCCTCATGATGCAATGCACAGCATTGAGAGGTTTGTTATCCACGGTCCAACAGAACCAGCACACGCAAAGATGTCGGCATGGCACAAAAGAAACTCTTTGTGAGGAAAAACAATGTGCAACACATTTCACCAACTAGCGCAGCTCTGGAACAACATGTAAGCAGTCTACCAGGGAGGTCATGCGTGGGGCCAGGCACTATCGCCAGCACCTGCGTTACCTTCCCCAAACAACTGGGGATGTCCCCAAACAGAGGAGAGTCTGTACGAGCCTTTCTGGACCATACTGCCAGAGGCATTCAAAACCTGCTATGAGCCTGTAGCATGCAAGTGCATGTAGGGCTGTGTGAAGCGTTGCCAGTGAAAGCAGCAGCACTTGAACGCACACCTCTATGTGTGTAGGAGGGGGAGTGTTGAAAAACCTAAGAAGAACTGTAACAAAGTACACACACTTTAAAGATACGAAGAAACAAAACGTTTAAAGTTGTCCTTAGATGATGGGGTTGGGTTGAGGGTGTAGTGGTGGAATTAGGACACTCTTTCAGATGTAATTTAAAAAAAAAATAAAAAAAAATTAAAAACATACAAAGTTAAAAGGTTGAAACAATAAAGGTTAAAAGTTGGCACTGTCGGTGGCCATTTAGCTACGGCCCCACAGGTACCAAATCTGTAGTGACTCCATATCTAAATCTTTTTCAGGTACATAAATCCACCTCTGTGCCAACTTCAGTGATATTTTCACAAAATAGTCCTTCTAAAAATGAAAGGTTAATAAAATAGTGGTACCGTTGACCCCCAGGGGTCAAATCTCTGGCCATGTATGTTCATATTGTCAGGGTACAGAAATATACCATTGTGGCAAATGTGGTGCTTTTATCAAAAAGTGAAGGATTTATTGGCTTAACTATGAGGTACTATGAGGACAGAGCAGAGGGATGAATGAATTCACCCAGCTTCTAAAATCTTTTCCCTCAGCATCTTTTTCCTCCCTCAGCAGGTGAGAGTGCTCACATTGTCCAAGGTTGTTGTAAAGATGTGTGGGGATGTCATCATGCAGGCCTAGGTTAAATAACTACCCTAAATTCTCGAGCCACGCTTGATTTAGTTTACGTGGTACAATGGAACCAATGGAATTGTCACACAACTAAGACAGCAAACTGCAAGCTAAATCAAGTAGCTGGTATCTTTCAAGTATTTGGCATATGTGACCTAGGTCTAATATCTTGATGTGTCTACCCCTAACCCTTTTGCAGGCTTTGGATGACCAATCCGACTGGCGTGCCAACCTACCTGTTGACATTCAAAAGGGATGAGAGGCCTCGCTGCATCGCTGCACTGGACAGACGAATGGAGCCTTGGCAGGTCCGTCACAATAACTATCTCAACAGGCAGGCAAAAGTACAATTGATACTGAATAGACATAATCCCTTTAGCTGCCCTTTTCTGTGCCTGAAGGTCATTTTATCAGCCGTGCTGATCTCCTGCTGATGGGGAAGACTATAGATGACACACACCCTGACCCACCATGGATATGTTGGTTTGCAACACCCCTCACACACACGCACGTACGCACGCACGCACGCACGCACGCACGCATGCACGCACATACACACACACACACACACACACACACGCACACACACACACACACACACACACACACACACACACACAGACTATAGCATAATACTTAAAGTGCCAAGATTAAAATCCGGATGAGACCACAATTAGAGTTTGGGAACAGTCCACAAGGTGGGACAATGCTATCGTTATCCCTGGATTTGCAAGAGACACACAGAGAGAGAGAGAGAGAGAGAGAAAAAAACTGCAGAAATAATTTGATTCTTTTGAGAGAGACCCCAGAAGCCAGTTGAGCTCTTTAAGAAACACTAACAGCTGAGAGAAGTTCTCGGTGATGAGAGTTTGAAGAGCGAGAGAGATTTGGGAGGAGACAGAGGTGCAGATTAGGGGAGTTTGATGTGAATAGAGCCCACCAGTGTATGTTCATTCCAGACCTCTGATAGTCTTTCAGACCTGCAACAATGTCACCACCAGAGGCCACAGTCTCAGTACCATCTAACCCCATTATCAGAGAATAAGAATTCCAAACGGAGTGAAAGGTTTACAAAAAAACGATACCATTCTCATTCATCATGCAGATTCATTTGTCTACCTCAAAACTATATTTCAGGGCTGTCATTCAAAGTTGAAGTCATTCGTTAGCCCCGGCGGGGGTCCAGAAATAATTGAAATACAATACACTTCTCTCAGGGGTGGGAAAAAAGAGTTGTTGCCTCATCGAATTCCGTTCTACAAATATGTCCTACTCCTCCAGACAGGAGCAGGTACTCCGACAGGGAGATCTCCTGCTGGTAGCTCATTCCACACCTCCAGTTCCTCCTTCCACTTTTCACACCATCTGAAAGGGGGGTGGGGGGGGGGGGAGAAGAAGTACAAAACATGAAACAGATCACAGGATAGACAGAAACTCAAGCCCCTGCAGCAACACTCAGCCCCTCGCTGAAGGAAATGGGCCCTTCCCTTCAGCCAAACCCCACCTAGCGGCATTGTCACCCAAGTGAGACGGACATTGTTAGCAGATAGTTGCCAGGAGAAGCCTATGTCGTCTCCAGCATGGGAGATTGGCATCCTGACTGTGAGAACTTCGACACGGCCGGACCCCAAGTGGCACCACCCAATAACCATATAAATGGCAGACAATGGGGCTAATTGCAATCAGTGCCCTCCGCCTCCTTTTTATGTCCTGTTTTTTCGCTGTTGAAGGATAGGGAGAGTGAGAAGCCTGAGATTTTCACAATGCGAGTCCCCATGCATTTCAATAAAAGCTGGGTTCTTTAAGGGGAAAGACTGGGGCATGGTGCATAGCAGTGTGGTGCTGCAAAGCCCTCTCTCAAGTGACGGTAGAAGTCACACTTCTCTTTCAACAATCCCCCCATTTCACTCTCCCGAAACCTTTGATGTCCAAACAATGGAATATGGAATTCTTCATGTCATATTTACATACAGCTTGCATTGAGATATATTGGTGATAGCTGTGACTACATCCTATTCAATGTATGGCTTTTCTAAAGTTGGTTATATATTTTTTGGGAGTTGTTACAATTGTATCACTGTAGCATCAGATCGACCGATTGGTAATCTGAACAGGTCTGACGATACATATTGAATACATTATAACTGCATGCTCTAAATAAAGCCCAGACGTTTTTGTTTGATTATCTATCCGTGAAACATAAATCAAACAACTGTATAAACATAAACCAAATCAAGTCGGAATCCCGAACAATCAAACTAGGTGGAAAAGAATGTGGCTATCAAAGTGTTATTTGTGTGTCCTACAGCCAGAACATTTCCAGCAATAATGCATCTACAGAGCCACGTTTTTCACTGTGTGGGCAACTGAGCTTTTCATTATGTAACTGTCTTTGAAGAAAACCTTTTGATGTGCATGTGTCTCGGTCCAATATTACTGTACTACACTTTCACAATACTTCCACCCACCGACGGTTTGAGCAGTGCAATGAGCATTCAACTACTACACCACACTGAGAGACAGTCGATTATTTAATAGTTCCTACAATTATGTGGATGAAACACCCACAACAGTAGAAACGAGGTTTTCAATAGCATGTCAGTTTGTTTTATTGAGAAACACACACAAACACATCAAATTGAGCCCTAGAGGGAATGTTAGAGGGAGCCAGCTCAATTCTGATGTTTCAAGGAGTGTTTGAAATCACATGTTTGCCTGGTTGCAACTGGCTTTATATTCTTAGCGCCTTGCAAGTGATAATCTGTTGCACTTCTGTAATCTATAGCCAAATAACCTATAAGAATACTGACACCTCAATGATGTCCTACACTATGTTGAAGTGAAAATGAGACATGTGTTGCTTCTCACACAAACCTGTTTAATGATAGTTACAGTCATTTATGATAAACAGTTAGTTTATAACTCTAAAGATAGTGTCACTGTCGGCACTACATCTAAAAGTTTGTCGTTGTGTTGAATTTTGTTGACAACATACAGTTAGTTGCTTTAACCCTTTTATAGTACATCAGATCCTCTCCTAGTACAGTATTACCGCTATTGCTCTAAAATACAGCTTTATGGCTGCAGTAATCATGGCAGTATTTTCCCTTTTACGTCTGCTCAGGGAAATGTGAGAAGTGTGTCACCTGCCCTGAATGGGTACGACGGGTTATCCCCTTGGCTTTCTTAGATGACACCCATCATCACGAGAGCTGTGGCACCTGTGAAGCACTCTTATTTCTTTTGAAGTGCTTGTTTGTATTGTTTAGCGAACAAAGGGATTTTTGCCACCTTTGTACTTACAAGGGAACATTAGTCAAACGTGGAGGATAATAGCAGGGGGGTGCATGCTAATGACGAACTGTGAGGTGTGAGTGGGTGTGTGTGTGTGTGTGTGTGTGTGTGTGTGTGTGTGTGTGTGTGTGTGTGTGTGTGTGTGTGTGTGTGTGTGTGTGTGTGTGTGTGTGTCTGTGTGTGTGTGTGTGTGTGTGTATTCATGTCTCCCCCATGTATTAGTGTAGTACTCCCCAGCCCCCCTCTGCCTCATCACTGTACTTGACTGGCACTGCAGAGCAAAATGACTTTCGTAAGGGGAGAAAGGGACACGGAGTGACTCCTACTAGTGTCTCATGGGGGACACAGAAAAAAGGATGAGGTCAAGATTGGAGAGAGGTTTAGCCTCTGTTGTCTGGTGCTTTTGACTTGAGATCATGAGAAGTTGGATTGGACAAAAAAAATGGCTTTATGGTGTCTTATTGTTGCATTAATGGCATTTAGCAGACGCCTTTATCCAAAGCGACTTAAACAAATACATTTGTTTAAGTAAGTGAATCATCTATCCATCAGTCATCATAAGATAAAGTCATCAATGCTCGGACCAGGGGCCATAGGCAGTCTTATTGTTGCTTATTGAAAGGATTATATGCACACCAATTGTGATTGTAGTCACTACAGGAAAATGGAATAATATCATATGCCATTTAGACACCTTTATCCAAAGCGACTTACAGTACAGTGAGTGCATCCATTTGTTGTATGTATGGTCCCAAAAGGAGTTAAACCCTGAACTTTAGTGTTACAGTAGCACCATGCTCTACCAGCTCCCAATAAAACATTTTTCAGGTAACTATTGTCTTATGCCGCTGTAAAGGCAGCATGGTGAGTTGCGGGGGGAAGAGGAGAGGAGGGGGGCAGTCAGGCAGGGGTTGAAAAGAGGTCAGCCAGACCAAGATGGGACAGGGAACAGGCATAATCAGTCAGTCACCTTTTCACCTCTCTCCAACCCAAAGCAGTTCAACAGGTATGACATGCATGTACTTCCTCTAAGTTCACCTTGATGAATGTAGGATAACACATTTTGGTTTATTATTATTATTATTATTATTATTATTATTATTATTATTATTATTATTATCATTATTATTATCATCATCATCATCATCATCATCATCATTGTTATTATTATTATTATTATTATTAACATCATCATCAATACTTGTTGGTCATGCATTGAGCAAGGACCCTGCACAGTCTTGCGGCTGAATAGTTTGATGCTAATTGGCATCAGTAGACTGGAAAGGTAACCTAGAAAATCATGATTTGTCATGATTAGTCATGATTTGTGCTAAAATGCGCAAAATGGCTAACTACAGTATTACAGAATGACTGTATAACTTAGTGAATTTACTGTATATGGAAAGGAAATGTATAGCAATCCTCTATTTTTCAAGGATTTCTACAATTTCAAGGTTTCTGACAATAAGCAAATCTATAAGCAATTTCCTCCACCTCTTGCCTGGCGAGGTCTTGGACAAATATTCAGTATATTCAGAAATGATCAAGGTTAAGTAACATAAATCATTAAATGATGATGTAACTGACATTCACTTCTCAAACGTGTGTAGTATGTGTGTGTGGTGGGGTACACGTTTGTGTGCGTATGTGCACGTGTGTGTGTGTGTGTGTGTGTGTGTGTGTGTGTGTGTGTGTGTGTGTGTGTGTGTGGGCATATGTGTGTGCATGCACGCACAAGCATGCGTGCATGCGTGTGTGCGTGCAAGCGTGTGTGCGTACGTGTCTGTGTGTGTGAGTCAGGGTATATCAATTACAAGGTGACTAGCAGGGGGAGAGGAGAGGGGTTATCATTAGCAGGGACTGGCGCTGGCCTCTGGTAGTTCCAGTAATTACCTCACAAAGGGTGGTGCTTGCCTTCCCACTGCTTTTCCCACACTGCACTGCAGGCTCAGAATTCCAAGCGGCCCCAGACCTGCAATCTCCTTGGTTTTAGCAAGCAAATTACTGACAAGTCCCATTCTTCACAGCACTGTAATTGCATTTTAGTGCTGTTTTTATTGAGGTACCCCCCAGCCCAGTGGCTGCCCACCCCCTTTCAAACTATGGATGGTCAAGGAGGGTGGAGTTTAATATAGATAGCATTAGTCCCGTTTGGAGAATCTACAAATGGGAGAAAGTTGGAATGATTTTGGAACATTCTGGTCTTTTGTCTTGTTAAGCTTAAGTATCATGATCAAAATCAATATCTTCTCCTCAATATGTCATCACTTTCAGTTGTGTTATATTGTATATTGGACATCGATTCAATCAATGTTTTTGTTCAGTGTTTGGTATTGTATTTCAATAATAAATATGTTTTAGAATTGCATTTCTCATTCAAAGTAAAGAGATAGTTCACCCTAAAATAAAATGCTTTTGATCAACTACCTTCAATAAAAGAAACATCAATACACTATAAGACACTTTTTCAGTGTTTTAACTTGCTCTTCCTCGTTTTCCAACACAATGAAAGTGGATGCGGCTCACCTGATGGCCTTCAGGTGGACCCCCTCCACTTTAACCAACCATTTTATTTGCTGGAAGTAAAGGCGTCTGTCTACTCCCAAACATGTTCAGTGCTCATTGGACAATGAAAATGTATCCTTCCACCAAATCCATCCAGTGTATGCTTACTTTAGTGAAGTAATATTTAGTGATATTGAGGGTACTCCCGTCTCATAGAGTATAGAATAGAATATAGTGAGCATGTTGGCTTCTCTACAAGTTTAATCACAGCATGTTGTCTTTCCCACCCCTCCATATCATTCATTCAATGTCCTACTATGTGGAAATCATTACTCTCCATGTCAATACAAGCTCAGCGCAGAGAAAACATCTCATTATGGGACTTAAAGAGATCCAGTTGCATTCTTGGCTCTGTCAAGCTGCTCTTCTTTTCTTCAATATATAGTTACTTTTCTTTTCATGGAGTGGACAAATTCTCAACGTTCCAACGCCGGACAACCAAACAGTTGCCGTTTGAAATGAGAAAGGGAGAAAGGATGGAAAATGGAACGGAGGATTAGAGGATCTAAACAGGATAAAAGGATAAGAGATTCTTGGTGTGATCCAGTTTAGTTTGAAAGATGGAGGGTCTTAACAAGGATTTGAGACTTTAGACTGCTTTGTGCCATTATTTCCCTCCAATGCAGTTTCATCTAAATTGTCTGCAGTTTGGTGGTCCATACAAGCCTGCTTCAACCACCAACTCCTTTACACAAACGCACACACACACGCACACACACACACCCACACACACACACACCCACACACGCACACACACACACCCACACACACGCGCGCGCATGCGTGCACGCACACACACGCTCACAAACACACACACACACACACACACACACACACACACACACACACACACAGCAAGCAGCGCGCAGCACCTTGTTGTACCTATTAATTAGTTGCTCATTTGATTACCACCCTCAACTTAAAAAAAAAAAAAAAAACACAATTGCAAATTTGTTTGCATTGGACTTAGGTTTCTTTCCATTTGTTGTGTTTAATCTTTAATGTCTATTGAGATGCAATTAAAAGGCTGAAAAAAATTACAATAATAAAGAAATGCTGTGTTCCATCTCCCTATTTCCTTTGTTGAAAAGCACAAAGCCTTCAGTTTTCCTAGAGGCTGTGATTCTGTTAGATAAAAGGTTGAATAAAACAAAAGAGTGATTGAATTTTATTCATCAAACATACGTATGTCCAGCTTTACAGACAGCTCGGTAAAACAGCTCCCTTAGGGTAACACTGGTAATTGACCTAATTCGTCTGTGCCATAATGTGTCCATCCCTCTGTCAGTCAAAGCAGGTTGACACCTCTGACCCTGCCCAGAGTGTCAAATGGGTTGTCAGAAGGGTTCAATAAAGCACAAATGACAAGCCCTCTAATGCATTACCGCACGAGCTCCAGCCAGCAATGAGAGGCTATAGCCCTACATAGCCTAGAGGTAGACAGGTGCGCTCTGGAACAACACACAGGACAAAAATGCATCAGACAGCTCACCGGGAGTACAGGTGTTAAGGAGAAGCTCCCTCCGTCAAAACATTGACTTGACGAAACGGTAGATTAAAAATTCATAATTCATGATGATGTTTGAAAAATGATGTCAACGGTGACAATAACAAATAAAACATCGCTGTGGTGCGGATTGCATTTGATACACTGGAGAACGTAACCAACGGGACTAATTCAACTTCATGTTCCCAAAGATAAACAAGGGTTTATCCGCACTACTACAATGACATAGATTGCTTCAGTCTGAAGCTGTTGTGGTAATGCCTTGTGTAATACTCAAGTCGATTATCAACTTGACATACCATGTCTACTTTGTATAAAGGGAAAAATAGCTAACCGTGTGTACCGAACCGTGTGACACAACATAGATGGACATACACAACAAGAGGCAATGACTCTGAGAGAGGTGTCAGTGACAACAAAGAGCCATATCGGACCACCTCAGAGATGTGCTCCAAGCATGTTGGTTCTGTCAACGTTTGGCCTCATAGGGCCCCACAGGGGCCACTGTGAGTTAACCTGTCAGTCTCTGCCCTGAGATGCCTGAACTCAGCGTGCCCGAGACATGAGGAATGAGGGTGGGTTAGCTACAAATCATTTGGCATCGGCATGACAATGGCAGATGCCGTGCCAAGTGAAGGCACCTTTGATGCCACCGGTATTCAATTGGCGCTGGGTCTCTCTCCCTCTCTCTCTGTCCTCCAGTCTCTGCTCCGACATGCTGTGCATTCCAACCAATTATCTAGCCCAAGGTGGAACAGGTTAACACTTTTACCCTTTGATGTCTCCCTTAGTGGGATACAGAGGTTTGATTGAATCAAGGAACAAAAACAGGGTGGGGCATCCCTTACTCATGGCTCACAAGCTGAAACTTCAAACAGAGACTTATGAGGAAAAAAGAATATGTTTCTATTTTGGGAAGACAGGGGGCCACAGATGAGAGGATGGAAGTAAGGATAAGCAGCCTTGGGATTCTGTTCTCCTGCCTGTAGGGGGCAACGTGTGGACCGTAGGGGACAGCACTAGAGAGCACTCGACAGCACTAGTTGCTGTACCAAGTTTGGGTAGATGTTGATTGCATCGTGATGGAATATAAAATACCAGCAAAGTTTTGATATTACAAAAATGGAGATCAGGAGAGGCCTAAGGGCCTAACACGTGTCCATGGGAAGTTGGAGCAGTGAATAAAGGGTGGATAAAATATAGCAAAATGAGGCTATGGGAGGGTGGGGGCGGGGGTGGGGGGGGGGGGGGGGGTTATGTGCCCCATTCAAGAACCAGACCTTGGTAACCTGCTTCCAATTCAACCCAGACATCCTTTTCCCAGGAAATCAGACCCTTTGGCATGGACACAGTGTGCCATGTGAACTCTTACACCTCGCCAATGCACATACATCTTGCGGACCCACAATCCCTTTGGTTTGTACACCGCCCCCCTTCTCATTGGGGAAGGGTGTCCTCAAAGAGCCTCTCCACCATCCGTCACGCATGTCCCGGGGACATCCTGCTATGGTTCAGATGGCCTACATCACCACCATCCTCTTATTCACCATCAATGTGGCATCGAAGTGGGTTCAATTGAGAATGGCAAGGCAATGCTAATGATGAGAAGACTTGTTCTCTGAGGTGTTTTTTGCCTTATTGTTAAAGGGATGGCTAATTTATATGTATGTTTTGGTGAAATATCATGTTACTCTGAGTTGTCCTCTTGGCCAGTAGAGAAAGATTCTCTGGTTCTCCGTTATCTACTTTGCTACCGCAGCAGAGGCTAACAGTTAGCAGTTCTGTCTCCAATAGACAGGATTCCAAAGTCAGTTAGCATCATTTAAATTACCATGCCAAAATTTCCTCAGAGAACCTCAAACAAAGTTTGAAAGGATTTTTTAATGCGCATTCTACTGAAAATAAAACAATTGCAGTCTCTATAATCCATTTGCTCAGAACTGGAACTATTTCCTCTTCGTAGACTCACACACAGCGTCTTTGTTTTGGTTTTGGTTTCACCAGCCAAGCTCTACCCTCGCTGGACGGGCACCCGACCGCGGAGTGATTACTAGCTATGAACAAAAAGTTGCCGGTATCTTAATGGAATCCAGGATGTATATTTGAAAACGGATTATCGAATATTATTGCAAAACTTGTCCTTTGCGATTACATTAAAAGCATGTACAGTACAGGTTTGTCAAAAATTTAGCCGCTACAAAACTTCGTTTGACGTTTCTCTGAGGAGATTTTGCCATGTTATTTCAACAATCCAAAATGATATTTCATTACACTGTCATGATAGCACTCAGCAATTGGTCCAAAATGTCATCAGGTTTTCTTAGTAAAACCTCAAGATGTAAGGACATGGAGAACCTTCAATGTGGTACAACACATTTCCTTATGTGCCCAAAGCGGAGTGCAAAATGTTATGTAAATCCTCTTAACGACCTTTTCAGAGACCCGACAATCGCCGCACAAAGGTGATTGGCAGCCGACACCGTGGTGCACATTGAGCCTTTGCCCCGGCCCGTCTCTCTCTATAGCGCCCCCTACTGTGAGAGGCGTGGGGTAGGGTGCCCAGTGGCAGTTGTTGCCAATAGGTAAAGCCAGCATGGATCCTCTCATGGCAACCGTGTGGGTCGTTGTAATAATGTTCGGTTTGTTTCCTGCCCGCACCTCCTTCAGGATTTGGCCCTTGAGCAATATTACGGCACATCAGGCGCAGAGGGAGGGGTCCATGCTTGTCTGTCTGTGTTCTAGCATGGCTTGGCCCTCTCTCTGCCCATTGTACGGCTCACAGGGCGGCCTATTGGTGGCCTGTTGGCCCCTCCATAATGTGTGTCCATTGTCATCATTATTATGATTATTGTTATTTGCCCCCCCTGGCCTCAAACTCTGTCTGCCCCACCCCAGGAGGGATACACATGGGCTCCATACACAGACTGTCTCTCTCATGTATCAAACTCTTCAGGGCTAGGCATCTGCGACGATGACAAAATCCCCCGTTGACAGACACACACACACACACACACACACACAGTAACACAGACACACACACACACACACACACACACACACACACACACACACACACACACACACACACACACACACACACTGTTCCCCCAAGAGGCCACTGTTCCCAAGCCTCTTACTGAGCGGTTTTATCCTGTCCAGGCCTCGTCTCAGAGGGGAGTGCGGCTGCCCCCTACTGAGTCTCATAGCCACTTCCTACAGCGAGGCCTGTTCAGCCCGCTGGCGGCCGTCCTCCATTCAGCCACTGCCGACTAGCCCTACTCCCTGCCTGGTCACCCATACATTTGCTTTGATTTGGGCATGAATGACTCAGCTACATGAATAACACATCCGAGATTGATGACCTAAGCCACAGACATCGCTTCAAAATTTCCCAAGACATATTTGGAGCATATCAAAGACACTTACTGTCCTGCCTCTCCGGGGCCTAACTGTCAGTTCTTGGGCCTGGGTGGGTTTAAGAGGCCACTGATAGGTGTTTAAGGAAAGTGTGTGTGTGTGTGTGTGTGTGTGTGTGTGTGTGTGTGTGTGTGTGTGTGTGTGTGCGTGTGTTTGTGCGTGTGTCTCTGTGTGTGTGTGCGTGTGTGTGTGTGTGTGTGTGTGTGTGTGTGTGTGTGTGCTTGTGTGCGCATGAGCATGAGCATTTGTTTGTGTTTTGGTGTGTGTTTGTGTGTTTCGTAAGGGGGGGGGAGGGTATAAGATGTACACCTCCTACTGTCTCAGCTGTTATCGTCTGTCCACAAATCAGAACTGTCACTCCAGAGAGATATGAGGCAGAGAGGAAGAACCACATTGTACGGATTCTCCTGCGCTGACTGCCCCGGACTATGGAAGGGTGGATTTAGCAGTGTCTGCAGAACCTCTCCTTCTGAGCCCATGGTATGTTGCAAATGCGCATTATGATATTATAACGATAATCAGCTTGTTTTTAGGATCTCTGCCAGATGGCTATTAGACAAAAAGAACCTGTCATCTAATATACTGCACAGCACACATTGGTTTTAATCCTATCAATCATTTGTTGCTGTTTGCGATACCATTTTTTAATTTTTATATCTACAGTTCACTTAAGATTATGATAAATGTTGTCTGTCTAAACCCTTGTGTCTGCTGTTGTTTGACAAAACACAGCATTTATCTGAAAATATATTTGAAAAGTTGGAAAGGTTTTATCTTTAAACCTAATGACTTGAAGGCTAAGGCAGATTTAGAATGCGACACCCATGATGGTAATGCCTGTGTGCAAGTAAAGCAAAATCACCTTAAACACTATATTCCACATTTACAAAGAGTTTTTTAAGCATTGTTGACAGTGTGTTATTCTAAAGTGATGTCAAAAAAAATAAAAAAAAGGAAGAAGAAAAGTGAGTGCTCTCTTGTCCTTGTGGAACAACATTTCTTATTGAATCGCGTGAGGAAATAAAACACAAATAAAATGTAGATTTAACAGGATGTCATAGGTGTTTTCCCCTAACCCAACCTGTCAAACTTCATCACCTGCACCTGTGCTCTACTCTGTCTGTGACGCCGAGATCTGTGGGGGGTTCGACGGTCATTGGCTCCAGTTGGAAGTGAGTTAACTCTCCAAGTCAATCAGTGCTTTGTTGCTGGATTTGCCCCATTTGGTCTTGTTAACTGCATTTATTTAACGTGGCCCTCGGGCGTGGGTTGGGATGTGGGTAGGAAATCACCCAAACTCTCAGTGGCTGGGAGTCACAGAGTGTGCATTGTTAAGGCCTCTTGTTCACTGCTATCTAGTATTCACGCTCCAGCATGCGAACTCTGAGGACCACACAGTAGTAGGCTAACTCACTGTCTTATTTTCAGATTGTTTCAACTGTTTCACCCTCTTGTCAATTTTTACAGCCTTGTGTTCACTATGTGGCATTGTGGTCGCTGGCATGATGAAGAACCTTAGCTGAGACCTGAATACGTGCTTTAGCTTCCCAAGCCAGTGAGATTTTACATCTTCCACGCAGGACACCTAGGTTTGATTCTCACCTTGGTCAAAATTGCATATTGATTTTTTTTGTCTAAATATGACATTACCAAGGCAGTGTGATATTTCAAGAGTGGCATAGCCTCCTGCATATGAACTTGTGGATTTTTGCATAAACAGTTTTGTTTTTTGGAAAGAGGAATCTTGGATGCTTTTGATCAAATATAGCCTTTCTGTTATTGGTCTTACAGCATGGTTGAACAACCTGACAAATTGTTACTATTATTATAATAATTTGATGCTAATTATTTTAACTTAAAATAAATGTTCTGAATACAGCTACCACAGTGGCCAATTGACAGCATTGAATAACTTGCAGTCTGCAGACACATTTAGGTGGAGTTGATTTATACAATCCCCGAAAGAATACAACATTCTTTTTTTTTTTTAAAAGGACATCTAAAATTGTATCTGAAGCTGATGAAAGGTGGTTGAAGACCGTAATGAACACTATCAACCATTTATGGTTTCTAGTTTCCAGAGAAAAGAGTTACGACACTCTAGTAGCATCACCAGAGGCCCAATTGCCAATGCCTTCTGTACTTCACCTGTAGAGGGCGTTAGGTCACTATCACAGTTACTGATTTGCCTATGAGAGAGGGAATCCCCAAGCACGTTGCACAATGTGACATAGTCAACAGCAGATGAGCTTGTCCAATGAAATGTGTTTTGATAGTGGAGATGAATGTTTTCCAGTGTCACCGCCAAAATGTGTTACTGTGAAAAACACTTACGCTCTGATTATATACATCTGTGTATGTTAACCATTGAAATCATCATGTTTTTTGCTACATTTTGAAATGTTCCAGATTACAAATCTTGTTGGAACTGTCCAGGCATTATAGGGATTCAATGCAAGTGCAGGGCAAGTAGATATATATAACTTCAGTGCCCTTCTGTCGCCATATAATGACATACATCCCTGCCTATAGACGAAAAGGTCATGCACCCTGCCATTACTAGTGATACTCTTGCCCCCTCAAATGTGGCCTACAATAGTAGTGTGCAAGGGGAATGAGGACATAGTGAAAGGCAAATGAGAAAAAGATTAGATTAATTTGGCACGGGCTGCATAATTAGACGGTGAAACCACAACCATTCAAAAGAAAAAGAAACATCTTGCTGAGAAAACACAGCACTCCTTACAAGTGAGGACAACAGTTGCTGCAAAAATATGCTGAAAGCTTTCCCCCAGGCGTTTGGCAGGGCAAAACCACAAATTACGGTTCCGTAGTGAGACGGCATTATGAGCCTTCGCTGTGTGGTCCTCCACCAACCAAAGACCTATCTACCCCCCTGCTGTTCCCTCCTTGTGCTGCCCCCTCTGCTGGGGGGTTGCAGACGACACAGTTGACCCTAGTTAAAATGAGACTTGTTTCACATTTCATATGGTTAGATGTTTTTCTATTACATGGTCTTGAATCACGGGTGGAATTAATCTTGCATATTTATAGAACAAATTAATTCATTGGACATAAATAGATACTCAAACTACAGGCACAGGTTATTAATACATTTATCCCCTCTATTTTCCCATCCATGTCGGCATACATCTAGTAAAGATACTTTCTGTTTTGACTCAAAGCTAAAGCAAACATGTAAATTGGAAAATTAAGTAATCTATAATCAAACATCCTCATAAGTGACATCTTGACATCGTTCTTCTCACATTAGCCTCCATTGTCAATGGACACCTGTTATACTGGGCTGGCACACACAGAGGATATTGTGTTGTGGTATGGGCCTTGTAAACGATCTTAGAGGACGCTGGGTTAGCTAGGTCTCTGCCCTCCACCCTCACAGTGGCAACACAGCTATCCAGAGATCGTGAGAAGACATGATGAAAAGCCAGCTCTTTGGCTGCCAGTTGCCACCCCAACTGCCCTCAGTTGGCACTGCATATCTGCTCTTATGAATATGTGCCATTGTAATATCAAGGGGCATAGGCAACTCATTACACTCTTTACACCTGGGAGGCCAGACACAGCAACCATGTGGCCACAGACGTTTTGTAGTGAGTCACCACCCCTTTCTGAAAACCCGTCGTACGTACGCCTACGAGAATCAGGAAAGAGATTGCATTCATGTGTTATATTTGTCATGATCGTCATGCTTTATAAAAAGTGCCAGGTCTTGGTTCTATTACAGGATCATATTGCTTGGCCTTATCAGACAGTATCCTTTTTATAAGCAAGTGAAGAGGGTTGCAGACCAGAATGGCATGTCGGCCCCTACAACTGACACTGTTGGATAGGCCTATATGGACCTATATACTTCAACTGGTCTTGGGTCTTGTCTGGTTCGGGTTGCAAAACGTTTGGTCTTGGTCTGGGGTTAGTAGACTCCCTCTACTTTTTGGGGGGGTATCACAGCCACCCCTTCCAGCCAACCGTGGTGGAGTGTGACGGGCCTACGTAGGCTCCAGGGCCACTGAAAGCCCTTCTCACCCCGTCCACTCACGGCGCTCCTTTCCACGGAAGTAAAACTGCGAATTCTGACGTGGCCAAATAACAACCGCCATCTTGAGGAAGGAAACGCCTTGAAGAGGAAAGCCTAAAAACACAATTGTAAGGGCAAAAATTGCAGCTAATTTATACACTTGTCCGTTCCGTATAGGACACCGAATGAAGTAGCTTGTGATGAAACCGAAACACGGTCTTTTTTTTACAGGGTTTGGTTTTGCGTGGGGGGTCTAGTTGAGGGGGACAGAGAGGAGAGCAACATGTAAGAGGGTTAGCTCGGCTAACATGAGCTAACACGCTAACGTTACGGTAGCTTGCCTGGCTGGCTGGGGCTCCTTGTTTCACACACACCGTTATTAGCAGCGAAGAGGGGGGGGGGGGATACCAGGAGGTCTGCATCCTCTTTACTAGCAGTGACCTGGTCAGTTAGCTGCCAGCTACTGACTGTAGTTGGTGTCTGTAGCTGTAGCTGTTGTTCCAGTAGTGCAGTCGTGACAAATGTCCTTCTGCACAGCAAGACAACTTCCTGATGGGAGCTGAGTGTCTTCCAGTGTCGATGTAGCTCGTCTGTTTACGCTTGAAAGACGGATAAGGTTTTCAAAAGTGTCCAAAACATGTCAAATAGATCCAAGTACAATGTAAAGGTGTTTCTAGGTTTGTTAGAGTGTGATCTATGCATTTCTGTTGGTTCGATTCAGGACAAGTACCAGTAATTCACTTTTAAAACATGATTCTTGTGATTTTTCCCAATGGAAAATGTCATTAGGTGTGACTGGTTGTTTTTGAAAAGATTTCTAAGCCCAGTTGATAAGATGTTCAGTAGTTATACAGGCCCAAATAGGTTCCTCTCTGGACATTTTAATCAAGTGAAAAATCATACATTTGTGCTTTCAGCATGACAGCACGTAATCTATTGACAAGAATCGACTAACCTTGCAGTGAGAAGTGAAAAAAACCCTCAAAAGGTATTTAGAAATGCTTTCCAATTCATAAGTATAGATGATTATTGCATCTGGAGGTAAAAAAAACCTAAATTATGTTTTATTTTAGTGAATTATACTGTCATACTGAATGACCAATGTTGCGTTACACTGAATGACATACAGCGTGTTGTATCATTGCATTTTAATTTAAAATAATTATTTTACAGATGCAGACACATGTAAACACATTCACATTGTATACACATTAAGTCAGGGGTGAGAAAAAACTTATTTAAAACGTTTATTTCTCTATTTTATTGACTGTTAAATGCACCTGAATTCATTAACCTGAACTCATTTGAAAAACACTTCAAAATTAAATCATGGCGTGTCATTGTAAAACGACATTTTAAAACACTAACTGTAAACCATTACACATTCAATAGATTAAATACAGCATTGTTGGGTTCTCCACCTCTCCCTCCCCTTATAGCAGTAGAGCTCTGCATTTGTCTGAGGAATGATTTGTCTGGCCATCTTGTTTTCTTAGGTAGCTAAACCCAAGAATGATATGATCAGATCTACGGTACTGCGATGTAGACTATGAAAACCTTGATTAAGACTCTTGCCTAACTAGTTTGTTGCCTTCACTCACCTTGAACCGAGTGGCAGATGGTATCTAGAAAGCACATCTAGAAATATAAATGTGGCATCTAGAAAGTTAAATGTGTCTTTCAGCATCAACATTTGACGATGTATGGTATGCATGAATAGATATGAAATGTATTTCTGTGCTTAAATGTTTAAAAACCATTAATAACAAAGAATAAAGTAACTTGTCATTTAGTGTAACAGAAATTGTGATTCAGTCTAACACATTTTTGTTATACCAAATGATAGATAGTTGAGCAATTGCCTGTTCTTTTTCTATGTAAACTATTACCTTAATCTTTAACCTTTACAGTTATTGCTTACATCAAATAACATTGTAAAATACAATTTTAATAGCTTTTTCGGTCGTTGTAATGAATGACATTTGACAAGAAGGGTTTTGTGACAGTTGGAGTGTGAAAAGGTGTGAGTCAGGGGGTCCTTCACAGCCTTCCTTGTCAACAACAATCAATCATAATAAGTCTATACAATTGGGAGCAGTGTAAGTGGCAGATGCCCTGGCATAAGAGTTTTAAATTGACACATTATTCTGTTGTTTCCCCCTTCAGTTTCTCCCCTAGCCAAAGTTGTCTCCACCACCTTTCACGATGGGGAATATGTTTGCAAACATTTTTAAAATGTTTGGCAAGAAGGAGATGAGGATCCTCATGGTGGGTCTTGATGCTGCTGGTAAAACAACTATTTTGTACAAGCTCAAACTTGGAGAAATTGTAACTACTATTCCAACCATAGGTGAGTCCCATAGGTTGTAGCCTCAACCTTTGAGTGTTTGTGTGTCTGAGATGCTGTGTGTAGTTCTGTCGTTATTGTGGAACGGTAGATGCTAAGTGGGATCCTTCGATCCTAACCATAACCTTTTTCAAATCTCGCTTTCGACGGGGTGATGTCAGAGTCGGGTCGTCCCGAGCATCCCACTTAGCATTTACCATTGTGCAATGCTGATACAAAGTTTGTGTTTTTGATGTAATATCATTTGTTGTTGCACATGGATTATGTTCATGCGGTGTCTTTAGTAGCTTACATTACTTACGCAGCTCACATTGATGTCTTCCTCCCTCAGGTTTTAACGTTGAGACAGTGGAGTACAAGAACATCAGTTTTACAGTGTGGGATGTCGGCGGTCAAGACAAAATTCGACCGTTGTGGCGTCACTACTTCCAGAACACACAGGGTAAGTTGTGTTGAGATGTGTCCTGGTGGAAGTTTCACAAAATCGCTGCAGCCAAAGCTAATTCACGTGCAAACAAGACCAGTATGATGTCTCTGATGTGGCACAATAAAGCCTTTTAGACTGTTTGAAGCTTCAGTCAGTCAGTGTTGTCTTGTATTATTTGGTTATCTATTTAA
Organism: Argentina silus; assembly: GCF_951799395.1. Lineage (NCBI taxonomy): Eukaryota > Metazoa > Chordata > Actinopteri > Argentiniformes > Argentinidae > Argentina > Argentina silus. The sequence continues at coordinate 12,593,265 of NC_139672.1, read as the reverse complement.
CTATCGCCATATCAGATGTCATAATGCTTGACAATAATGCTTTCTCAATGTAACTTAAAGCTAGTATATGCTGAACGTAGTATGTAACATTTAAAGAGAGGATTTCAAATGCAGATACCTTCGCCGTAGGGTGGTCAACTGAACCGTGAGCATTCCTCTCTTGACGTGTGTGTGTGTGTGTGTGTGTGTGTGTGTGTGTGTGTGTGTGTGTGTGTGTGTGTGTGTGTGTGTGTGTGTGTGTGTGTGTGTGTGTGTGTGTGTGTGTGTGTCCTTCCAGGTCTCATCTTTGTTGTGGACAGCAATGACAGAGAGCGAGTCAACGAAGCCCGCGAGGAGCTGATGAGAATGTTGGCAGAGGACGAGCTACGAGAGGCAGTGCTATTAGTATTCGCCAACAAACAGGTATGCTTCATTCTGAATGATCCACCCTCTAATGGGGCAACAAACAGGTATGCTTCATTCTGAATGATCCACCCTCTAATGGGGCAACAAACAGGTATGCTTCATTCTGAATGATCCACCCTCTAATGGGGCAATCAGACTCGGTGAGACAATCAGCGACTAAGCTTCCGGAAATTTCAATGGGAAGTGGGAGACAACCAGCGGCAATGAGCGATGTGACCGCTGGCGACGTGATCCCTGATTGGGGTAGGGGGGGGGGGATACAGTGGGAACAGCTCCTCCCTATCTGCAAACACTGTACAGTCCCTAAACACCAGCCCCTGGAATGAGCTTCCCACCACCGTCAGGGTGGCAGAGTCACTCCCTGTCTTCCGCTGTAGACTAAAGACCCATGTCTTTAGGGTACACCTGGGCTCTTCCTCCTCAGACTTCTCCACCCCATATTGCACATTACAAAAGCAAAAAATCTTCTTATTCTTCTTATTGATGGTTTTACTTACGATGACTGATTTATAGTTGATTCACTTACGTAGGTAAATGTACTTATTGTACGTCGCTTTGGATAAAAGCGTCTGCTAAATGACATGAATGAAACCCAGAGAGACTTCCAACGGCTAGATCGCTGATTGTCTCACCAAGTCTGAATCCCATGTAAAAAAATGCCATATCATCTCTATGAATATGGTTCTAATTCGACTCTGCCTGGTTGTCCATCTTTCTTACGATTCAAAACTGTCTCCGTTTTCAGGACCTCCCGAATGCAATGACTGCAGCTGAAATCACAGACAAGCTGGGCCTGCACTCCCTTCGCCATAGAAACTGGTTCATCCAGGCCACCTGTGCCACCAGCGGAGATGGTCTCTATGAAGGACTGGATTGGTTGTCTAATCAGCTCAAGAACCAGAAATAATCATCCACTGTCCTCAACTCACATACTGTATCTTCTCTACCCTTTGCTTTGTACTCTTCTGATGTTGCAAATTGAGCTACTTTGTCAAAAAGTACTGGAAGCTGCCCTCATTTCAATTTACAACACACAATATGGGCCAGGGTGGATAATCCAATATTGGAAAAGCTGTCAGGTTTCTTATTTAATGTAAATAGTATTGTTTTTGGGTTACGAGGCAGCTTGTTGCACACTTACAACTACCACCATGGTTATTTCTCTTCTTGGCCCATGGGCAGACATACATGCATAGTAAATGGAAAGGGGAGGCAAAAAAATATAACCAGCTGTCATGGTCTCAACCTCGCAATTGATGACTTATTTACATTATATGTAAGGTGGTAATTTGTACTGTAAAGAACATAAAGGGGTAACAATTCTGACGTATACATGTGTACAGATGCACTACCTTCAACAATTATGGCTACCTTCCAACGCAACAGTTTCCTGCCCCTAAATACCATTTAGCAAACACTGGCATTATCTAGTTGTACTGTGAGAATACTATAAGATGAAGCCCTAAAACAAAGCCTGAGCTTCTAAGATAACTCTTGTCAACACTTTACCAGCTTTTGTTTTGTGTCAGATGTTGTTTGAATTGAGATGTGGCTGCCGTGCAGAGTATGTTCCTCTAAGAATCTCATCCACCTGCTTTACGATTGACGGAGATGCTTGTCTGGTCAACAATCAACTCTTGTGTTTGTATGACAGTGTCTCAGGTTAATCATGTTTTGCCTTCGCGATGAGCCTGAATTAGCAAAAAAACGCATGATGTGGTTTGTTGGTCTTGTCGGACAAGTAATTGATTGCCTATGGGACTAGCTAATTGATTGTTTACATTTAGCCTGCACAAGCATTCTGTTACCCCACTGTCAGCTGGAGGCCAAGGGTTGGGGTGCATTGATTTGGGAGTCTCCTCCACATCAACATCACTATTACTTGACTTCGCAACAACCCTATAACTCGGCGTGTATGCTATGTGATGAACTTGTGTAACAAAAGCAGTTGTACATTCTGATGTCCTGCAAGTCCTTTTAATAGCCTCAATCGAGATTGAAAGACATTTTTTCATGCCTTTTTATTGAGAATGATACGTATATTAAGTATATTAATAGTTTTTGGAACAAGGCATGTCGATGGCAATACAAAATGTATGTGAGCTCCATATTTTTAACTAGTGCTAGTATTTCTTCCTTTGTAGCTCATGTTGTCCTTGGCTCAGTTCTGAGGGGATACTTCTGTCCTCTGGTCAAACCATGAATTTGGGGTTCCATACCTTTGAGCTTCTTATCAAAAGGTCGGGGGGTGTTATTCCACTCTTTAAAGCAAGGTGGTGCATTAAAAGCTAAACCCTTTTTTGATTGATAACCGATTGGCTGAACCTTTGTTGAAAACAGTATGTTAATCTCTTAGTAAACTTTGTCTAAACATGTTTTTTTTATGTAAAGTTATTTCCGCTTTCATTTTGTGAGAAAAACACTGTAATTAAAGCGATTAGTGAAAGATGCTTTGTCTTTTTTATGTGGTTATCTGTTATCTAGTAATTGAGGTGTACTTAGCTGAAAATGCAGCCTAATTAGGGACCTACCAACCAATAATTTGACACCTACCTTGGCTGTAGTTGATTCCCCAGGCAGATTTTAGACTTACTTAGCCTAGATACTTAGTATTATTCTTTTCCAAAAAAGTTTGATCAATATTGCCGAAACACATTCAACACTCCAGTTCAATATCTTTATTAACAGTATCCCCTTTTATTTTTTTATATATGTTTTTAGGGTGTTTCTGCTTTATTGGGATAGAGACAGTAGAGGTTGACATGAAGGATGGGGGAGAGAGAGAGAGAGGAGGGATGACATGCAAGATAGGTCGAGGGTCGGAATCGAACCAGGAACCTTGCGATTACGTGGTGAGCGCATTAGTGTGCTACGCCACTAAGCGCCCCCAACAGTATCCCCTTTTGCATTACAATTTTGAAAAGTTGCCTCATTACGCTATAGTCTGTTAAGCATGTGTTGTTATTATGCAGGGAAACATTAACATTTAAAAGTGAATTAAAGCTTAGTAAAGGAGGCTATTCAAAAAAGTTATGGGGATTTGAACATATAAAAAATAAAATAAAAAATAAACTGGGCCCTGATGTCATACCGACAACTAAACAAGCTAAAAATGTTGTCCCCCACGAATGATGTAGCGCCCCTATTGTATGAATTGGTGACAATTTTCAAACTTACATATTTTTGGATTAATGAGAGAGAGTGTCAAAACTCAAACTGGGAGGAGATATGCTTGTTCAAAGTTTAGTGGGCAACAAAATGTGTAATTAGCGATATAAGGTCCTTATGGCAAACTTGTTGCTCATGAGGGGCTGCAAATATGTACCAAATTTCCTGACTATAGCTCAAAATGGACAGGTGATGTGCTTGTTAAAAGTTTGGAATTTCAGTTTACTACAGCACCAATCAGTGTCATTTTGTAAATGCTATTCACCAAAGTTTTGTCAAAATTGTCCAATCTAAGCTAGGTTTTGATCCAAAATGACACCTTATCCGAACGCTAATAATCGCCCTGTGCATTGGCGTGTCAGTCTCCTCCCCCCCTCTAGCTCAAAATCCTCGATCACACGAAGCTACCGTCACCCCCTGACCCCAGAGGGAGCGGGTTGTCCCAAGTTAATGGCAACCACCCAAAGTTGCTGTTAAAAAGTGACAAATGGAGATAGCCGGGCCTGTCTGTTATGTCGGGCCTGCCCAGGCGCCAGGGTTTTGGGGGTTGCAATTTGGGGAGCAATCTAGGACAACGTTCTTTCAGGTTGATTAGGCTGCTATGGTTAACGCAGCCAAGCCTATAAAACATGGCAGGAGAGTATGGTGGTCGTGGAGAGGGGAGGGGGCGGGAGTCTCGGGTCCCTTACAGGGTGGCTTTGTCTCGCCCTCCTCTCCTGCTGGTCCATCAGCTTGGTTTGTGTGTGGCGGTCCTAACGGTACTCGGCCATATAAAGGACCAGCCTGGTTTTTTGCACTCTCCTTTGTGAACGCCTTGCTCTTTTTAGTGCACCCCCAGGTGCCGGCCAGCAGAATGAACCCCTTTCAGACCGATTCAGGGCAAATGCAAACACTACACTCCATTATGACCACTGGAGTGCATTCCAATGGTATCTCACCAGCCAGGGAAGCTGAACCTAGAACAGAGAGGGACAAAGGAGCTCTGGCAGGATAGAGGAAAGAAAAGGAACGGAGCTGCTGAGTGGTGCAAGAGGCACAGTGGGACGGAGGAGAGGTGTTGGGACCCAAAGCATCGGGGAGCATCTGCGAGGATTTTCAATTGAGGAGAGACACTGAGCAACAATTTGAATTGTTCAACCCCAAATTCATGGTGGCTGGATTTTGCTGATTGATATGGGCATTTGGGCAAGTCATTTGTGCCACCTGAATCAATAACTCGGTATCAGGAAGCATTTTTATTGACAGGAATTTCATTTATGTAGCAAATACACATTTACTCTTGCTCAGCACTCCCTGGTTCACTTGAAAACTACAGAAGCCAAGCAGGGAGTATTGAGCAACGCGTCAAACATTTGATTAGCCATGCCTCTGCCATTGCAGGTCAGCAGAAGTGACACTTGTAACCCAACAAAAAAACACACTAGCTTACATTAAAAAATACGACCAGTTGATTTAATAGTGTGTGGATGGGTTCAAATGTAGTCTCGTGTGCCCACCTCATACAAGCGGCTGTGGAAAGAGACTAGTTCAAATGGGGCCAAAAAGCCTGCTGGTAGTTTGAGGAGTGGAGATTGACCTGTTCTAAAACCACAGCCTACTGGGTCCAGGGCACATGAGGTTTATTACAGACCAGACCAGCCAAGCTGCTGTGTGGACCTCTCCCCTCCCGCGTGTCTCTGATTGGGGGGGGGCGGAGGGGGGTGGAGTAGACATTAGTCGTCCGAGTCTGTGTCGTGGCGCTGCCTGTGGCTTTGTGCGGAAGCAACAGGGGCCGCCTTGTGGCTGGCACGGTTACGGGGGACAGGGGACCCCCTGTCGGAGGAGTCTGTGTCATGCCGCTGCTGGCGTCGTTGGGAGGAGGGGGGGTGGCGCTCGGCCTTTGGCCCCCCCCTTGAATGGCTGTCATGGGGTCTGGCTCCACTCTGACTGCGGCATGATGGATTATGATGATGGTGGTCCTTTCTGCGCCTGAGGAGTATAAAAAACACACAAACAATCAATGATTGGGACTAGGTTGGGGGTCGAGTAAGCCGATGTGAGAGCTGGGAAGATAAAGCAGGGATAAAATGACAATGGCAAACCTTGACATCCATAGAGGATGCTAACTATCTGGCCTCTGTATGAAAACAACAAGTGAGACCTTTTTTTTTTTTTTTCTCTCCAAGAATAAGGGCTCAAATGAAATGACCTGGATGATGCGTTGACACAATGGGTCAAATCAATTCTACACCTTGGTGTTAAGTTTTTTGGCAATTCCTTCCTGTTGTTGAACGTCTGCCTTTTCTCAATACTTATTTTAGTCCTTAGATTAAATACCAAAGAATTATGCAGACTGCCCTTTAACGTAGCCAAACCACGGTATCACCTGTTCCATAATCCAACTTAGCATACACAGTCTAATGCTTCTAGACTTAAATGTAGTCTAGAAGCATTAGAATGTTTGAGGTCCAAAAAGCATGCGTCTTGCTGGGATGAAATCAAACAGCTACGATGAAACAACACAACAGTACTTTGGCGCCCTCTAATGCCAAAGGCAATGGGTAGCATTCTAAATAGTACCACTGTTGGGGAGGTTGGAGTTTCGCTCAGCAATTAGATTTTTCCTTTCCTTTCCTTTTTTTTTATTTACATAAAGACCTCCTCAAAATAGTACAACAGGACATACAAACGACCTGCATGTGTACAGGGACAAACAACGAGCTGACCTTTTACTCTGATCGTCTGATTCCGAGGAGGAAGAGTCTCTTCTCTCCCTTTTCTTCTTCTTTTCCTTCTTCTTTTTGTCTTTTTTGCTCTTCTTTTCCTTTTTCTTCTTTTTACTCTCATGTCTATGGGGTAAAAGTACAGTGAGTATTTTGAGAGTTCTGATTGAGAGCGTAATCAGAGAGAATTCACCCTGTTCTTGTCCATATCAATGATGCATCACCTCTGATCCTTGTCTAGTTTTTCTACATCCTCAGATGTCTTTTTGGTAGAGATTTCCTGGCGCCCTTCAGATTTATGGTGCTGTTAAGAGAACATGCTTACCATTAATATTGGCCTATAATCTTCAAAAAGCCCATCTATACTGTATTTAATATAGCTTAATAGATACAGTATATCAGTATATCCACTAGATGCAGTATAATTTAACAACTTTGAGACATGATTTTAGACATCCAGAGATAGAAATAAAGAAAGAAACTTACGGTGAAGACTGACAGGCCTATTTTAACAGCCTCCTTCTCATGTTGGGAGAGCACCATTTTCCGTGACCCTACGCTGGTGACGGAAAACATTGTTAAGAGTTAGAGCACAACACTCCCATCGAGATCCATTGAGAGGCTATCCCGCTCTTCTCCACTTGAATGTCAAGAGGAACTGCAATAACTCAGATAAGCTACTGCAAAAATAGAATATAGAGAGACCTGCTGATATAGATAATGGTTTTGCTAGTGGAATGCAAATCATGAACGCTGTGCACAAGGGCAGCTGTTTTGAAGATGGTTTTGGTTGCACATGACCACAATGCTAGATTAAATCATGGATTAAATCGGGTTTGTTAACCTGGGTATAGTTCAAGGCTTAAACTGTTGGCATCTGATGTTGAAGTGGGAGAATTTCAATTTTATCTTCTTTAGTTTCCCTTCCCCCGGAAGCAAACGGCTGTGAGCTCTATGGAATGTCTTGAGGTTTTAAAGGTGTGATGTCATCAGTTTAGATGTAATAAGATGAATGGTGGTTGGGTCTCCTTAGGAACAGCTAATTTAAATACTGTGGTTGTAAAATGATATAAATGGCAGAGGTCTGGGAAAAGCTCTTATTCGCCTTGTAATAGTTGTATAAGTATACAGTATTATTAAAGCCTCATTTGATTCATTCTATTTGACCTTTCTTGCACTAAACATGCACAAACTCAACAATTCTTTGCACATAGTGATAATTACATTGGAGTCAGATCATCAATATTAGATATGCTTTGCTATTAACAAAATATAGCCAAAAGTCTCTCCCAAACCTTTGCGTGGAAACTGCTATTATCTATCTACAATATCAAGTTTCCCCATCAACATTGTCTTCACAGCCTCTTGAGGAGCAGAGTTAGCTAGACCAATATGGAGTCAGAGCCTGACATCTGTGCAACAGCCACTTTCACACAGGGGAGACTGTTACCTGGAACTACCCAGGCCCGAGACACGGTCCACGTCTCTCTCCTCACCATCCACATCTTCCCTTCTGCACACATCTGCAAGGTCCTGTTAGGCAAATGAGAATGTGTGTGTTAGCAGCAACAATACCATTCCTATAGTCATCCATGCTGTCTACAATCATATTTGAATGGAATGTCATCATTTGTTATGAAGCAACAAATTCAGACTAATCTAAATATGTACTATGAACTATGTTTGTATCTAATGCTAAAGGGAAAAAAACCATGTAAACATGTCTCAAAAACAGTGAGAAAGTTGGACCTCTTTGGTCAGGCCAGTCGGTTGTCTTTTTATGTTCTTGTGGCCTCTGAAAAGAGAGAAAATGACAAGTTAGGGGGGTGTTTAGATCCAATAGTTTTGGATGTTCTCTGTTGCTGTTGGACATCTCACGTACAGGGCAGCCATCAGAGCCTCCTGCTCTGCCTCCTTCACAGCAGCAAGCTCCTCTTCTCTTGACAAAGGCGCACCGCTTTTTTTGTCTTTGGCGTACCACGTTAGGTCACGGCCTTTCTGCCATCTTCCCACAGGTGCCATAAGTGAGTTCCCTGGTGACATAACAAACACATGTCGAGGGTGTAAAAAGAAAGGAAAACACTGATTGTGCATCAATACATCAAGTGCGCCTCAACCCAGCCACCTTGCCCATTCAAGGTAAGCCAAAGTCTAGCGGCCAATTTCAAATACGTTGATATAAGCAACTAAGGGGTCAGGAGTCGATTTGGAGTTGTCCATTAACATTAAAACATCGTCAACGCAGCGAAAACGTTGCTCTGTTGAATGCAACACTTTTTTGGCTGCATTGTGTCACGGCACTGTAAAAAAAAAAAACACAAAAAACCCCCAATGAGAAGTAGTTATTGGAATTAGAGCAACCAGGTAGTCCATTTGATCGAATCTCAATCGTATAAACTTTCGTTCAGTCGCATTGCAACTTCGTGTTCAAGTATAATCGCCAGCGAACCCAGCTGTGCGCACAGTACGTCGGGTTTGGCGCTCTCTCCGCCGCCGTCGAGGGCGCGTGAAGGCTCGCCAGCACTGAACGAGGTGTTTCACTTTCACTGGTCCAGACAACTGACACACTCACCGTTTCCCCCCACCAAGTTTTCATTTCTCTCAACTAAACGTTTTTATTGTTTTTCTTTTACTTTCAGGCAGGCACTTAAGAGCTGCCGAAAAGCAATGTAATGAGGGACTACACTAAGCCTCAGGAAAAAGGTAAGAGACGTGGCACGCGAGTAAATGTTGTTAGCCGTCAGGCTAGCTTTATACGGGAGAGTAGCAAGCTGGCGACGCAATCGAATTGCATTTCTGACAACTTGAAAGACTCCGTTTGTTTTACGGTACGAACTCCATGAACTGATCGACGAGTTAGCATGGCAAGTGCATTCACTGCGCAAAACAGGACCGAACTCTGCTAGCGAGATAGCTAACGTTGCACTCCCAGTCACTCGTCAGTGACGCTATTCTCGCAGGGTCGGTCAATATTCTCGACTCACCAAGATAGTTTTCCCTGTGTTTGTCGCCTTTCACATCGTCCCAGTTGAACTGGTCTTGGCCTCCCCGTACACCCCCAGATCTCGAAGAGCCAAACATTTCTACAGCGTTTGAATGAGACTGCGGTTATGAAAACATTCGGTTATGGTTTGTTGTTTACACGTGTGTGCTTTAGGCCCTCGGTTCGCTGTCCATCCGGGGAGTTTCCTGCCGACCTCTCGCCTTGCCACCCTCCGCAAGAGACGACTCTTTAACGATGATGAAGATAGCAAACGAGATAGTCAATTCATATGCTTTTGGTGTTTTATTTAAAAAAAACTAAACCAAATTGTGGTAAATTTAAAACGAACCAACACCGCTTTTAACTGGTTACACCGCCATAAGTTTGTCGGTGTTTCTTTAGTGCGCTATGGCTGGCTAGCTAGCTGCTGTCACCGTCTTAGTAATGCGCACACTGCGCGCCACCATGGCAAGTCACTAACTTATCTTCCCGTACGCATATAACGTATGGCTCGAATCACATTGTAATACCACATTAAAAAAAAAAAAATCTGTTCATGGTTAAATGATTTAGTTTGTAAATCCCTTTATTGATTTGGCTGTAGGTTGACAAGGATATGTGGGTTTTTCTTCAAATAATATCATATGTTTTGTTTTGTGTATGGCGAGCGCAGTTTAGACGCTCACGAATGCACCGTTGGTTTGGTTGGCTCGGGATGATGACGTCTAGATACATTTACTGTAAATGGCTTTCACACTGAAGGTAGACAGAGGAGGGAGAAGACGCCTCGGAGACATTATTGAGATCTTGGACCACACTCATTGCAGATGTATATGAGGTATTTCTCCAGGCTGTTTTCAGGTAGGATGCTCATTTATTTTGTTGGCCGTTAGTCTTTGAAATGTGTGTCAGTAGCCTGCTACCGTGTCATCATCACCGGAGCCAACCATACAGTACTAGTCTGTAGCTGGACAGTGTGTATGCACGTTGTCGGCTAAAGCTGCATGGTTGAGGTCTCATGAAAAAAAAATATATATATTGATACAATAGCATGTTAGGAATCAATTTGGTTATCACAAACATCTGAAAATCATAGATATCTTCATGAGGTTTGTTGCAGAGGTGGCAGTTCTTGGGTAGCTCAAAATATGGCACACCGTCCGCTTGGAGTCTGTAGCTGGACAGTATATGCACGTTGTTTACCAGTGTTGTATTATTTGTTTTGACTGTCACCTGAAATGCTTTTAATGATTTGGAGCATTGCTGTGTAGTAAGTCATCATCTAGCTAACTCTCCACACGACTATGGTCAACTTGTATTAGTGGTGCCTGCTTACCCAGGCAAGTTGGATGTCAAAAGTACTTTTGCAGTATTGTGCCTTTATTATCTTATCAACTTTGATGTTTCTGGAAACCTGGGATAACATATGAGCTCTGGAAAACAATATGGAGAAATTGATTGTCATTACAGGTTATGGGTTGTCCTGTTATTTTAATACAGTTTTTGGTTTATTTGTGGCCTGTCAATTTTAAACTTTTCCAAGACAGCCTGGTGAGGTCTCTTGATGCAATATGTTGTTTTTTATTAGACTTATCCTACCTTATTCATATGCATGTGGAACTTGCTGACTGCAATAAGCAGTAAGCTAATCAAATGATTAACTAACCTAATTTCACATGAGGAAGGGTTGGTCAGAGGCAAAGATCGATCACATGTCACATGCGTAAGGTTGAGCTGAATGTCAAATCTGAAACGGCACGCAAGGCAACGTGTTCTAATTTCAATTAGCTTAACCCGTGCTTGCAGCAAGCTCACATGCCCCTCATTTTCTATAACACCAACACACAAGCCTCTCTCACATTTGAAAAGTGGAGCCATGTTGCGCGAGTGACACTGTGAATGTATGGTATTGTTAGACCCTAATTTCACTAACACAAGATTATCAAGGGCTGAGTTGCCCTTTTAAAGTGAAGCTCTAATTTTGTAAACGTGGGTGTTTTAACACTGTCTTAAAGATGTCACCTGAGCACTTAACTCAGTCACACCCAGACTTGTATTCACATTGCAAGAAAGGAACCTGAAAGGCCATGGCTACATGGATGGGGGATGGTGAGGTTTATTCGCAATTGTGTTTTTACTGAATATAAACAGGACTGGTTTCTGTTGAAACCTAGGCTGTGTGTTACTGTAACAACAGTCTGACCCTCCACACGCCAGAGTCAAAACTCTGGGTTCTGATTTTGACATGGAAAAGGAGCCGCTCAGTTGCTTGGGTTTTGAAACATTCAAGAGGTATCGGAGAAAAAGAGAATGCCTCTGTCACTCGCAGCTGCGAGGAAAGCCTCCGTGCATCTTTCTCAGAGGGAGACAGGACGGGAGTCGGCTAAAGCTGCATCGTTGAGGTCTCATGAAAAAAAATAAAACATTTGATACAATAGTTAATAATAATACATGTTAGGAATCAATTTGGTTATCACAAACATCTGAAAATCATAGATATCTTCATGAGGTTTGTTGCAGAGGAGGCAGCTCTTGGGTAGCTCAAAATATGGCACACCATCCGCTTGGAGTGTGTTATTTAGGGACATTTACCCATACCCTCTGACACCTGGCTTAAGTGGAAATAGAAGGATCTAACAGTGAGTGAGCTGCGTTGCTATTTTGGGAAACACACGATCTTCTCTTTAGCTTTTTGTATTGCAATGGAGGGTAATGTGTTTTAGCGACTTGAAAGATGATTTTCTTAGTGCCACTGCTGACTATATCTTAATTGATTGATTTCTTGTCTTTATGAGCAAAGAACTCTGAACTAGTTGTATCCGTGTTGTGTGGACAGACACAAAATGCCCTACTGTAATAATCTACTGATATTATGAAATGTTACGATCATTCAGTCAACCACTCACAGCCTTCAAATGGTCTTGTGTTGGCCACACACACACACACACACACAACTCACTGATTAGCCTACGTACTGAAAGCAGCATGGATTTTTTTTATACGAATATAATTAAAAACAGTCTCTGGGTTCATTATGTACAGGCCCATTGGGCTATTGAATAAAGCTGCTGTATGAGTGAGTGCAATGTTTTTTCAGTCAAAACATTGCCCTTTCACCATGCAAAGCAGAGGATGGAATAAGGCAGCCCAGCAGTTACCTATCATCCTGTAGCCTATGCTTGTTTTTGGGCCCATATACCCCAAGAGTCCTGTGTCCATTACAGGCGTACAGTATGGAGGACGTATCCCCCACTACTTCTGCTGAACATTAATGTTAATATTGTTTTGGCTGTTGTTGCAGTACATGTATATTGTACCAGACAGATAAAAGTGTATTCTGTTGTGCATGTGTAGTAGGTACATGTTTGATCTTTTCCACGGTCCTGACTCCTGACACTGGGTGTGGGCTAGATTTATTGCGCAAGATAGTTAGTAGCTATCGCATAAGATAATGGGCAGGTGTCAATGGCACGGCCTAGACAACCCCCTTGCTTGTCCAGAAAGGATTGGGTAGGTATAGGTAAGATGGTTGTAGTTCCACCTTGCCCTCTGACAGGCGAGGCGGGATTTTTTTTTCTTTGTCATTTAGCTCACTGTCGAGTCCTCTCAGATGTACACGTGCCTACCGCCTAGGGGAAGAAGCACCTGGACAGAGCATGTAAGTGATTAGAAGGCAGCACTGGACCAGTATTTCAGGCCACTCATGTTTGCGCTTGCGCCCACACACACACACACACACGCGCACACACCCTCCTACATATAATAGGTGTCATTAACTTGCTAATCCTGTCCGCTCACATTTTGCTCACTCAGCGCCCTTCCTCTCACACACACACACACACACACACACACTCTGCTGAGCGGAGGTAAGAAGAGAGACATACAATATCGGTCAAGAAGAAAAGGTTCTGAAATCAAGTAATGTGTGTATATATATATATGACATTATTAACCTCGTATAGACTGTATGTACTGTTTAATGGGACGACGCTCACAGGAGTAGGTTTAATGCTTCGGCTGTAACTAGCTTCATTGTGTATCATAGCTAGCGACTGTGTGTAATTGAACATTATCGAGGGACGTTTGAAGTCCTGTTGTGAAGCCAACGAAAGATTATTTTGTAACACGCTAGCTCCTTAACCTTCTTTTCGATTGATGTTTTTGTTATCTAGAAATCTGTATCAGCAAATCTGTACAAGTGGAGATGTGGATGTGTTGTCATGGGGGAAAAAAGAAGAGTCTTGGATGCCTAATGATTTGTTGCTAAAGCTGAATCATGCAATTTTTGTGGCTGCAGTATGTGCCTTAAAGTCAGTTTTGCCTACTCATGCTCTTCTGGCTGGTAATCACAGGGCAATTGTAGGCTCTCCAATTAGTGGATTATTCCATGACTGCACCTTGGTAACAGGAATTGCTAACCACTCTCTGTGTTGATTGGTTCTACCAGTCTTGTTGGAACATGTTTTACTGGTAACGTGCATGTACCAGCGTCCCCCTTTTGGAGAATTGATCTAAAAATCGAATGTTTTGGGCTGTAGAGTGGTGAGGAGTGGTGGATGACTGGGTCCAGAACCGAGTCGCCCTGAGATGCCCTGGAGGAAATTGCATATACTCTAATCTAGGCCATTCAAAGATCTATCCATGGTGCCTCCTAGAAATCACTAGCTAGTAATATTTGAGCTAATAGCATGTTAACTATCATTACTATATTCTATCCCAAATAGGTACCTTAATTTAACGGGTTAGCAGACCCAGATGGGTCAGCAGAATATGTTCAAGAGACCAGAAATGCATGTTTAGGCTTAAGCTGTCATGAACTTGAAATGATAATACCACTGCCGTGTTCAATATGAGAAAACGCTTTGAAACAAGAGGTACTTCCCTCCAGTCCAATAACAATAAATGTTTTTTCTGCCCTTGGGCAGTGTTTTTCTATATCGTGCAAATCTGAACAGAACCGAGTTTATACCAGTTGTGTAATGTGATCTTGTGTAACATGACTCATACCTTCCTGTGTGTATGTTACCACACCCTGTTCACTGTTGGATTTCAGTCTGTCTCTCTCTTCCTCTCCTCTCAGCCCGTCTGTGTCTCTCCTCCTCTCCTCTCAACCAGTCTGTCTCTCTCCTCCTCTCCCACAGCGATGGCTGGACCGAGGCCCGTGGTTCTGAGCGGCCCGTCGGGCGCTGGTAAGAGTACGCTGCTCAAGAAGCTCATGAAGGAGTACGAGGGCATCTTCGGCTTTAGCGTTTCTCGTAAGTGTCTCCCGCTTAATGAATGAAGAAAGATTTCTTTCGGTTCAATTGACTTACGTATGGTATCGATTAACCCGCTTTCCCTGTGCACTGTAATGTGGCTTAGCCTTAGACTATGCAAAGTAATATTGTGTTAAGCATGGCATTGTTACATGCTTCTTTTTTTTTTTATTGATTGTCTTTCACAGCTGGACCCACAAACTCAACCCTAGAAAGAATCCTACAGAAGCTGTGTTTTAGTAATAGAATTAAAAAGCGCTGGAGCAGTATTTCAGGCCACATATGTTTGCCCCCCCCCCCCCCACACACACACACACACACACACACCCTCCTACATATAATAGGTGTCATTCACTTGCTAATCCTGTCGTACCACATTTTGCTCACTCAGCGCCCTTCCTCAAACACACACACATACTCTGCTGAGATGTATTGAACATTTGAGGCTCTACATGACATTATTAGCCTCATAGACTGTACATACTGTTTAATAGGACGACACTCACAGGAGTAGGTTTAATACACTGTGTGGGTGTTGTGTGAGTGCAAACCACTAGATGCTATACCGACTATGTCTTATTGCAAGTCCCTCTTTAGTTTTTTTTCTGTTTCATTATATATGTGCCTTATTGTATTGTGCTGTTTTGTATTGTTCTCTGTTTGTTAAATGAACAAAATCCATAATAAATAAATGTTTATAAAAAATAAAAAAAAAGGAGTAGGTTTAATGCTTCGGCTATAACTAGCTTCATTGTGTATCATAGCTAGCTACTATGTAATTGAGCTGATTTCAAGGCACAATTGAGGGACATTGGAGGTCCTGTTGTGTAGCCAACACGAGATTATTTTGTACTTCTCTAACTACTCAAAATTGTATTTTTCAGATACGACAAGGAACCCCCGTCCTGGTGAAGAAAATGGCAAAGGTAGGTAATGTATTAAAGTCCTTGTGCAATCACTATTTAATTATATTTAATGTGTTCATTAAACCACAAGATAAATATGGAAACATAATATATCATAATATATTCTGTTTCATAATATATGAACAGAAGATTGACAGAATGTGCTTCTGTTTTTATTAGCTAAAACTGCCATTTGACGATAGCTAAATGATATAAAGGGTGGATCTGTTGAATAAAAAAAAAAACGGACATGCTTTTGACCATTGACAGCTCTGTAATGCATTGCACGTCCTGTCATTGGTCCAAAGCTGACCTAGGCTCCAAGTCTTTCTTCTCACCTTGTTCAGAAAGTCTGGGGAAATTCAAGACCTGTAACGTGCTTGCCACACTCCCAAACAGTCAATAGGCAGATGATCCCCACGTGGCTAGTGTTCCAAAAACCAAATTATAATTCCAGGAAAAATAAAAACGCTTTAGCAATGTCCATTTTAAAAAGTATAGCTTGCTAGTAAAGTTAGCAGTGGGCAGGATAACACATCTTAAATTCATGATATACTTATTATCAAAGCATTTGTGTCCCTTGGTTATTCAGATGTAATAAAGCAACTCTTTAAAATCATGATTTTGATTGCACAGGCTCTTTAAGACTTCCTAAATCCTTCTGTTACATCTGTTGTTGTAGCTTTTACCACGTTTGGGTGATCTAAAATAGTCCTGAACCATGTGTCTTATTCTCCTCCCAACGACCTGAACGTTATGTCATTGTGTTTCAGATTACCATTATGTTACAAGGGAAGTCATGCAGACGGGAATCGACAAAGGGGAATTTATTGAGAATGCAGTGTTTTCTGGGAACATGTACGGAACAAGCAAGGCCTCCGTTCAAGATGTCCAGGCCAAGAACCTCATCTGCATCCTGGACATCGACATGCAGGGCGTGAAGAATATCAAGAGGACGGACCTCAACCCCATCTACGTCTCCATCCAGCCCCCGTCCATGAACACCCTGGTGAGAGAACTTCATCCTGCCAGCACATTTACAAAATGGAGATACCCTGCTTCTGCTCGCTGTAGAACCAACCAGGATCCAGTTTCCCCAAAGCTTTGTAGCTGAAGTTGTACTTCCTCTGAACAAACCCAAACCGCACAGCTGTGAGAAAGTGACGATGGTAAAATGTATGTTTGACAGTCAATAGTCAAATAAAACGTGTTAAACAAAGCACTTTGATGTAGTACAAGTGGCGTGGGTCTGGGTATTCAAGAGAAGTACCACGTTAGCTACCAAGCTTTCCGGAAAGGGGGCCCAGACCTCTAATATCCAATCATGCGAGGTTTTAGGCAAAGATTATTCAGGTTTTAATGTTCTTGCCAGGCCTGTATGGGTTGGGTGACAATATGGCTTTTGTATGATAAATGACTTAAGACAGGGAATTTAATTGTGTGTTTAGATATAAGCCATTCAAGTGAATTCGTACCAAGTTAATCTGTTCATCTACTAATCTACATAGTTGCCGGATTCGTCTGATCTTCTTTCATTTGGCGCTTTCAGGAAAAACGTTTGCGGGACAGAAAAACTGAATCTGAGGAGAGCCTCCAAAAGCGTTTACATGCAGCTCAGGTGGACATGGAGCTAAGTGAGTCTTCTGTTTATCTATTAAATGTCCAAAAGTTGTTGAGAAAGTTGTCTAAAACACTTTCTCTAATCTTTTAGGCAAGGAACCCGGCATATTCGATGTTGTCATTGTCAACGATAATCTAGATGATGCCTATGGGATGTTAAAAGAGGTCCTTCTTGAGGTAAGTACCTATGGACTTAACACATCTTGGTGCGTTGGATTGAAACGCATGCATGCAAATGATCTTTTAAAACCAATTAATCGTATCCACTCAAACAACGCACCTGTAATGTTAAGCTAATTATGTGTATTGCTACATCAGGAATAGATCTTTATCGTTGAATTATAGTGACTTCAAAATGCCTTTTTTTTTCTCCTTACTTCAGGAAATCCAAAATGTCCAGAAAACCAACATGTCTTCTTAGGCAATGTGACATCCCAAACCCACCCTGAACACTCCTTACAAAATGGCAGACCTCCATTCCAATCCTGAACATTCCGTTGGTTTGATACCAGTCTGTGACATTAAGACAACATCCCTCGCCCAAACCAGAAATACTCAATATTGCCTTTGAGTGCACAGGAAGACCTACAGTTTACACTGTTGGGAAAATATAGTTATTTCAAGATGATAACATACTGTAAATAGAGGTGGATTCTTTTTGCTGTATTTATTCCTTGGCTGATGGTAGGTTACAAAGTGTTTGTTTGGATACTCCATTAATGGTTATGACTGAGATGGTCTGTAAGAACTTTTGCCTGGCTATTTTCATTGCTTATGAAGGAGAGGGTTTTTGAAGGAGAATTGTTTTTGCCATGTTTTTTTGTTTTTTTAAGTCATTCTATCCATCAACCAAGCCTGCTCATTCATTCATCATAGTTCATTCATTACAACTGTAATCATTCTGACCCTCTACTACGGAAGGTTGTAATAAGACGCATTCCTACTTGGATAACCCAGTCTGCTCAGCTCGGGCGTACAGTATACTAGTATGTTTGCAAATGTCACGGTATTCTGCATAGACATGCTCCACTGGTCACCTCACAGCCTGAGACAGTGGCTGTTCTGTCCCTGTCCATTAGATTGTCTAAAAAGTGTTGAACAGAGCTGAATTAATATTGGATTCAACATAACAGAAAATGGAAAATGACTCTTTAACAGTTAAAGCCAGCAATGTACAGAGGAGGGGAAAAAAATCAATGGTTCTATTTTTTATGTTGCCTTTTTATTCTGTCTCAGAGGGATTCTTGACTCACAAGCAGGCATTTCTGTAGTGTGTTAATAGGGCAGCTAACCACCACAATGTCGGGGCTTGGAGCACGACACACTCAAGCTACTCTGGATCTTCGGTAGTCACACAGGGAAGCAGATCTGCCTCATCACTATCTCAACTGATCTCAGGAACGTAGCTGCTGTTTGCTGCTTAGGGATCCATGCGAGTCACCTTATTAGTGGAAAAAGAACTATGTCTTGAACTTCACCTGTAGGTTGTACTCTTTACAATAGAGTGCACCGGCATGGTGGTACTATACTGTTGAAATGATTCACTATTCCAATATTGATTCACAAACATGATGAGGGAGCCATTTTGGATTTGCAATCATGTTATTAAATTGGTGCGCAACAGTTATACTTTCTGAGATCACATTAACAATAAAGCAGTCTCACCCCTAATAGGTATTTGATGTTGTTGACAGTTATATTGTACATTTGTAAAACTTTTTTTTATTAAATGTTTTTTTTAATTTTTTTTATGGTTATTTTACAGTCTCACTGTAGTCGTTTTAAGATATCCAGTTGATCTTATTTCTTTGGACAGGAAAGGAATTAAAAGAACTTGAATCAAAGCAAGAGAACCTATGGAGTTAATAGATAGTCAATAGATAATGTGTGTTTCACATGAACAATACAGAATAAGCACACAAGGCATCCGCTTTACTTTCTACTAAGTAGTGGCAGCCGCTCAAGGCTTTATACTGTCCCAGCTTTGTTAGTCGTTACGTTAAGGTGGACATGTTTAAAAAGGCAACTGTCATTCAAACCCTACCCTATTAACTCAATTCAGTAACTGATAACTATAACTAACTGATATCCATAACCCTGTGTCCCATAACCCTGTAACTTTTAAATATCCTTTTTCATAGTGTGTTCAACCTCCCTTTGAACATATAATCCGTCCTTTGCACCAGTACAGTTTTTGTTCAAGGATATTTCAGATATTTCCCCAGCCTTTATAAACAAGTCCATGTTAAACAACTATGTATGTCTTAGTAACATTTTATGTATGTATGTTTTTTCCAAGTGTATTAAAGTCAAATAAGGAAACTATTGCCTGGACATCATTTTGTAAGCTTAGTGATCCTGAGTTGGATATTCAAAATAACTGCATACTGTACATTACACTCAGTGATGTACAGTAGTGGAGGGTAAACGCTGGGGCGTGTTTTCAACCTTTAATTATTTTTACATTAGGCAGCCATTGTTTTTTCTGATAACTTGTTGCAGAATAGTTCAAGACCACGCACTTGACCTGGGATATCAACACACAGTGTGAGCCACAATTTTTACCATTTCTATATGAAAAATGCCAAAACATGTGAATGCAGCTACATACTGATGCTATTTGCGTGCAACATACCTCGGAATACAGGGGAGTATCATGCACGTCTGAGCTAGTTCTACCCTTCTAAATGTTACCCATTCAGATTAAGAAGATATAGTACACTATGCTAAAATATAGCAATGATATTACTAATTTATGCTTTAGCCAGGAGTGAATAAAACAGATGTTTATCAGTTGCAAATCATTTATTTTCTTCAGATTCAACATTTGAAGTACCTAAACATGTCTTCAAATATGTGCAGGCAGTCAAACAAGACATTTCAAAACAGAAAAAGAAAAAAATAGCACTAATCTTTGAGAAGCATTAATTAACTTTTGAAAACAAGATATAATCTCATCAAAGTTCATAATATCAGTGTCACAAATTACTCACACCTAACTACATAACTGTGCTCTCACCTGAACCTTAACATTACACGAGACAAGATTGTTATTGAATAAATGATCTGAATCTGGGGAAAAAACACTCAATCAGCTTTTTGCTGATGCATACCATGCTGTCACTTCTCTAAACATTTTCCACAAATACTTTCAAATTGTCTGCGGTCATTAGACTTTCCATTGCTCTGGATGATCAGACACATCTCAAGAGCAAGGAGTAGGCTTTCTATAAAACACATTTCTCTGTGCAAATTGAAATATCCAAGCTCTATGTTTTCGGGTGTATATATTCCCTATATAATACGAGACTTGTATTACACACCATGCCACACCACAAGTGACATACACAACACCATCTGTCAACTGGTGGTTAAACAGATGGACGTTGAACTTTAAAATGGTGTCAGTCCATGATGCAACACTGCATATAACGATTGAATTGTTTTGTCTTTTTCTGTACATCATATTTTTAGTAATGCAAGAACTTGAAGCTTGCGTACAATGGCTTTCGGAAATCATTTAAACGACATATTCCAACCCCTTTTTGATGTTTTGTCTTTTGATAAAATACTTTGTCTGACCAGAACCATTGACTTTCTGACAGGAAAAAGACTAACAGAGAGGAGAGGCATACAGTATCACCTTTCAGATCAGTTGCTTCTAAATGGAATGATTTGCCATTTGTAGTAAATGAAAGGTTAGAATATGCTTTGTAACATTTAAGTAGAAATGTTCCCGTTTAAGACTAAAAAGGGCTAACGTACCAAACAACTTCCGCTCTCTTCCACTCGCTCCTACCAGCTATTTTCACGGTTATTGGTTTTGATATGGGTTCTTCTTGGTAATTTGAAGAGTGACCGGCTTGCCCACCGATGTGTAGCCGCAGGTCTGCGCCGAGACCTTGGTCTTGTAGCTCTGTTGCCCCCCCTCGACTCGCTGCACCTCGGAGCAGTACGAGGGCTTGACTTCTAGCTTGGCATGGCTCTCTGAGGAAGTGCTAGCGCCCCCTTCTGGGTGTACAAACGCACCTGCTCGGCTCACTTGGATGGGGACCTCCCTCTCCCTCCTGGACTGGGCTCCGCTCGAATGGTAGGGGGCGGCTGGGTGGAAAAGGCTGCTAGAGAGGTGCTCCCGGAAACGGCTAAAGAAGCCGGAGCGCTGTCTTGGCGCCGCCGCCGCCGCCACAGGCCGGCCCACGTTGAGGAGCACCGGCTGGCCCACACTGGACCCCCCGATCTCCCTCTGGAGCACGGAGATCTCGCAGGGCTTTTCAGCGGGGGAGGGACGGGCGTCACAGGACCCGTACGTCTCCCCCTCCCCTGGGACGTAGTCCTCCAGGTCCTCCAAGGTGAGCATGCGTCCTCCTTGGATCAAGATCTTCGGCTCTAGCTTCTGGAGCGGGTCCTCGATGATGTCGTCGTCATCGGGTTCTGTGACGATGGCCACTTGCTCCTGGAGCAAGGTCTCGTCCTCTTCATCCAAGTGGTCGTCGGCTGTTAGAACAGAGGGGACCTCGCAGGCTTCTCCGCCGAATCCAGGGACCGCCTCAGACTCTGCCATGTTACCCTCGTTGTCGTCCCAGGACAGGGGCTGGCCTTCCCCCTGCAGCTCGGCCTGGGACTCGACTTGCTTCACCAGCTTGTTGTTGGAGTTGTTTGCATTGGGGTTCTCTGGGGGGGACCTCCTGGGCCTGGCTGCAAAGGAGGGGGTATGCACTCGATCCGACCCCGCTGGAGAGGCGCCCCTCCTCCTGGGCAGCTTGGGTGACTTGTTGACCTTGTACTCAATGATCTCCTCCACCTCCACCCACCTCTGCCTCGCTTCAGCACCCTGGGGTTCTGTGACGTAGAGGGTGGGGATGGTGGTCTTCCGGGGCTGGGGCGTCAGCCTCCTCTGCCTATCTGGGGTGGAGGTCTCTGAGCGGTAGGCCACCGTGGAGGACAGGCCTGGGGACTGACGGTGCTTCATACGGGCGTTCTTCACCACTGTGGTTATGGTCTCTTCTCTGGGAGTGGGACAAGAGCATAGCACATGAGTGAGAGATGGTATGTCACACTGCTGGATGGCATGCTGTTTTCACACTGTTGGCTGTAACACAAGGTGTTAGTGTGTGTGCACACAGCAAAGTGTTACAGAGTATTGTTTATCATACAACCATTTTCATGGTTGGTACATGCGCTAAGGACAATGTGTTGGCCCAAATCAAGGTATGAAACTGATACAAGCAGGTAATGCGGTTTAACCTATTTGTGCATGTATTACTTTAAAAAGAGGAATTAAAAGAAAGTATGTCAACAATTTTGGGCATTGGCTTTTTCTCCTTGGCCTTTTCTACAATCTCTAATTCACATGCTGTAGTTAACATTGTTTGGTGTTATCTTTTCGTTTGAGCTCCTTGCACTCAGGGTTTAAATACTACATGGCCAGGCCATGGGGAGGCCAGAGAGGGGAAACACATACACACGCATACACACGCACACACACGCACACACACGCACACACACACACACACACACACACACACACACGCTTCTTCTAGCCTGCATTATCACCTCACACTTACATGATGATGGTTTTCTTTGGTATTTTAGTCTCTTGCTCAGTGACTACAAGGAAAGCAAGATGGCAGTTCATGTAGTTAACGAGAAATTACTTGCTAAATGCTAAAACAAATGACTACAAACAGCATGTAAAATGTCTTCTTTTGAATTGTGATTCATGGAAAAAAAAAAAAAAGGACATTCTGGAAATAATGGACATAATGTGTGAATGGTAATATTCCTACTGTACCTTCGATGGTAATGACCTGCTCTCCTGGTCGAGCCACAGCAGAGAGACACAGATCCGCAGCACATCTAGAACTGCCCAGTCGGTTGGACAACTGGGAAGGGCAGAGAATATAGTAGGTTATTAACAAATGGTTTGTTTCACCAGCATGTCATTTGCAATATCTCAACAAAACATTCATTATTATCATATTCATTAAAACGCAGTGATGCTTACAAGCTTCCTTTTTTGGTCTAACATTTATCTAGGAGATGATTTATCTCTTCAGAAGATAGGTATAAACATGTAACTGTCATGTCATTCAAAATTAATGAGTCACAAACATTTTCACTCTCATTTCACCTTTACAACGATCACTTGAGCAATACGCTTGTGTTCTAAAGTGATTCAGGTAAAATGCCTTCCTGAGTGTGCATTGCAGTGACACATGACTGTGTACCCTCGTTGACTGTGTACCCTAGTTGACTGTGTACCCTCGTTGGCTGTGTACCCTCGTTGACTGTGTACCCTAGCTGAGGGATGGTGAATTGTACCTCACACTCGTAGTGTCCCAGGTCTCTCTCCGTAGGGCCTTTGATAACCAGCACCAGGACTCCACTGCGGGCCTCACTGTAGGTCTGGTACTTCTCCTGGTCAGTCAGCAGCCGGCCCTCCTTGAACCACCTGACCCAGGGCAAGTAAGGAACACAGTCAGAGGAACCACCTGACCCAGGGCAAGTAAGGAACACAGTCATAGGAACCACCTGACCCAGGGCAAGTAAGCCCCACCCCCTATGGACTTGTGGGTATCTGAGAGGACGAACATCAGCATGCATCATGCCTATCAGAGGGCAAGGTTTAACATATTGCTGATACATAGTCCTTTCAGATCTCCACAATTGCATTGGGTGTAGAGGCTTAGAAGTCAATTTGGGATTTGATGGTACTCAAAAACAACAAAGGTGGTATTCTAAAGGGTCAAAGGTATTTAGTATTGTGTCAATGTTTAAGGACGCTATGGATGCTATTTGAGAACAAGGAGTAAAACAAAAGTTGAGAACAGTAGTTGAAGAAGGTAAGTGATGTGAGACGTAGGGCTGCTGTGTACCTGATCTTGGGGCTTGGGGCACTCTGGATGATGCAAGAGAACTGAGTATCCTCACCAGCGACCAAGGTAGCATTCCTTATCTTGTTCACAAAACGAGGAGGCACTGTAGGACACATACGATTACCTGTCAATACAATCTACCTTCCTTATGAGAGTAATTCATCCCTGATGATTTTGATTCTTACGACCCATCGATTTGTCCAAGCAAGTAGTACATTGATCATTATGAGCAGTTAACTCATACTGTACTATACATACATGATTCTCATAAGAGGAGTGCACTGTATTCACAACTTGTGAATCCTACCACCCTTACCACCCCATGTGACTGACCTTGAACAGTGACCTTGCCCAGAGTGCTGGCATTGCCGGCTGTGCTGGTGGCGAAGCACATGTACTGGCCAGAGTCGTCCGCTGTCATGTTGTCCAGGATGAGGGTGCAGGAACCGTCAGGGTCCTCGATAATGATGTGATGAGGGTTTGCCTCTACCGATCGCCCATCTGTGTTTAAAAGAGAAAACAACATGAAAGGCACAATCTGGGGATTTGACATGAGCAGTGGATGGGAGCACTTCTTGGGTGAGAGACAAAAGAAGTTAGAAGGTGCTCTTTGGAGGGGCTGCAGTGATCCCCCTATTTTAGGAAAATAGAAAAAAAATCTTAAAAACATTTACATTGGAAACAAATATGGTGGAATGTTGCTTCTGCTGTGATACTTGCCTTTATACCAAGTCACAAGAGGCTTGGGGACTCCAGTCACCTTGCAGGCCAGTTTGACGGTCTGGCCCAGCTCAGCTGTGCAGTCGGCCAGAAGCTCTTCAAAGAAAGGGGGGCCTGGGTAGACAAGAGAATGGGAAGATTCACATTTCAGTGTGACAGTTTCCCGGGTTGGGAGGAACTACTACAACTATTCTATTACCAGAACTACTGTATCCTAGTCATCATAAACAACAAATCAACAGACAAATCAAATCATACACAGTTTATAATAGGGGTTATGGGAATATTTTCAGGTTAAATTGTGATTGAATAAACAGTATTTTCCAGTACATAATATTCCTATATTATCCACGTGTGTGGGATTAAATTCTGTGTGTGTGTGTGTGTGTGTGTGTGTGTGTGTGTGTGTGTGTGTGTGTGTGTGTGTGTGTGTGTGTGTGTGTTAGCGACACACTCACTCCAGGCAGGCATGATGTAACGCTGCTGCAGGTCCCTCAGGTCTCGCAGCCAGGAGTTCTTAATGACGACGGTGCGAGCCTGCAGAGTGTACTTCCTCACCGAGTCCTCCCGCTCGTGCCAGATCTCAAACGCACGGTCGTCACCCTCCACCGTCTCGTTCACGTCAATGTTGTTCAGCTGGGAAATCAAACTCAGTTAACTTTAGCTGTCCTTAAAAGGCAGGATGTTAAAACACTAATGATAACATTTTGTAAAATGTGGGTAAACACTACTCACCATTAAAGGTGTGTAAATGGAATTCACACACTTCTATACCCCTTACTATTCTTACCTTCATCATGTTCTTAAAGACGTAGGCCTGGGTGTCTGTGTTGCTGTCTCTTTTGGGTTTGCAGATGATGACATAGTTTTTGAAGAGGAACGCATGTCGATGGTGACCTCTGGATGATGTCCTGACCCCAGGAGCCCCCTCCCACACTGTGAAGGGTCCCTGTTACCAAAAACAAAGCACACTCCATCAAATACTAAAACTACCACAGAGGGCTAGTTTCCCGGACCCTTTTTTTTAATTTTATTTTTTAGACCCCCAGGTCCATGTAAACCACCAGTGCAGTAGAAGCTCTCTGACAATCAGTCAAATGTATGTTTATATATTGTATGCAGTATTTATATATTTTTACAAAAACAGTTTTGTCCCAAAGTGCTTAACAACATACACAATAGCCCAACCGTACACAATGACTCTCCTATTACCATTAAAAATAACTCATGAATAAGCCATGATAAATGTATACATGCTTCATTCATTATGCTAATTCCTAATGTTTGTACACTATTAACACACAGTTTATTCATGCATATTCATTAACGTTATTATAATATTAGTTATTACAATATAATATACCAACATCATCATGATAACCCTTGGATGGTGAGATACCTGTCTGATAGGCTCCCCCAGCATCTCCAGAGTGGCGGGGTAGTTCTCTATCATAGAGACATGGTGGGTGTTCTCTGAACGCTGAGGGAGAGATGACACCATGGCGTAGGCCTCCTCCAGCAGGCAGCAGTTCTGCCCATTCCTGGCCTTGTTCCTGATCAACTCCTAATTCATACAAAATTGGCACAATTTTCAGATTTCAGTGATCACATCCAAAAGAAATACACAGTAATTGAAACTCATATGGCATACTCTGTGTGGTAAAAAAAAGGGTAGAACCTTATTTTACAGTACCGGTGTATTTATCCAAAGTACTCACAAGGCAATTATGGAGCAACAATCGTACTTCTAGGAATTAAACACACTTGGTCACTAACTATCTACAAGTGGTGCTTGTTATAATGAATCTCAAAAAAAAAACTAAGTAATTATTGTGTAATTAATCACTATTTTACAATGTAACTACTACGTAAAAGCCTGACATTACTGTACTATAAAATGCAACTGTAAAAAGACTCCAAGATAGAGTACACTTAATGTTAAAATGTTCAACTCTCACCTTGAGCAAGGCCTTGTACTTCTGGATTCTCTCCAGTGGCCTCTGTAGGTAAGCATTGATGCTCAGTCCAGGGTTTGCAGGGTCTGCATTTGCCTGCTCTTTGTCAGTGTACTCCTATGACAAAGAGATAAGTCACAGGTTTCACATGTACACAACAATAGTGGAACAAGGCTTCACTAAGCCCTTATACAGCACAAAAACATGATTGTATTATGACCATTCCTGTTAGCAGTGGTCAGGGTTCATACGGGAGAGATCTGGGTCAGCTACATACATCAAACAAAAGTATTTGAGGTGTGCTTCATTTAGCTTGAGGTTTTTTTTTTTCTTTTACTATTGCAGTGGTTTCATTGTAGGCCTACCAACAAAAAACTAAACTAATATTTGACCTACTGTAAGTATTTGACCAATGGGTAGTTGCCTTACTTTGAAGAACTGGTGGACATTCTTGTCGCTGATAGTAGCCTCTGCCTGAGCGTGACCTACGAGGTACTGGAGGTATTTCTCAAAGCCCTCTGTGTTTCTCAGGAAGCGCATGGCTACGTCATCATCTGTGTCACACTCACTCAGCTTTGGGAGCATGGACCTGGAAAACACAGTACCGGGGTGAATTAATTCCCCCAAAAATAATACGGAAAAATAAGATCATTATGCATCAAAATCCCCAAAATGAATTATAATTATGTTATGAAAACAAGCTCTTTAGAAGGGGACATTGTTGTAATAGGGGTTGGATTGGTGTGTCTGTTAAGGTGTTTTTGACATTTTCTGAATAAATGACAAAAACAAAGCTATATGACAAACTAAAACATGTCTCCAAAATGTGTTCTGGTTAAGCAAAATACAAACCTAAAGAATGTATGGGAGAATCAACTATAGCCAAGATAAGCGTAAAATCATACTAGGTTTTATTTTGTGTGTGGACTACCGCTTTAATAGCTTAACAGGCTAATACAAAAGAAGCAGTCAGATGCACCCACTCGCTATGGAAGGCCTTGATCTCAGCGATGTTCCGGAATATTGCCTCCTTCTGGCTGGTGATATCAGCTGGAGCATCAGGGCTCTCCACGTGCTGGAGGTGGTGGGAGGTGAAGAAGGCCATCTCCTTGACAAAGTCTGCTTCACTACTGATCATGTCCTGGATCAGTTGACTGAGAAGGGCAGAGCATGATGGTTAGGGTCTGTCACTCATTGTTTTACCAGACATTAAGCCTAGTCTTGGACTAAATAACACTTTCAATGGAAAATCATAGGAACTCATAGGAACAATGGGAAACAGTGTTTGTGTTAACCATTCCTGGGTGTAATATATCAAATACTGGATATTTGGAATAGTCCCAAACAAACCCCATGCCAAATCGAGTACACCTCTAATACTTTTGAGCCTATGACCATGTATTTGATCCAGTTCGGGTCTTAACAGTGCTCACCAGAGCCTCCTCTTGTACTCTCCCTCTGAGACCTCTTCTCCACCTGCCTCTGGGAGGTCACCAGCATCAGCAGACAGCTGAAACACAACCAACCGTTCATGATGAGGGGAATGACTTTACAACCCAGTTAGGTCATTAGAATTAGCAGCAAACAAAGATTGGTGGAGGAGTTACAATGAAGACTATGTCAGTGGCTTTGCTGTTGAGAAACACCTTCAGTTTCTTGTCCAGGTAGGCAGGGGAGACCCAGCCTTGGCGCGACGGGGTGGTTTTGGTGGGTTTGGTCCGGACTAGCCATTTCAGTGGATGGTTTGAGTCCAGAACTTCAACATACTGGCCCTCTTTCAGAGAAATTGTTTCTTTGCTGGCAGTAATGGGATTGTAGTCAGCCGTTGCCACGTAGATGTCAAACATCTGAAAGCGAAGAGAGTCAAACGCATGACGAAAAATAGTTTGTGTATCTGACATGCAAAAGTGTGCAGACAATGGAACAGTGATTCGCCAGTCACTATAACACGATTGTTGTATTTTAAATCATTTTGTTGAATTGATAGCATTAAAATGGAATTGACCCCAACATGCAATTAAAGAGACACATTTTGATCCAGTGATATATATTTGCGCATTGACCTTAATCCACAATTTGAGCTAAAGTATTTTGCCACAAGTCCACAATAAAGGCAACAGTGTGGATCTCTGGTTAGGATTCTTCCCTGATAAGATAGGACTGAAGCATTGATAATTAAAGAACAAGGACTGAGGAGTGTCTTACCTCTCCCCTGGCGTCACCCTCGTCTGACTCTGAGGAGGAGTCTGCGATGAGGGAGGGGGGGCGGGAGCGGCCGTGATGGGGGGTGGCTGAGGGAGTCTTGGTCTCGTCGTCACTGTCCACCCCAGGAACCCCAGGAACCCGCAGCGAGGCTGGAGCAGCGAGGGGGAGGGTCAGGGTTCAGAGGGAGATAAGAGTGCATACAACACATACACACGCGCACACTCAACAAACGTACACACTCGACAAATATACGCACACGTACGTACGCACGCACACACACACACACACACACACAAACATACACACACACACACACACACATATTCACAGAAAGGGGGAAGTGAAACATCCACAGTCCACCTCAAATGCGTAGCAACCCTTGACACTAGGTGATGATAGTTCATATATTTTCCACTTTGTTGTTATTACTGTATCTCTTAAAGTCGGCATAGTTAATCAAGATTACTCATGAAGGTTAGATAAGCTACACATTAGTGCCGCTAACAATTTTGCAACTGCACAACAGTCATTACATTATGATTACAAGGGTGTTTACACTATTGTGATCTAGTTAGTATTCTCGAGGCATGCATACGAAAGATACTGTACAAATAACGTGTGGTCTTAGGTCTATCCATACATGTCTGAGTGTAGGCATGTATTCCAGCTGTATGTCAAAGCCATTTAAATCATACGCACAGGTAATTTGTCGTTACCTGCCTTGACGAGACAGAAAATAATCACTCTAAAAATGCATCAAATTGATATCATGGAGCATAGAAAATAAAGAAAGTGAGAGATGTTGACGGTGTATATATTCTGCATCATATAGACATGGCACAATGATGGAGACAGCTTTGCCCACCACTTTATAATTGAATCCTGCCTGCTTTGTTTCAGAATGTTTACAGTAAGTGTATTCAATTGTAAAATGTGTCATCTTAGACAAAATATGCCAGTACTTTGTTTCCACAAGTCATCACCTCAGGTGATAGCAAAGATAGCCTAATTTTCGTGCAACATGGACATACTAAATGTCATTGTCTAATCTAACCACTGTAGTGGCATGCTAAGAACTCCTTTTCAAGATATCAATCCAACAAACAAATAGGAGAGGATGCTGAGGAGGCCATAGCAAGATGACTTCACAAGAAACCAAAGCTTCAAAATCAGTCAAAATCAACAGATACAAAGCAACACTGTCTTGTGGAAAGAATGTACGGCTTTAGTGAGAGTCTGGTGGATGTACTGTGGATACATACTGGATGCTTTGGGCCATGATTTCATCCACTGGAGCACTTGATGGTTCTGTAAACTGTCTGAATAACAAATTAATGATTTGTATGAGGAACGTGAGTGAATGGATGGATGGATGGGGTGAAGGATGAAATGAAGGAGTGGCTGAGGGAGTGATGGGAGTCCATTACCCATCTGTCCGAAGGGGAAGGAGAAGTTGTAGGAATCCACACATTGCTCAAAAAACACACTTTTGAACACAAGTATTAGTAAGAGCAAAGGAACAAAAGCATTCCTAACAGGGTTGGGCTCAGTTCCATTTTAAAGTCAATCCGTTTTTGAGAGTGAACTGAAATTCCAATTCAAGAATTGAAAAGCTGCCTGAATCGCTCGATTACAGACACGGAATTTGAACAAATCCCCAAACCCTGTTCGTCAAACATATACAAAACAATCATGAGCAGCGAAGGCAATGTGCATGACAAGTTCTTTGAGCTGTTCATTTATAAAGCCTGCGTAAAGCCCTATTAGCAACTGACATAGCCATTCATGACAGCTTGTGTAGTAGCATAGCGTATGCAGCAGTCACAACGGCTGACTTGTTAGCTAGCCATTAGCTAACTGCATGTGTGACGACAGCGTCAACTCATTTGTCATAACATGACGTAAACTGCGATGAATTGTTATGACAGATAGCTTATAGTGTTTATGACAGCATTACGAAGACAATGAATGTTATGCCATTAAAAAATACTACACAAACTATTTTGTATCACCAGATATACTGGTGATAGACGCAAATTAATCTGATTATTTTGTCTACAGTAAAAGCACACACACACAAACTATCCAATACATCAAGACATATTCCACCAATGTATACCTCAATATGCATAATTATAAAAAGATAAACACCTGGAGTTGCTTCTATCTACTTCATAAGTAACCAGTAGCAAATAATAACATATTTTAGGGACACATTATAACGTTCATCAACTTATCTGAATAATGTGTGGAATATTTGAATAGAAAATCTTTCAGAGCTATTCTTTTTGGAGCATTGATGGAACAGTCTGTGACACATTTTTCTCTAACCTTGATTGAACTTGGCAGACACCATCTCTGTGATCTGGGAGGTGAGCTTCATCAAGAACTCCTCTGTACCAGCTTCACTTAGGAAAGGTACTCTACCCTCCCCTAGCAATGAGGAAATAAACTCTGTTAAAATGGAGAAAACAGCAGTCCTGTGTCAAACACATACAGTATATTTGAGGTGTGATGGATTGAGCTTGGAGTTTGCACTTTATCTAAGTAATTGAGTAATTAAGTAATCTAAGTATCTGAAAAAAGGGCAGTGGTCTCAATTAACCTAAAACTGCTGTTTATTACTTTCCACCCTCACCTTTTCCTCTGCTGCCCTCCTCCTCTGGAGGGCTGATAGTAATCCCCAAAACCCTGAATAAAACAGGAAAGCATCATAATTACTCACTGAGCACATACAGTATACATACAAAATTATGGATGAGGTTATGCAGGATGATTCGCTGTATAAATCTGTATCTCCAATGATAACTCACTCTGGGATTTTGGTCTCCTCCTTTGGTTGTGGCACTATGACAGAAAATAGACAACACGTCAGGAATTGGAAAATAAGAAGTGCTTTGGGGGGTCCCAACATAAACCTTAATGTTATCCTTCATTTATGAAAGCATTTACACCCTTTAAGGGAGGGAGACCTCTTTGTTGTGGTTTGAATCCCAGATTACCCCTTTAAAGGGCCTGTGTGGATACTTCAGAATTAATTTATAAGCAAATATCATGGTATATGCCATTTAAAGTGTGACCTGTTTTGGATCACATCACATACATTTTCACATGAGTGTTTTCTGGTCTCAATAGGTATGCATTTTACTGACCCGGCGTCACAATTCTCCATCCTTTTTCCTGAAGTGTACACTTGTCCACTACCCTACACAGATTAAAAAGCATATGTATGGTGTAAGCATGGGCTGTTACACCAATCCTATACTTGTATATCTGTTTAGGGGAGTGGACAAGTGCACACTTCAGGGGAAAGGGTGGAGAATTGGGACGCTGGGTCTGTAAAATGCATATTTCCCCATTCCTCACCATCTTCCACCTCCAGGTGGGCGGTGCAGATGGACTGGCCCGCCCTGTTGGTGGCGATGCAGGTGTAGGTGCCCTTGTACTCTGCGCCCACGTCCATCAGAATGAGGCTGTGCTGGCGCCCAGAGCTGGCCACCTTGTAGCCCTTGGTGTCTGGCTTGATCCACAGCACGTCCGTGGCAGACTCCTCTTTCAGCCAGGAGACCTGGGGTGTGGGAGAACCTGGGAGAGGAGAGAGAAAGATACTGACACTTGAGTCTTGAGTATGTGAGTGTACAGTGCCGTGAAAAAGTATTCGCCCACTGCACAATTTTCAAATGTTGTTACTTCAGAGCCTGAAATTGAAATACATCAAACTGGGATTTTTTCCCCACTGAGTCGACACTTTCAAAGTGAAAGAAAATTTCCCAAAAATGTAATTCATTTAAAAGAAATGACAAACAGAGAAGACCTGTGTGAGAGCCCTTGCTATGACTCTCCTAAAAGTAGCTCAAATGCAAACATTTCTTCAACAATTTAGTCAATATGTTGAATTGACTCCATTGAGTGCAATGATAAGAGTTACAACTTTTATGTATAACCTTGTCTTTGCAAGGTCCCTATTGGAATAGGAATCAATTACACACTCTTTTGATCGGATTGCCACTACAAACTGAACAAACGGGGAGGGAACAACACTGCTCAGGAATGCTGAGGCCTGGGGGGTTAAATGGCTGAGAGGAAAAAGCAGTCGATGGGACAACATCATTCCAGTCACTCTACAAAATTGGTCTATATTACCTCATGAAGAAAAAAAAATATCTATTTCAAATCCACTGTGTTTGCAACAATGAAGTCAAGTGATCCTGCAGTAAAGTGTCTGGAAATGTGTTTCTTTGGATTTACTACAAAACATTAAGTTTAGTGCAAATCCAGCACATGCATCTTCATTTTCACACCATGTCCCATGTGAAGAATAGTGGAAGCTGCATCATGTTATGGGTATGCTTGTCACTGGCAGGGACTGGGGAGTTTGTCAGGATCAAGAGAACATTTAGAAATTTGCTGAGTTAGTAGTGACAGGCTAATCAGCACAGTGTGTAATTGATTCATATTCAAATCAGGGACCCTACAAAGATATTCTTTCCAAAATCACACAAAATATTATCCTTGCATTCAGATGGATTTATCTTCACTTATTGAGTAACTTGGTGAAGACATTTTTGCATTTGAGCTAATGTTTGGAGAGCCACAGCATTTTATTTTATTTATTTGTATTTCACTTTGAAAGTGTCCAGTAGCCTGTGTAGATCACTGGGAAACATTCCCAATTAATGTATTTAAATTTCAGACTCTGAGGTAACAAAATGTGAACATTTAGCAGGGGGGGCCAAATACTTTTTCACGGCACTGTGAACCAGACCTGGGTCAAATTCATATGCAGCAGTGTCAAATGCTTGAAAGTACTTGATGTGTGTGAGGAATTTGGGACTATTCCATAGTTCCACTATTGTCCCCTGTGAACTAAATATGTCAGTAAGTATCTATCTATCTTATATTTGACATGTTTTTCACAGAGATTTGGTCTTAACATATGCTATTCAAGTGAAAGGAAAGAGAGCATAGTAATGAATGTTTGTATACTTTATCATATACATTACAGTATATTGAGTTTTTATATACCTTCCACTTTGACGGACATGGTGATGCTGGCTCCCTGCTTCACCTTCCTGTTGCTGAACCTCTCCAGGAAGCGTGGAGGCACCAGCGGCTCCTTGGAGTCTGTCAAACAAACAAGCACTGATGTATCATAGCAACACAGCTAATTATACAGAAGTGTGACATTCCATAGGTTACAGAGTAAGCCGTAAAGAACCTTTGATCTTTCCAGTATCTTCAGGCATTATCTCTCCTGGACCTATTAAAAGAGAGAACCAATGAACCATTAATTAGAAACATCCATGTTATTTTGTGTCCACCACCACACATAAAATCGACTCAAAATCAAAGACGCTTGGTAGCATGAAACAGTCTGAACAGACCTACCATGAACCAATCTGGCAGACCTACCATGGACCAGCAGTCTGACAGACCTACCATGAACCAGTCTAGCAGACCTACGATGAACCAGCAGTCTGACAGACCTACCATGAACCAGCAGTCTGGCAGAAGAATATGCCGAGCCGGCAGCGTTGCTGATGTAGGCAGAGTACTCTCCGGTGTCCTCCCTCTTCACCTCCAGTATCTCCAGGCTGTGGATGTCTCTCTTGTCCAACACCAGGATCCTGTCAGAGGGACGCAGCGGGTGGCCATCCTTGAACCAGTATACCCTGGGCTTGGGGAATCCTGGGGGGCAGGGGGTTGGGATTGTGTTAATAATAATCATTGTAGATAGATAATAGATAATGTAATAGAGCTTTTACAGTTGCTCGAACCAGTGTTGTGGCATTTGTGTTGGGGTGGCTACTCCGAAAATGTATTAAACTAAATGACCAATTACTTTAAAAGGGAAGAAGTTGAACTACACTAAAGCTACCCCTGAGAGAAATATAGTTAGTCAAACTAAAGCTCCATTGAAAAAGTAGTACTACATCTATCTACATTTGTCAAACACAGGAGAGTCAGTTACTGACAGATTACCAGTCTGTATAATAGAAAGTGCACAACTGAAATTCTCTGAGAGAGAAAACATTTTTATTTTCCTATTTCTATTCCTATTTAATTTTTTTTTGTTTTGGGGAAAAACTCACTGACAGTCTAACTGACTACACCGCTACATGGCAAAAAAACTACTGGAACGAACTACAAGGATTTGAATGTAGTTAACTACCACCAAGCCACTGCAAAGTGTAGTTAAACTAATAGATGAGCTACATGTGGTGAAACTATTTCCCAACACTGTTTACATTCTATAGGGGGATTTTCCCCAGCCAAAATCACCAATGGGGCACTTATTACTACATGGGTCACTTTTCTCTCTCTCTCTCTCTCTCTCTCTCTCTCTCACTATTTATTTAACCTTTATTTAGTTAGGTAAATCTTTCACAATAAATTAATAAAAACATAAATCTTTTACAATAACAAACTGTTATAGTCCGCTGAAGTTCCTACACAGAGAATCTAGGGTTTGGGGTATTGGTGTCTTAATAGTAAAGAGTAAAAGTTACAAACTGACAAACCTTTGATTCTCAGCTGCATTTTAGCAATGGGTGAGCCTGGGCTGATGTGAATGTCATGAAGCTCATCCACCACTTGAGGAAGCTGCTCATCCTCAGCCACAGACTCAAAGGCTTCCGTTTCCCTGGTTGGATAGAAGTCATTAAGTACATCGAGTACAGTCAGAAAATGAATACTATCAAAGTTCAAATTGTATAAAAAAAGAATGCAAGCAAGTATTTGAAATATGTGATATTCACACTCACAACAAAACCCGTAAACTCTGATCTGCTATAACAAAAAAGAATAAAAAAATGTGTTGTTCCTCTGTTCAAAAGCATAATCTGGAGAGTAACAGGCTCTGTTCCAAATCTACACGAGCATACAGTACTACAAAGAATGAAGCATTGTATTGGCTGAGTATTCTCAGTGATATGCTAGTGTGGACATTGGAATATATTAATTTAAGAAACAATTTGCTCACTGTGAGTGATGAATCCTCATGAAAAACCCATAGAAAATGAAAAATGGACAGCACTCCATGTGTCAATCTCATATCAATACTGTATATTCAGTGCAATGATTATGATTTAATATTGATACATTGGAGTGCTGTCCATTCTTCATTTTCTATGGACCTTGGAACATAGCCACAATCCTAGACAGAAGTGTAGCAGCTCACCTGGACAGGTAGCCCTTGGCACTGATATAGGAGGAGGTCTCAGTGGCGTCAGCCGCTGTGTCATAGTCAGAGCTGCAGGACACTACGCAAAGAGAGGGAGGATTACACACTCCACAACAATGACTCTTTGAAATTAAATATCTGTCATTCTTTGACAAGACAAACAGTTAGGCAAAATACCAGTATTGAGTGACAAATGACATGTGACAAAAAAGATATACCATATTAATTACACATTAATAACCTATGCATTCCTTGTTTTTATTTCATTTATTTAAAATGTTTTCCTTGTTTGTTTCTCCAGAATTTGTTCCGTAGCCGACAAGAAAGTAGGCTAGTAGGCCACCCATTGTTACCACAAAATTAGCCTACCTTGTAAATGCCTCAAACAAATAACAACAAACTACAAATGTATAATAAATGGAAATAAATTGTACAGTACAATAAAGTGCAACTCAGAAATGAGACTCCATAGACAGTAGACGCTACTGTACTCACTGTCCACCCGCAGCTCGGCTTTGGTGGAGGCGATGCCACTGCTGTTTTCAGCCATGCAGCGGTAGACGCCCATGTCAGTGGGCAGAACAGTGGTGATGATGAGCTGGTGGCAACCCTCCTGGTCCTCGTTGATCATATAGTGGTCGTTTTCCTCTAGCAACTTGCCGTCCTTGAACCAGCGCACGCTGGGCGGGGGCTTGCCGATCACCACGCAGTCAAAGCTGACCGGGTAGCCGTCGGGCACGTCCTGGCTTTGGAGCTCCGTCAGGAACACCGGGGCCGCTGGGTAACAGAGAGGGGGACATCAAGTTAGGGCCACCATCACAAGGCCCCAATTAGGTCAATTGTAGATAGTGGGTTTGCAAAAACGTGATTATTCCTGTGTGGCTATAATGAATGTGTGGATTAATAAAGACAATACCGTCTGGTATGTAACTGAAAGTGTATTGAACATACTTTCTGGCTGCTCAAGAAGATGAGTGTTTTTGCGTTATGCTGGAAACCCACTATCTGCAATTGATTGATTTGGAATATGTTAATGTGAGATATTCTGCCATTGGTACTCTCTGTTTATTTCTTATTGATCAGGGTATGGTATCTAGAGCTTTCCAAAGATGACAAGCACACATAATGAAAGGTTGTGAAGGCGGATGATAGTATGACATGGGGAGCAATGGATAGGAATGAATGTGTCAGTATTGGAAACAAGTTGGTAAAACACATCCATGAGTAAAGAGGGGAGAAATTAACAACAGAATCACAGCAAAAACATACAACCAAAAAGATTTGGAAAACATTGAGCACTGAAAACACCACACCAACATCAAAGGTGAGTAAAAACCACAAAATAAAAGACAGACAGAAACACAAACGTTTAGACAAAATCACTCCACACACAATGGTAGACAAGATAATAACAGAAAATACGCAGACTAGACTCACTAGACACACAAAACAAAACAACACAAGACAACACACCATGAAATGCAGGATAAAAATGGATGGATGAGGACAATGTGGACATCACACATTTATTAAACATATACAGACTTACGTTTTAGCTAACAAGCAAATGCTCCAGTTAATGTGTAAAGAGGTGGGGAATTAAATTAAAACAATGAAAAACAAATTACACTTAAGCCAACTTCTAATTCAACATCATAGACTATCTTAAAATCAATGTGACTTCCCTTGTATTAAAACAAGCATTAGTATATTTGCATTCTTCTTTGTTAATGTTAAGTACTGAATGGGGGACAAATTACCGACAGTACATACAGTATAAGCACTTTGTGACCTTGTTAGCACTTTGTAACCTTGTTTAGCACTTAATAATAAATACAAGTTTTAGTATTATTATTATTATTATTATTATTATTATTATTATTATTATTATTATATAATGTCAACATGCAAATACAGTTTACAATAATGAGAGACAGAGCTTGCGTTGTCCTACCGGGGGCTCCAGTCATGAATGCGGGTAGCTGTCTTTCCTGTGTCGGGGTCTGGGAGCCATCTTGTGTGTAGCCCATCTTCATGATGCGCAGCTCCACTTTGAGAGGCCCCGCCTGCAGGATGGTGGTCTCCACCGGAACGCCCTGGGCGGTGAACATCTCCTGGAAGCGCTGTGAGGCCACCTGTGCCTCTGCCTCTGTGTCAAAGCGGATGTAGATGTAGCGATCGTCCTCACGGTACGACTGGGGGTCGGGCGGGTTCAGTTCGGCACCCTCGTCGGCGCTGATGAAGGGCTCCTCCTCCACATCGGGTGGCAGGCGCGTGCGGAGGAGGCGGCGGAGGCGCTTGCTGGCCTGCCTCAGCGACTCGTCCATCTCACTGCCTGAAGAGCTCTCTGGCTCACTGTCGGCACTGTAGCCCAGTGTCAGGGGCCGTCGGCCGGACGACTCCCTCAAGGAGCCCACTGTCACCTTCCCGCTGTGGCTGGCGACCCCAAACTTGTTGGTGACCTCGCAGGTGTACACTCCAGTGTCTTTGGTGGTGACGGCAGTGATGACCAGAGAGCAGGTGCCGTCATTGTAGATGTCGATATGGTGGTGTTTGCCGTCCGCCAGTGGCTCCCCGTCCTTCAACCAGCGAACCTTTTCGGGCTTGCCCTCGGCCAAACACTCCAGGTGGATAGTACCGTTGGGCTCCTTGGTCTGGTCCTTGAAGACGTCCTTGAAGACGGGCCGCATGTCCTTCCGGGCCTTGTAGCCCTTGAAGGCTGCCTGGATCTTGATGGCGGCGTCCAGAAGCTCAGGTTCGTCCTCAACGCCGACCTCCACGATCTCTGCCTCCTGCAAGACTGCCGTGGACTGTTTTACTTCTGTCTGCTGCACCGTGGTCTGCTGGTCAATCATCTGGAACTGTGCGTAAAACTTCTCTGTGGAGATGGACTGAGCCTGGCCGCTCACAGAGAGACTGGACTTGCTGCTCTTCTTGAGGTACGAGACCAGTGTCGGGGTCCCTGAGACAGATTCATCTTCAGAGCTGGTGTACAGGTTGAGATCTACCTGCTTCTTAAGCTCCACAGCCTTCTCCTTCACCTTATCCGCCTCTTTCACCTCCACTTTCTCTGCCACTTTTACCTCCACTTTCTCTGCCACTTTTACCTCCACTTTCTCTGGCTCTTTTACCTGTACTTTCTCTGGTGCCTTCACCTCCTCCTTATTCTCTGCTGGTTTCTCCTCCTTACCAGGCTGCTTGGGCTCCTTCTCTTTGCCGTCCTCCTCAGGCAGCTCGGAAATGGAATCCAGGGTGGGCTCTCTGCTCATACGGCGTTTCTTGGCCAGGTCCTCCCACAGGGCATGGACGTCGCCTTCCGAGGCAGCTTCGGGGGGCAGGCTGGGCTGGGCCCCCTCGTCTGACTCTGCCTGCTTAACCTCGCTGTCTCCACCTACAACCAGGCCACAATGCCATGTCACATGGAGCAAAATTACATTTTCTATCATCTACACTAGCACCCCAAGGGATCCCATTGACGAAAGCCCCAAAAACAACGGTGGAGCTCGAATATTCCATAGGTAATTGGGGCAGAGCTCACCACACTCGAGATCTGCTAGAGGAACTATGACCATGAACCACTTACCTCAACTTACCCAGAATGAACATTCCTCCACCAAGCCAGTTCCATTTGAGGAGGATAGCTCACAAGGGGGTTGTAACAAATCAGTGTTGGCTAATTACATAATAAAATCAAGTCACTAAGTAAATGCTCTGGCTTGTTTGAGAGTATACCTTTGATATTGAGGTTAATGGAGCTCTCCGCCTCCTCTGAGGCCAGGCAGGTGTAAACACCCTGGTCGGCAGCTGCAAAGTCCTTGATCAGCAGTACTTGTTTCTTCCCTTCAATCGTAACCTGGTATTTGGCCCCAAACTCCAGCTCCCTGTTGTCTTTAAGCCAGGTGACAGTGCTGCCCTCTGCGGAGAGTTGGCACTCCATGCGTGCCATCCCGCCCTCCTTCAGGTCTGAGCAGGTCAGCTGCTCGGTCACTGTCACTGGAGCCTCTGTTGAAGAAGGATAGACAAAGTCGATACTAGCACACACACCGTCACGGTATCTCTTGTCTCTGTGGTGCTGTGTTACCTCTACATGTCTCGGTCCAAACTGAGATATACAAACATCTGAACAAAAGATATACATACATAACATGTGGCCCTCATATATCATAACTAACAAGGTGTAAACTATGATAGTCCATAATGGTTGTATTCCAGATGTTATTGTTAATCAGGCCGTCACTGTTAATAAGAATTTGTTCTTAATGGACCTGCCTGGTTAAATAAAAGTTAAATAAGTATTCAAATAGTGTACCAAACAAATAGAGTGTCAAAAGCTAATCAAGCATGCTGGGTTCATAGGCATCACACAGACCACTTACCAAGCTGTACAGTCTGAGGCAGCTGAACGGGCTCCCCAATGCCGGCTTGGTTGATGGCTGCCACTCGGAACCTGTACCCGCTCCCAGGGATGAGGTTGTCCACCACAAACTCAGTGTTGCACACAGGCTCTGCATGGCAGGGCAGCCACAGGGCGCTGTCAGCCAGCCTCATCTCCACCTTGTAGCCCAGTATGGGACTTCCCCCGTTGCTGAGGGGAGTGAACCAGGACAGGGTCACCGACAGCTTGCTCTTGCTCACGAGCTCCGGGTCCTCTGGAGGGTCAGGCACAGCTGGGGAGGGGGGAGCAAGGGGGAGTTATTTGTTCAACAGTGTGTAGAAGAGGAGATGGATCACAAGGAGAAGCAGGCAACTTGGGTTTAGGTGACTGAACCAGGAATTATAAGAGATTCTCCGGTTCATACACACAAACACGCACACACGCACACACATGCTTACTGATGATAGTGAGCTTGGCCATGGAGATGGCATCCCTGGCAGCGAAGGTGATCTCCTGCGGGGGAAGGGCTGGGGCCTGTCTCAGGACCAGGCGGTAGGAGCGTCCGTCGGCCCGCATCGCCCAGGTGTCATCAGCTTTTAGCTCAGCTCCGTTTGCGTACCATGCCACCTCCGCCGAAGGCACCGGCTCCGTCAGTTCACAGCAGAACTCCACCTTCTCACCCACCACGGCGACCTTATCTTCCAGGCCTTTCACTACATCCAGCTGCCAGCCTATACACACACACACACACACACACACACACACACACACACACACACACACACACACACACGCGTCACACACCATGTCACACACTTTAACAGGGCACTCAAAACTTGAAGGCATCAGAGACCAATACTTGGCTCCCCCCAATCTGAATGTTATGTTTCTGTTATGTTATGTGGTATCATTGTGGGCTATGTTGGTCTAACATTGTGTCTTTATTACTTCAACTTTAAAAGATCACTTGTAGGAGCAGCAAAGAGATTACTTCTTCCTACTACAGATGTCACCTTTCTCTTATCCAATAAGAGAACTGCCAAAAACCGACATTAACTGAAAATCAATATAATATCAGAAAAAAAAGAAAAATACAAGTAAAGACCCATATCTATATTGGTATAGACATGCATTCACTGTCTTGACCCACCTTTGACGTTGAGCAGGGCAGACGTAGTGGCTGATCCCGCCTGGAAGGTCACTTTACAGCTGTCCACGACATGGAGCTCCTTGAGCAACAGCAGGTGACGGCGCCCGCTCTCGAATGACACAATCTCCGCATTGGGAGACTCCTTTACTGGTTTACCGTCAAGAAGCCAGTGGCAATCTTTGGTTTCTGGACGAGAGAGGGCGCACTCGAACAACGCCTCACCACCGTCAATGGTGTCCATGTTCTCCAGCCCCTGGACAATATCGATGGGTTTGGCTGTAAGGAGAGAAGAGCGGTGAAAAAAAGAGAGATTCACTGTAGGAGAATAGCTTTGACCAGCCCAGGACAACGAATCCTCACACGCAAAGTCATGATAGGCTTTCTCTCGCTGTCATGATGATTTAGGGCACAGCGATCTGCAATGAGTGCAGATGCAGAGTGTCCAGGACTTTGGTCCAGCTTTATTTGTTTATTTAACATTTATGTATCCAGGCAGGTCAGTTAAGTTAATTTAACAAATTCTTATTTACAATTTATAAATGTTAGCGTTGTCACTCCTGATTCAACCTCAAAACCTTGATTAGCTGAATCAGGTGTGTCAATGCTGAGCTGGGACAAAAGCCTACAGTGCTACAGCTCTCCAGGACGATTGTGGATCACTGGTTTAGGGTATTTCATGTTCATGGTGGTCTTGGATTTGTTGT
Organism: Argentina silus; assembly: GCF_951799395.1. Taxonomy (NCBI): domain Eukaryota; kingdom Metazoa; phylum Chordata; class Actinopteri; order Argentiniformes; family Argentinidae; genus Argentina; species Argentina silus. The sequence goes on along the minus strand of NC_139672.1, from coordinate 12,551,060 downwards.
AACCCAAACCTTGTATAGAATAGGCTACTATTTGATTTGCAAGTGAGTTGCTGTTTGAGGTATCTGTTTGAGGCCACTTCACCCCAGAGCCTTTCCAAATGGAGCGGAGCTCACCTTCCACCTCCAGTGAGGCGACCACACAGGTCCCATCTGCCTCACAGGAGTAGGTGCCCCTGTCCTCGGCCGACACGCGGCTAATGTACAAGCGAGCCACGTTCCAGTCCTGCTCCACTACCACCCTGCGGCCGTCTGGCTGCAACGGCCGCCCGTCCCTCTTCCACTGGGCCTTGACCGGCCGCGAGTACTGGCAGATGAACTCAGCCGGCTGGTCCTCCACCACCCGCTGGTCTTCCATCTCGCTTACCACCTCTATTGTGGGGTCTGAGAGTGGGGTTTATGGTGAGGTCATCAGGTTGTGCACTTTGACATGCTGAATGACACTCATGCTTCATAAACCCCAGTACACCTTGGAGTAGTTGTTTTACTTTGGAGTTTTAATGGTGATATTAAAAGGGGAGGTTATTCCAAAGTACAGCTTATGAACGTGGCAGTCTTGTGCCAGTTCTTTCTTATTACTCCAAACTGAAGAGGGGGAGTCAAAAAGACCAACGTCTCAAGACACAGGGACTTGGTCACAACAGCCAATGAGAAAGGAGGACTGGGTGGAGAGAGAGAGAGAGAGATGCCAGACTGACAGGGAAGGATGTGGAGGGTGTTAGAGAGCTTTAGTGCTTGCACGCCAGGGGCAGGGGTGGAGCGGCTGGGTGGAGGTGAGAGTGAGGGTCAGTATGGAGGAGCAGCAGGCCTGGGTGGATGGATGGGTGGGTGGAGCAGCACTGCCCTACCTACACTAGATTTGACACTTTTCTTCTCTTGGCTCATGTACAACCACAGCATGGTTGTTTACGGCTAGAATCCAGGGTAACTAATAAGAGACCATTTGGTAACTACGTTGTAACAAGGGGTGCTTTTTACTTCATAAGTTCAGCACCATGTTTACTATCTGGTACTAAATGCCACAAAATGGTGCTTGAATCAGTGAATCTCAAAGAAACAGCAAGCGTAATTAATATGCATATATATATATATTATTTACTTTCTACAGTAATTCAATAACTACTACCGTGCTATAAAATAATGTGTTACCGAATCTAGTCCCACGGTAACCACCAAACACAATTAATACCAGCACCAAGTCCAGTTTCCATCAGAATGAACACAAAAATGACAAAATCCACTAAGTACATGTTGTCTCTTGAATTACTGTGCACACGTCATGTCTCCAGATATACTGTACTGCCACAGAATAAATATCACTACTCACTATACATATCAGTCTATATGTAATCCTATGTCAAATTTACATAATCTTCTTCGGTATATTTTACTAGGTTTCTATTCAGACAGATACATAGGTGTTTATCAGGACTGTATGTTATGATCAAATTTTTTTACAAATGTCTATTCTACTCTAGTCAAATAAGCGTCACTTATTTGTTGTAGATTTTGTGGATAGTTGTGGATTTTCAGGCTGTCAGCTATAGTATATGTGATTTTATGTAAATATCCTCTCTTTTGATGTCAACATAAATACAATTTACTAGAAAGGTCTATTGCTACATACTGTCATTACATTAAGGGCTTCTTTTGGATACGGATTAAGCTTAGTTCTGGACTAAAAGATCACTTTCAATGGAATTCCTCCATTGACATTTATTTTCCAGGGGTACGCTTAACTTGTGTCACACAGATTACACAGCCACTATTACAGTACATGTACTGTGATTGGATGAACTTCTTCTAGTGCTGCACCCACGTGTATGGTTTGGTCTTATCAAAGCATACAGCATGACAAATCTCTGTCTAACTAGATCTATTAGTAAAATAACCAACATGTATGCTCATGCATGGATGAGACACAAAATGTCATGATCTCTTCAACAACCGCTACTCATTCTCACTTTTAAGTGGGGTAGCGCTGAACTCTTTTGAGGAAAGCTGCAGCATACAGTACAGTCAACATAACAGTTAGCCTTGTAAACAAAGTGCAGATGCAACTATTTATCTGGCCATTAAAGTCACTTAATGATTTTTTAGTGCTTTCAGGAGTGCATTTGATTTGCACAGCAGAGGTGGGTTGATACTTAATTTTGACTCTGGCAGTGCTGAGGCGAGACCTATTCAGTAATGATAGCGAATTTGGCAGGGAAGTTGTTTGGTACATGTGACCGGACTAACAATTTCTAAATCAAGTATCAACAACACCCTCCATGCAGAAAACTGCAATCTGTCATTGATCAAATCCTGGCCTTAATTTTGATTGTTTCACAAGGTTCTTCCGCAGTGATTAATTTGTGTAACTGAAGCCTATTTGCTATTGACTAACCCCCCCTGTGAGGGCACTGATGCTGCAGGGTCTCAAGAAAAGAGTGGATGTATGAGGTAGGTAGCTCTCCTCCTCCTCCTTCTCCCTGATACCTTTGACTAAGAGCTTGGCGGAGGACAACAGGCTACCGGCCTTGAACGTGACCGTGCCCGAGTCGTCCTGGGCCAGGTTCTTTAGGGTGAGTGTGTGGATGTTGCCCTGGCTCAGCCCTATTTCGCTGAAGGGGCTGTGTTCCAGAAGGGTGCCGTCCAGCCACCACTGGACCTCCCCAGCCACCCTACGGGAGAGCTGGCAGGAGAAGGTGGCCCACTCGCCCACAAAGACGTCAGTGGTCTTTAGACCACACACTATGAGGACTTCTTTCTCTGTAGAGCGAGACACACACACACAGACACACACACACACACTCTCAGCTATGGGGTGCTTCCGGAACTGAGTCACACTTTTTCACATTTCAAAAGTTGTGCATCTGTTAAATTCCTCCCACTGACCTTTTAGAAACCAATCAGATGTGTCTGCCTAAACCAAGCTGATTCTTCCTGCCCTTTGAACACAGTTGACTACAGTTTATGTCAACCTAGATATTGCAAACTCTGTAATTACTTTCGTGACAAAACTGTATTAACATCACTGACATGTTGTTACTATAGTTTTATATTAGTTTTAATGTAAATAGCAGCATTTTAATTCATGTTAGGTGTTACTCACAACTCATACTGGCTCTCCCAATTCCTGGAGTGTCACACTCTTCATTTAATCTTTAATCTGCTTTGTTGTACTTTATCGATTTAAGCCACTGGCTCACAATAATTTACACAGAATTTGCCAAACACTGTTGGTGATCCACTCCTAAAAGCCGTTGTAGGTCAATGATTAATGATTCATATTATATATCAGCCCCATAGGAGCTACAGTAAAGAAGCTTATTATGTGATACACGTATCGCTGCCCCAATGATCGCTGCATGCTGTACTGTATAAATAAAAAGTTTGACTACTTTAGCATCCATTGTGAGATTTGACAAAAATGCTAGCTTCCAAAAAATGTTTCGAAACTATACATTTGCAACATAATATAGTATGAATCGCTCAAACCTTTTAAACTGACTATCGTAATCTTCATACTGAAAACTGTTGAAACCACAAAGGTGCTCTTTCTAAAATTGGTCAGAAATTCACTGATAATCTTCGGTCCTCCATCATCGCCCAAAGAGCAGACAGAACTCTCAAGGCTTCAACTTTTAACCGAGTTGTAAAAACCAGACAGATGCTACGTTGAAGACGTGATACCTTGCACTGCCACAGAGGCTGTGGTAAGTTGATCTCCCCCATCACAGGTGTAGAAGCCGTTGTCCTCGGGATGCAGGTTGCGGATGCGGAGCTCCTGGACACACCCCTCCTGCCTCATCTCGTACTTCTTACCCGCCTGGAGGACCATGCCTCCCTTTCTCCACTCCACATGGACGCCCACCTTGGAGACCTCACAGTGCAGGATCACATCATCCCCCTCGAGGGCTTCCTGGTTGTTCAGCTCCTTCTGAAAGAACACTGGGGCACCTGGCGAACGTAGAAGACAGGGAAAATATGACATCAGTGTGTAAATCTGAAGGGACTGTGTAGGTATAAGCAAGATGGCAATTGCTCTCTGACAGGCTAAGAGGGATTTTTTCACCATCTTGTCTATACCTATCCAATTATTTCAGATTTACACAAGTGTCTAGGGCGCAGGTGATAGGAGTTGTTTCCGGACAGGGCCAATGTCTGAGAAGAGAAGCTGAAACCAGAGGCTATTTTGGACAGCGGGTAACATGGGTCTGTTGGTGTGTGTTGATGGAAGACTGGGTGCGTGGTAGAGGGCAAGAGAGGGGCAAGAATGTTGTGGGGGAGGGTTGTCATATCCTGACTTTATCTTGATCCACAGTCTTCAATGTGAGGGAGAGGGACGGACTGTTTTCTAGCGCCTGCGTCATTCTTTACCTTCCACAATCAAGTTGACGGTGCATTGTGCGTCCCCTGTATCGCAGGAGTAGGTCCCAGAGTCCTCCACGTCCAGGTTGTGGATACGAAGCTGGTTGAGATGACCGTTCTTGCGCAGGTCATACTTGGGTCCTGCTTTGATGGCAACGTTGTTCCTGATCCAGGTCAGAGTTGCCATGGGGTCGGAGACGGTGCAGGACAGGGTGACTGTCTCTCCCTCTAGGGCCACCGTGTTATGGGGCTTCTCAAGGATTAGGGCTGCGGATATGGGAAACCCGAAACGAAGGACATACTGTAGTCTACTGCTATCATCCAGGTATCATCATCTCGCTGGTCTTGTATGGTCATTATTGTATGACTACTGTTGCTATCTGGATGACAAAATAATTTGTATCATATCTCTCTCATCTCTCTCATCTCATATACAGTGTGGTATTTCTATTGTACACCTTTTCTATTGGCTCTACTTTCACTGCGCTAATGCTTTATCAGCTGACAGTGGCATGCAAGTCATTGAAATTGGTCTTATAATATGTCCATTAGTTCTGCACTGGAATTAGCAATGTGATTTGTGTGTGTCAGTGACAAGCACCTTGTCACCATCATTTAATAGCATCTTTAAAACTAAAGATGCTATGAAAGGAAAAGCAGATTGAGAAAAGCCAACACATGTCTAAGAGAGGTTAGGATGGGATGAATGATGGCGTACAGCAGATTGGTATTTCCACTGGCCAAGGCAAAAGCATTTTGATGGAAGAGATGGAGAGGTGAGGAGGACTAAGCGGTTTCTTTAGTGGCTGCATCATCACTGTTACCTTTGGGCTTCTGCTCTACCAGCAGGCAGGCCACGGTCTTCTCCTCTCCCACCACGAACGCCACGTCCCCTGACTCATCGGTGGTGACCATCTTCAGTACCAGGCGGTGCACTCGGCCATTACAGCTCATCTCGTTCAGGTCGTTATTTTGGAGGAGGTTGTCCCCCAACCACCAGTCTCCGTTGGTCACCCCCGGCCGGGACAACTCACACTCAAAGACGGCGTCCTGGCCGGTGGTGACGGTGATGTCGTGCAGCTCTCGAGTGATCCGCACACTCTCTGGAGGTGAATGGAATTGTGGGAGGTGAGAGGTCTGAAGGTTACCGAGACCGGGACTTTGAAAGGAGGGGACCAGTAAGGTGATTCCCCAGCAAAAGAGTGTCATCATTGATACCCTGTGTCAAAGTGAGATCTAAAGAGAATGGGTACTTGTATTACAGATGTCACCAGTCCAGTAACTGGTATGGCTATTTTTAAGGGTGTAAGGTTTAGTATATACTTTTAATCCCTCACTTAAATAGTAATCTGACACAAGTAGAATAGTACCAAAAAAACATACTTGCACTTCCTACATACAGTATAATGGCTCAAATGTAGGAGGAACAATTTGCTAGTAAACAATTTGCGGTGACACAATGAAACAATAATGTTCTCAACACAACAACAAAAAACACACATTGTTATTGCAGCTCCCAACATCAGGCACAGATTATTGTTCTCGAGAAACACTGGTTCTCGGACCAAATACTTAACAATCAACTTCAGGTCTACAAAAAGGTTATTACTACCCCTAACACTATACAACTTATGAGTAAAAGACCCACAAAAGAAGTGCTTAGTCGTTGACAGACAGAATGAAGTTCTTAGCCTTTGATAGATAGGATGAAGGTTGAAGACAACACGGACAGACAATGGATAAAAAACCCTCAGGGGGACAGATGGAAAGATGAACTCCATTACCTTTGACAGTCAGGGCGGCGGTGCTTTGCTTGTCCCCGGTATCGCAGGTATACTCCCCAGTATCCTCCACCTTCAGCTTGTGGACCACCAGGGTGTATATGGTGCCCTTGTTCTCCATGGAGTATTTCTGGCCTTGAGTGAGCAGCACGGAGCCCCTCCTCCAGGTCACACGGCCGTCTGAGCTGGATGTCTCACATGACAAGGTGACACTGTCCCCCTCCACCGCCTCCTGGCTCTCCAGCTCCTTCTTGAACACTACAGGTGCCGCTGCCAGGACACAGTGAGGTACAGGTCACCAAAAGTGATGATAGCTTGTTTCAGCTTGTTTTCAGAGAGGACGGAGACATCAAATCACAGAACAGCTTAAAAGGAAACACTCAATCAACCAGTCATTTCCCATTTATGTTCTCAAAATGTCAGCCGTTCCATAATAGCAGATGCTGTAGTGAAAAGGAACACTTTTAAAGTCAAGTGGATTAATTTTCTTTTCATCCTGAAAAAGAAATGACTAAACATAAAACACACATTTGCTAAACATACTGTACATTAATCCAATGTCGGTGTATGATAGCCTAAATCTAAACGACAAGGAGATTTCTTGAGGAGCAACAAAGGAGGAAGTTGAAATGCATAAGGAATGAGAACAGACAAATGTGTTCTATGGAAGACAGGAAGTACTGATTCACACATAGAAAGTTGAATGAAAACAACAACATTGTCTGTTTGACAACTTTGGCTTGACTGAATCTGACTGATGCTACAGTAAAATGGAAACTGCTAAAACAAAATGACAAGTCTGCTAAATTATACTTATGCATACTATATATTATGCATACAGTATAGATGACTGAAAATAAGAGCAGCCCTATTCAACTTTTATAATAGCCAAACATGTTTAACTCCATTACTTTGCAATTACAAAGCAATGTAAAAACATGTTGATGCAATGTTATTTCCACAGAAATAACATAGTTGTAAGACAGGTATAAGGGCAATCTAATGTAAGGTGTGACTTTGTCAACAACATAAATGGCAGATGAGTATGAATGCTGTGATCTCAACTCAATGCAATCATCTCTATAACAAGATGAACACGAATTGAGAGACATGTTATTGATGTGACGGTATCAGAGTCAGAGAGGAGCTAGAAGTGGAGGCTGCCTGCCTGAAACATGAACAGGTAGCAGCTGTGATCGCCATATGCCAACAAACCTGACCGAGGATTATTGACCGACAATCAGAGGCCATGGAAACTGCTTTTGAACGGAAATAAATGGTAGAAACACTCCAAGTATTGGTTAGAATGGGATGAGTGACGGATTATCATTGTATTCATAAATATATGTATACACCGCTTACCTCGAACTGTTAGGTAGGCGGTGGAAGTGTGGGTACCCACTGTGAAGGTGACTGTGCCTGAGTCAGCCTGGGTGACCCCCCTGAGGGTCAGGCTGTGCACCCCGCCCTCGACCCGGATCAGGTTCATCTCGTTATTCTGCAGTGGGACGTCCTGGAGCTTCCACTGGGCCAGGGGAGCGTTCTCGTGGGACACCAGGCACTCAAAATGGACGTCCGCCCCCTCACGCACCACGCAGCTCTCCAAGAACTTCACTATGGTCACCTCCACTTCTGTTTTTGATGAAGTCAGTCATAGTTACTTATGAATCTCTGCCGTATTCATTCTAAAGAATGGATCAGTGTGGGCAAGTGTAGCCAAGTGTGCAAATGTGGAAACCATTTGGGATAATTCAATGGGAAAGTATGGCTTAGGGAACACACTAACAACAAGTCAACTCAATTTCTCTCATGTCACAGGATGACAGTTCTGTCACGGTGCAAAACCTTTGATTAAAAACTAGTGACTGTTAGTCAAACAGACTAAAAACAGTTAACCATACACACCCACTGTATATAATATAAGCACAGGGACCACTGTCAAGAAAGACAAAGAGTGAGGTTGAGTTCTGTGAAAAGACAAAAGGTTGCTCCCATGAAAACAAAGGAGTGAAAACGTGAAATGGACCACTTCACTAAAAAGCAAGGTTCTCAGGTGAAATGATTATGGATGCCTTGCAAAATGGCGGAGCTTTGAAAGCAGATAAAGATTTGTGAAGAGGACAGAGGATGAGGGAGCACATAGGAAGCATTTAATAGGTGAATGGAAAGATGAACAAGGGTCAGCAAAACACATAAAGAATCATTCCGTGCTCTTTATCGCTATAGGGTGAGGTCTTGTGTGAAATTCACTCGAGGATGGAAAGCGGAGGGGTGGGGATAGAAAGGGTTAAAACGCATTGGACAAAAACTCAAGAGGGTGAGGAGTCTGATTGAGAAAGAAGGACAAAACTGTAGAAGTCTCAACAGTATCCCTACCCTCCACAGTGAGTGTGGCTGAAGTCCTCTGGTGGCCTGTGTCACAGGAGTACTCTCCAGTGTCACTCCCTTGGAGTTTACAGATGTTTAGCTCTGCAATGGTGCCCTCTTGTTTCAGCTGATACTTGTTGCTGGACTCCAGGACCCGCTCGCCCATTCTCCAGACCACGCTGGCTCCCGGCTTGGTAAGTTCACAATGGAGAGTGGCGGTCTCCCCTGACACCCTCTCTAGATCATGTAGCCTGGTTGTGAAGAAGACAGGTAGGGCTGTGGAGGGTGAGAGGGTGGGGTGCAGTAGAGGGGGTACAGAGGTGGTGGGGAGAGGTGAGATATATACGAAAGGCTCTGATGAGGCAAAATTGTGCCCCAAATACACACTAAATGTTCATAATTCACGTGATAAGGTTTTGCTAAAGTGAGATTTTGATCATATTATTGATTTATTCAGCATATTATTACTAAGACAGAACAGGTCTCTCTCAGCCTACCCTTCACGGCTAGGTGTGCTGTGCTTTTACTGTCACCACTGTCACAGGTGTAGATCCCAGAGTCCTCTGGGTCTACATTATGGATGACTAGTCTGGCGCTGTGCCTTTCCTGGCTGATTTCATACTTCGCACAGGGACAAAGACCCACTTCACCCTTCCTCCATTCCACAGAGACCCCAGGTTTAGAGAGCTCACAGTGCAGGGTAACACTGGCCCTCTCCTCAGCCTCCTGGCTCTCCAGCTCTTGTGTGAAAATGACGGGGAGAGCTGACACATCCAAAATAACAAAACATGAATTAAGAGTCTGCACACGACAGTGGGAAAGGTTTCATAGAAGGGGGAGCATATGGCAAAAAACAAAAGATTTAGCTAGCTTTCAGCAAGCTTGAGCTGGCTTCTTAAACATAATTTCTGATTTCTAAAATGTAATTACACTGTCTTAAAGTTACTGATGTCCCAAGTCAAGCAACCAAGTGTAGTAGGAACTCTTCATTTGTTGCATGACTAAAATCCAAATCATGTCATCATCATCAAATAGCCCATTTGTCTGGTAGTGAAAAAAATATACTACCATTGACTTTAAGGCAAGCAGAGCTGTCTGTGTCTCCTGTGACACAGCAGTAGATTCCTGTGTCGCCATGCTGCAAATCACAGATTTTCAGCTCAACACTGCCTCCTGTCTGCTTCATCTGGTATTTTTCTCCAGACTTCAACGCCTGTGTTCCTTTCCTCCATTCCACAGGGACCCCAGGTTTAGAGAGCTCACAGTGCAGGGTAACACTGCCCCCTTCCTCAACCTCCTGATTCTGAAGCTCTTGTTTGAATGTGACTGGAAGAACTGAGGAAGGAAGGGATTACATGAGTATCTGCACTCACTGTGGTAATGCCTCAAAAAGCGGTGTCATAAAGCCACGGTTTTGAGCGACCCAAAATGGGTTACAGATCCAAGATTGGAACAGTTTCACAATGTAAAGAAAGATTTTTTAGAAGCATTACAGGAGCTAGGTGTATTGTCCTCTGAGTAGGTGTCCATCTGTCTTGCAGCTGTAGGAACCTTTGTGTGTGATCAGAGACCAATGAATGAATATGCAAATGAATATACCTGCATTTGGCATGATGTCAAAGAGAGATGCAAGATGAATTAAGGGTGACGCCATATTTTCACGCACACACACACACACACACACACACACACACACACACACACACACACACACACACACACACACACACACACACACACACAGATTTTGTACTGCAAAAAAATTCTAAATGGTGGCAAAAAAGGAACAAGCAGTAAAGACCTACAGTAGCTTGTCATTCAGGAGTGAGAAGACAGAAAAAAGAGAATGAATATTTATGTGACAAAATAAGTTTCAACAGACAGCTCAGCCTTTCCTACCATGGGCCTCTATGACTGTTTTCTCCTCCTCCTTTTGAGTCTCTGGTTTGGGGACGGCAGGAGCAACGGGTGGCTCTACAACTATAAGCATGAGCACAACAATCAACTGAAAGTCTCATGGTTACGTTCGATAAAGTAGCACCAAATTATCCGCATGGGCAAACCAGAAGGGAGCAAATACAAGACTGACACAGAATACAACATATCATCCATTTACACCAACAATTAGCCTATCAATGTGCATTTTGAAAAATACCATGAGCCAAACTGTTCCTCTTTACATCAATACTTCAAGTAAAGCCTGCATTGCCATTTAAACAAGGTATTGTCAGGGTACCAAACAAGGTAAAGTACCACAGAACTGTGCTATAGCTAACAACATATAAACAAAAGACCTGCAGCCAAAGGTTTGAACACAGTTGAATTCGCTCACGTAAACAGAAGGCCAGTGTGCTGCAGCTTAGTGACAAACTACACCGACTGTACATATGTAGATAAGCAGACACTCAGCAGATCATCTCCACGTACCCCTACCTTCTCCTCCCAGTTTGGCCTCCTGCTTTGTGGGCTCTTGTTTGGAGGTGACTGGGGAAACTGGGGACTCCTCGGCTGTGGTAATACATGTCACAAGACACTTCCAACACCTCTTACTTTAAATGCACAGCAGTCTGACATACAGCACGTACACGACGCCAGCCAGAAACCACTCAGGGACCCAAAGTGGGAATGTGCAGTGGGATATGAAATAAAGGAATCACTTAAAATCAACACTCAACAAGGCACATATAGTCAAGAGACGAGACATCCACCTCCATATCATAAAGCATCTGTGTCCCACATGCCGCACCCTTTATTAAAACAAAACTCTCACAAATAGAACTCATTGCCAAGAGATGCGAGACCACTCTTTTCCACAAACAACTCAAAGCAAGGACACAGAGCCAGCTTTCCAAGACTACAAGTACAGCCAACAATGACAAAATCAATTTATTGACAAAGACAGCATATTTTCTTCAAATAGAAGGCTTAAGCACAGTTTGCTGTGGTTGAATCACAAATTAAGCAGACTGAACATTTACAAACTGTTATTGGGCTCTTCCATCCCTACCTTCTCCCTGCTTGGTCTCCTGCTTCTGGGTCTGCTCTTTGGATTTGACTACAGCAGCTGGGGGGGGGTTAAGATAATGGAGCTGCCTTGAGAAATTGACACATTTTTCTCTAAACAAAGTATGTTACCTGACACAGACTAACAAGAACATACAGTCAAATGAAGCAGACACCTCAGAAATCTGTAACACAAGCCTAAAGTCAAGATAAAGACGATGCAAACAGAAAGGACAAAGTGAAAAGACAAAATGACATTTGCTTCAGTAGATCTGAGCGTCAGTTCCTGTGAAGTCTATCCACCAGTGAAAATATAGTCATATTGACTACAATCAGTATGTCACAGTCAAGCTTTTACATTTTAGGACAAACAATGCATAGGTACAGCATCGGCCCAGCAGACAACAAATAGCTCTCATCTTTTCATACCCTGGGTCTCTACTACTATCTTCTTTTCTACAGTCTCCTTCTGTGGTTCTGGTTTGGGGACGGCAGGAGCAGGAGGCTTCAAAACTATGACAATAAACAAAATACCTGTCACACACCTGTCTAGTAAGCAGAAACACAATCAAAAGAACTAAGAATTGCACTTTTCAAAATTGCCTTTAACAAGGCTTGTTTCTTTTGAAGAGACCAGTGACACAGACGCAGGGACAAATACTTTTTTACCCCAGCAAAACACACTGACAGTAATTACACTTCAAATTAGGGAAACAAAACCTACTGTTACCAACAATGATCTTATGACAAATCTTTAACTTCTGAGCAAAATGTTCTCCACAAAAGTGCCTTTAAAATGTCAGAATGACACAGAATGTCACAATGAGACAGAATAAATCAGCGTAATCCAGCAGCTTCTGTACCTTCATCTATGGTCGTTTTCTGAGGCTCTTGTTTGAGGATGACTGCAGGAACTGGGGATTCAAATATTGAGCCAATTGATCACCCTTGCACAGACTGAGCAATACGAAAGTGAAGCAAGAGGTCTCTAAAGGCCAGGACATGCATGCCATAACAAGGTGAAAACATACGCTTGCATTAAAAATGTTGAACACTGCATGTTTCAAATTGATGTATTTTATTTTCTAACCCTACTGAAGTAAAGGGTTAGGACAGGACAATTTGCTAATCTGGCCAATCACAGAAAAGATAAAATGAGGCCTGCCCTTGATTCACAACTAGACTCTAGAGAAGTAAAAAAAAAAACATGCACAATTATTTGAGAAGATTGTGCAACTAGACTCCCGAATAAATAGGTTGAAACGAAAAACCCTAGTCCATGTGAAAATGTTTTTTTCAGTATCGAAGCAATTGGTTTGTTTTTTTCATTTTGATCATTTTCATATCCTGTCTGGTCCAATTTCGTATAGCCAATAACTCACGTCTGAATCTAGAATACAAGTAATGTTCAAATTGCTGACATACTGTAGCTCAAATCATATTGCATATCGTCTCCTACCATGGGGTTCCACTATCTTTGTCTCTGGCTTCAGATGCTCTTCTTTGGGGGTAACAGGAGCTGTAGCCTTTGACACTATGTAGTGCATGAAAGAAAATATCAAGATGCATAACCTGAATAGGTTATCTTACAACTAAAAGGTCCTGTTACTTCATTCCACATGATTGCTCCAAAAACAAGGCAACTTCAGCCTTGCACTCTAAACCTTCAATGCATGAACACAATAACAGACAAATAAAGTGCAAGACGCATAAACAATATCGCCAAGAGATGTGACAAATCAAATTGCCTTCAAGGATGCTTATTTAGTAAAGGAAACCTGTCAAATGTATTCGGCACAAAAAAACTAAACAACTCAAGGAAAAAGCACATATTCAGCTTTCCAAGATTCCATCCCCTTACCGTCTCCCTCTTTGATCTCCAGCTTTGTCTGCTCTTTTGTGGTCACGGGAACCAGGGGCTTCTCTACTGTGGTAATACATTTCACAAGACACTTCAATGTTGCCTCTGCCTAACATACACCAGCCAAAAAGCAAAGGGAAGCTTAGAGACGATCAGAATGGATACAGTAGATATACAAATAAAGCTTTCACTCAAAATTAAATCAACAGTGATCAAAACAAGCCAAAACACAAGCTAGCATTACAAAATCCAAGCCAACAGTAGGCCTAATGAACATACTATGAATAACGTTCAGCACTTAAATGTAGGTCTACATTTGGTCTACATTTGGTCTACATTTGGTCTACATTTGCTGTCATATGAGACAGCCAGTCCCATATATGGTCATGACTGCAGAACTCGACAACCAGCATAAGAGGACGTCACACAAGCTGCACAGAGGCAAAGGTGGTAGTCAACTAAAGTTGAACAACTAAAGTTGTTCACTATTTTCACTTCTCTCCCTTGTCCCTACCTTCACCTTCTTTTTCGGTCTCCTGCTTCTGGGACTCCTGTTTGGGTGTGACTGGAGGAGTCGGGGGCTCCAGAGCTGTGATAAAACATTGTCAACCTATGAAACCTCAATAACTATGATCAGATGCATGGACGCCAGACACGGCAACACGTACACAGACAAGGCAAGCCTCCCATATAAAATGTCAGCATGACAATGGTAAACAAGTGACAAGGGCTTTGCTACTGTACATAGAGTGCTTCAAAGACGATATTGAGGAAACTGTGGGAACCGGGGGGGGGGAGGGGGGGGGTCTATGCTGTGGTAATACATTTAACAACACACTGCAACACCTCTTTAATATGCTTAACATACACTAGCCACAATCACAAGTGAAGCTTAGAGACCAACAGAAGGGAGACAGTAGATATATATACAAAAAAGCTTTCACTCAAAATGAATCAACAGTCCACAGTGAAACAAGCTTAAACGCAAGCTAGCCTCACTAAATCCAGTATCAGTAAACACAAAAGCACTGATATAGGACTACATTATGGACAGCCAGCCTGGCAAAATCATGTTTAGCTCAACAATTGACAGACAAACAACTTTGAGCACTTACAGGTGCAGACAGACTTTATAGACAAACAACGTGATTTAAGTCTTAAGCACATAGACTACTTCAATTGGGTATGACTGTACAACTCAACAACCAGCAAAACAAGATGCCACACAAACAGAGGGAAAGGTAAAGTAGTCACTGAAGTTTACATTTTCACTTCTCTCCCTAGTCCCTACCTTGACCTTGCTTTTCGGTCTCCTGCTTCTGAGGCTCCTGATTGGTGGTGATTGGAGGAGTCGGGGGCGTCAGAGCTGTGATAAAACATTGTCTACATTGTAGATTGTAAACAACAATGACCAGACGCATAGATGCCAGATACAGACTAGCAAGCAATGTGGACAATGTAGTCCAAAAAAAAAAACTGTACAAAATATCAGCATGAAGGCTTAGCTACAAGTGGACCTTAACATCAATAACGAGATAGCAAAGCAATGGTTGAATTGGGTACATTCCCTAATATTATGCTTTTATTACCATAAAGATTAGGCTATCTAAGATCATCTTAACTAATCATGTCCATTATGCGTAGCATGACAAACAGAGCGGACAGAAACTTTAATCAGTCAGCCGGAGAGTTCTCTTAATTCCCTCCCTACCTTCTCCTCCCTCTTCAGCCTCCTGCTTCTGCAGCTCTTGTTTGGAGGTGACTGGTGGAACGGGGGGCTTCAGAGCTGTGAAAAAACATTGTAGTTGTAGAGTGTGATCAAAAGGCACGTCTTTCATGGGGTTGCTGGGCCGAAAAAAGTCAAGATGGATTCAAGTCAAGTCAAAGTCAAGTCAAGTCAAAGTCAATGAACCATGAGGAGCAGAACCTAGTTCAAGGGAACTGCCCCTCAGTGCCTACATACAATGATCTTCTGAGTAAGCATGGATGATACTTTCACCACTATGCTTTCAATTAGCAATCAACTCATCAAATCTATTATACGTAGCATGACGAACAGAGGGGCCAGCAACATAAATCAGTGAGCTAAAAGTCCACAATCCTTATTACCTTCTCCTCCCACTTCAGCTTCCTGTTTCTGGGACTCCTGTGTGGGGGTGACTGCAGGAGCTGGGGGCTTCAGAGCTATGATAAAACAATGTACAGAACCTCAACACCTGTGATATGGAAAGAGACATGGCATGGCATGGCACCAGCCTACAAAGTGGTCACAACTGGTAACAAAGCCTTGCACATTTCAGCAAAAGGCTGAAGACAAGGCTCCTGCAGTCTCTATGTACCTGTCTCCCCCTCTTTAGTCTCCTGCTTCTGGGGTTCCTGTTTGGGGGTGACTAGAGGAGCTGGGGGCTTCAGAGCTGTGATAAAACACTTGACTTAAAATGACGAGCCTCACCACCTTTTACCCCAATAACACAACAATAAACAGACAGAGAAATGAAACTGCCATTTGCCGATGTGCCAGTCATATCAAGACGAACAAATCTTTAAAAACATGAGCAGACATAAGCAAAAAAACAGAGCCTACACAACATGGCATCTGACAGCGATTAAATGACTGCAACGTCAGGAACATAGAAAGCTCCTCTCCATTCAAAACAATCAAATATGTCAATATCCAGAGTATGCAACAAATAAAGCTATTTTTAGTTATAGACAACATGGACACTGAAAGACAACAACAATCCTCCCTGGTACAGTAATACTGTAACCTTTTTTGCACAACAGTGGTACAAACAATTGTAGCAACAAAACGTGGAATGCGAACAGATGTACCATAAGGACATACACCTTGGAATGAAGCAGCTTAATTGAATGAAAGAGGGCAATGGGAGAATAATTATTCAAGTAGCAGGGTTTAAAGCAGTTAGCCAGATTGCTCACCTCCTTTTCCCTCCCTACCTTCTGCCTCTTTGGTCTCCTGCTTCTGGGGTTCCTGTTTGGGGGTGTCTGCAGGAGCTGGGGGCTTCAGAGCTATGATAAAACAATGTACAGAACCTCAACACCTGTGATATGGAAAGAGACATGGCATAGCATGGCACCAGCCTACAAAGTGGTCACAACTAGTAACAAAGCCTTGCACATTTCAGCAAAAGGCTGAAGACAAGGCTCCTGCAGTCTCTATGTACCTGTCTCCCCCTCTTTAGTCTCCTGCTTCTGGGGTTCCTGTTTGGGGGTGACTGGTGGAACGGGGGGCTTCAGAGCTGTGAAAAAACATTGTAGTTGTAGAGTGTGATCAAAAGGCACGTCTTTCATGGGGTTGCTGGGCCGAAAAAAGTCAAGATGAATTCAAGTCAAGTCAAAGTCAAGTCAAGTCAAAGTCAATGAACCATGAGTAGCAGAACCTAGTTCAAGGGAACTGCCCCTCAGTGCCTACATAAAATGATCTTCATGATAGGAACGAGATAGCAAATCAATGTTTGCGTTGAGTAAGCATGGATGATACTTTCACCACTATGCTTTCAATTAGCAATCAACTCATCAAATCTATTATACGTAGCATGACAAACAGAGGGGCCAGGAACATAAATCAGTGAGCTAAAAGTCCACAATCCTTATTACCTTCTCCTCCCATTTCAGCTTCCTGTTTCTGGGACTCCTGTTTTGGAGTGACTGCAGGAGCTGGGGGCTTCAGAGCTATGATAAAACAATGTACAGAACCTCAACACCTGTGATATGGAAAAAGACATGGCATGGCATGGCACCAGCCTACAAAGTGGTCACAACTAGTAACAAAGCCTTGCACATTTCAGCAAAAGGCTGAAGACAAGGCTCCTGCAGTCTCTATGTACCTGTCTCCCCCTCTTTAGTCTCCTGCTTCTGGGGTTCCTGTTTGGGGGTGACTAGAGGAGCTGGGGGCTTCAGAGCTGTGATAAAACACTTGACTTAAAATGACGAGCCTCACCACCTTTTACCCCAATAACACAACAATAAACAGACAGAGAAATGAAACTGCCATTTGCCGATGTGCCAGTCATATCAAGACGAACAAATCTTTAAAAACATGAGCAGACATAAGCAAAAAAACAGAGCCTACACAACATGGCATCTGACAGCGATTAAATGACTGCAACGTCAGGAACATAGAAAGCTCCTCTCCATTCAAAACAATCAAATGTGTCAGTATCCAGAGTATGTAACAAATGAAGCTATTACTTTTTAGTTAGAGACAACATGGACACTGAAAGACAACAACAATCCTCCCTGGTACAGTAATACTGTAACCTTTTTTGCACAACAGTGGTACAAACAATTGGAGCAACAAAACGTGGAATGCGAACAGATGTACCATAAGGACATACACCTTGGAATGAAGCAGCTTAATTGAATGAAAGAGGGCAATGGGAGAATAATTATTCAAGTAACAGGGTTTAAAGCAGTTAGCCAGATTGTTCACCTCCTTTTCCCTCCCTACCTTCTGCCTCTTTGGTCTCCTGCTTCTGGGCTTCCTGTTTTGGAGTGACTGGAGGAGTGGAGGGCTTCAGAGCTAAAGTACAACACAACAACCAACTTAGAATACACAACTGTGGTGATGTTACTCACTTCCACTATCATCACAGCATAGCTAAAGCCAACTGGACAAACTGTTGTGTTTATTTTTGTGATTATGAAATGTAGCTAAAGCATAAAAATCAATTGAGGTATATTCAAGTTTCATTTCACTCAGTGCAAGAAGTGATTGGAAATTATATTTAAGATTTCTTGCATTGAGTTAACTGAAATTGGAATGGGCACCGATCCTGAAATCATCACACTAAAAAACATCTAGTCAGGTTGGCTTTATGCTCTGATATTGGCGGAGAGTGTGACATCAAGAACCTCAAACATGTTCTGAAAAACCACCCAGCGACATGGAATGACACTGAATAACAGCCAACAGAGGAATGGACCACACAAGTCTCAAATCAAGATGATTTTTGAAAACCAGGAGCAATGTTCCGAGCAAGCAACATGATAAAGCCTTTGCAATATGTGGCTTGACATCAAACAAAATGACAGAGATCTGCACAGAGACAGGGAGCTCCTTACAACGTTGATAAAATAAACAATAGCACCCTTTTTAAGAGCAACAGACAACAACAACAAGCAACAGAAAAGTTATGTACCAACTGTGAGGAGTTCAAAGCTGCCCACTTCAGTTCCTTAAGCTCAACAAACAGTGGCACAAACAAACCACAAACCACGTTTAGCATAGCAACTTCCACTAGAACTGCGGTATTCATCTGGATCACATCACTTGAACGAACAAAGACTCAACGAGAAGAAGCAGAACCAAGTAGCAGGACAAATTGAACACACGGTAAGTTAAATAAGTCACCCAAACTGTTCTCCACTTCCACTTCTCTTCCAACTGTACCTTCTCCCCCCTGTTTATTCTCCTGCTTCTCTGGCTCCGGTTTTGGGGTAACTTGAGCTGGTGGCTTCAGAGCTACAAAAAAAATGTCCAACTATATGGTGGGATGTAAAAGGCCAACAACATAACTAACATTATATTTACCTCTCAGTACTATGTTGTTCCAAAGACTCGCACTCAGCACCAGTTTTCATCATCCCACATGAAATTACCTCAAAATAATTAGCACTTCTTATGACATCAGAAGATGGGTACACTGTGGTCATAAAGGGATGGACATGGTCAGCAACAATACTCAGGTAGGCTGTGGCGTTTAAACGATGCTCAGTTGGTACTAAGGGGCCCAAAGTGTGCCAAGAAGATATCCCCCACACCATCACACCACCACCAGCAGCCTGAACCGTCGATACAAGGCAGGATGGATCCATTCTTTCATGTTGTTTACGCCAAATTCTGACCCTACCATCTGAATGTCGCAGCAGAAATCGAGACTCATCAGACCAGGCAATGTTTTTCCAATCTTCTATTGTCCAATTTTGGTGAGCCTATGCGAATTGTAGCCTCATTTTCCTGTTCTTAGCTGACAGGAGTGGCACCCGGTGTGGTCTTCTGCATCTGTAGCCCATCTGCTTCAAGGTTCAACGTGTTGTGCGTTCAGAGATGGTCTTCTGCATAACAAGTGGTTATTTGAGTTACTGTTGCATTCATCATCTTGAACCTGTCTGGCCATTCTCCTCTGACCTCTGGCATCAAGAAGGCATTTTCGCCCAGAGAACTGCCGCTCTCTGGATATTTTCTCTTTTTTGGACCATTCTCTGTAAACCCTAGAGATGGTTGTGCGTGAAAATCCCAGTAGATCTGCAGTTTCTGAAATAGTCCCCCTATTTCAGGGCACCAAAAGCAATGGGACAATTGGCTTGACAGGTGTTTCTTGTAAGTCACGGGTATTCCGTCATATCATTTGTGGAGGCATAGGAGAGCTGTCAATGTCTAGTATTTGGATCTAGGCTTTGCATTTGCCTTTTGAGTCTGCTATTGGTGTCTATCAACATGAGGACCAAAGAGGTGTCAATGAAAGTCAAAGAAACCATGATTAGGCTTTATAGCCAAAAACAAAGCTTTGCTAAAATCAACAGTTTGGAACATCATTAAAAAGAAAGAAAAAAGCACTGGTGAGCTCAGCAATCGCAAACGGGCTGGTAGGCCAAGGAAGACTTCTACAGTGGATGACTGAAGAATGCTCACCATAATTAAGAAAACAACTGTTCCACAGATCAGAAACACTCTCGAGAAGAAAGGTGTGAATTTGTCAGAGACTACCATCCGCAGAATATGTCACCAGACGAACTACAGAGGCTTCACTGCAAAACATACTGCCATAGCAATTAAGGGGTTTTTCAGGGCCAAAAAATGGAAAGTTATTGACTGGTCAAGTCATTCTTCAGATTTAAATCCAATTGAACATGCATTTCATTTCCTGATGATACATTTTCAGCAGAAAGACCTCAAAACAAACAACTGAAGATGGCTGCAATACAGGCAGACCATCATTGCAGAACTCTGGAGCTCAACAATGGCCCTTCTCACCCTATTGCTCAGTTTGGCTGGGCGGCCAGCTCTAGGAAGAGTCTTGGTGGTTCCAAACTTCTTTGATTTAAAAATGATGGAGGCTACTGTGTTCTTGGGGACCTTCAATACTGCAGACATTTTTTTGTACCCTTCCCCAGATCTGTGCCTCGACACAATCCTGTCTCGGAGGTCTTCGGACAATCCTTCGACCTCATGACCTGGTATTTGCTCTGACATGCAATCAATTGAATTTACCACAGCTGGACTCCTATCAAGCCGTGATTGTGTGTCGATTAATGAGGGAAAAAAATGATTGAATCCCTTTTAGAATAAGCTGTAACATAACAAAATGTGGAAAAAGTGAAGGGGTCTGAATACTTTCCGAATGCACTGTACTGTATGAATCTGTTCTATTATTTGTGTATGTATAAAAAGTATATAATATGTACACAAATAGTATCAAATAAAAGCTAAGAATCTCTAATTCAACGTCATAGTAATTGTTTGATTTCAAATCGAAACTTTTGGAGTATAGAGCCAAAAGGAAAAAAAAATGCTTCACTGTCCTATTACTTTTAGAGGGCACTGTATATTGGACATATCAGTGTTATTCAATTACAGTACATTTAGTGACAAATGCAACACTGAATGGAACGGCTCTCTCCTACCCTTAATCTTGAGACTGGCAGTAGTCTTCTGGTCTCCACACACACAGCTGTAGTCTCCACTGTCCTCTGGCAACACTTTGCTGATCAGGAGTTCACTCACAGATGCTTTCTGCTTCATCTGGTATTTTTCTCCAGACTTCAGCACCTGTGTTCCTTTCCTCCATTCCACAGAGACCCCAGGTTTAGAGAGCTCACAGTGCAGGGTAACACTGACCCCCTCCTCAGCCTCCTGGTTCTCCAGCTTTTGTTTAAAGGTCACAGGTTGGGCTGAGGAACCATTGGTGGGTTAGTAGAACATTGTAATCAATAATACAACCAGTTTATCACAGATTATACAATACCCACAAAGCTGCAATGTAAACAATGCAAATGCAAACATTCAGTCAGTCAACAACAAAATAACACCTTGAATCAAAGCAATATGAAAGCCACTGACACAACACTGAAACAGACAGACAGACAGACAAACAGACAGACAGACAGACAGACAGAGAGACAGACAGACAGACAGACAGACAGACCGACGACCAAGACCGAACAAAGAGACAGACATCAAATCCTCAAAGAAAATAAAGAGCCTTGTGTTTGTTCTAGCATACAAAAGTATACAGGTAAAATGACTTTTCAAAAAGCAACAGACAATAAATGAGCATCACGATCAACAATGAATAACTTTAAAACCCAAATGTGACTGTTTTAAAATGAATTCAATTGCATTTGAAACAGTAATACCAGGATATACCACTGGTGGTTGACCAATGGACATTGCGGGGACAAAGCAGTTCTGAATGTACAACAGAAAGTTAGACAACCCTCTCCTACCCTTGATCTTGAGACTGGCAGTAGTCTTCTGGTCTCCACACACACAGCTGTAGTCTCCACTGTCCTCTGGCAACACTTTGCTGATCAGGAGTTCACTCACAGATGCTTTCTGCTTCATCTGGTATTTTTCTCCAGACTTCAGCACCTGTGTTCCTTTCCTCCATTCCACAGAGACCCCAGGTTTAGAGAGCTCACAGTGCAAGGTAACACTGACTCCCTCCTCAGCCTCCTGGCTCTCCAGCTTTTGTTTGAAGGTTACAGGTTGAGCTGTGGATTTAAATGTATCCATATATCGGAAAATACATTTGGAAAAAAACACTGAGGCAAAAAGGCATCAGTGCAACTTGAAACTTGTGTTAACCCTCAACAACGATGTTTACCTCAGACCATACTGGATACTGACACAGCCAAAAACAAATGAAAACTCAGATATACATAATTAATAAACAGTCAAACCAACAAACACACACAAGTGACAAAATGAAGACATACTATAGACGACCACAAACAAACATTAAACAAACAGAACCAGAGATTAAAAAACATTGACAGACATAATTTATAGGGACAAATAAAGACTAAGCCTTAACGTTGGTTTCAGGTAATGCAGGAACTTGCTGCTGACAATGCAGAATATATGGCAATATCACAAAATTCTGATGAGAAATGTACAATTCTGACAATGATTAACTCAATCATAACAAAAAAAAAGTACAGAACAACAATATTTTGCACAAAGACATCCGTCTTCCTACCCTTAATCTTGAGACTGGCTGCAGTCTTCTGGTCTCCACACACACAGCTGTAGTCTCCACTGTCCTCTGGCAACACTTTGCTGATCAGGAGTTCACTCACAGATGCTTTCTGCTTCATCTGGTATTTTTCTCCAGACTTCAGCACCTGTGTTCCTTTCCTCCATTCCACAGAGACCCCAGGTTTAGAGAGCTCACAGTGCAGGGTAACACTGACCCCCTCCTCAGCCTCCTGGTTCTCCAGCTTTTGTTTAAAGGTCACAGGTTGGGCTGAGGAACCATTGGTGGGTTAGTAGAACATTGTAATCAATAATACAACCAGTTTATCACAGATTATACAATACCCACAAAGCTGCAATGCAAACAATGCAAATGCAAACATTCAGTCAGTCAACAACAAAATAACACCTTGAATCAAAGCAATATGAAAGCCACTGACACAACACTGAAACAGACAGACAGACAGACAGACAAACAGACAGACAGACAGACAGACAGACAGACAGACAGACAGACAGACCAAGACCGAACAAAGAGACAGACATCAAATCCTCAAAGAAAATAAAGAGCCTTGTGTTTGTTCTAGCATACAAAAGTATACAGGTAAAATGACTTTTCAAAAAGCAACAGACAATAAATGAGCATCACAATCAACAATGAATAACTTTAAAACCCAAATGTGACTGTTTTAAAATGAATTCAATTGCATTTGAAACAGTAATACCAGGATATACCACTGGTGGTTGACCAATGGACATTGCGGGGACAAAGCAGTTCTGAATGTACAACAGAAAGTTAGACAACCCTCTCCTACCCTTGATCTTGAGACTGGCAGTAGTCTTCTGGTCTCCACACACACAGCTGTAGTCTCCACTGTCCTCTGGCAACACTTTGCTGATCAGGAGTTCACTCACAGATGCTTTCTGCTTCATCTGGTATTTTTCTCCAGACTTCAGCACCTGTGTTCCTTTCCTCCATTCCACAGAGACCCCAGGTTTAGAGAGCTCACAGTGCAGGGTAACACTGACCCCCTCCTCAGCCTCCTGGCTCTCCAGCTTTTGTTTGAAGGTCACAGGCAATGCTGACAAATAATCAATGGATTCAATACTCAATTATTAATGTTAAAAGTAGTTCACTTACTGTACGCAAGATAACATTGATAACAGAGTTGTGCACCATTGAAAAAAAAAGCAAACAAACAATAGGATAGAAATATGACCTCTCAAACTATTTTTTAAAAAGCTACTGTACTTTCCGGCATATTTGAACATCATAGCACTGGGTGCCACTATGTAACAAAAATGACGGCCATATAACACAACAGCAATGTTAACTTGAGTAATCACAGAGTAATACTGAGAGTAACAGCAATGTTAACTTCAGTAATTACAGAGTAATACTGTATTCAGTGACAAACAAAAGGTTCCACTCATAACTGTATCTGGAAAACAACCAAATAAATGTCTCCCTACCATTGACTTTTATTGTTGCTGTTGTCTTCTGGTCCCCACACTCACAACAGTACTCCCCACTGTCTTCCACCTTCAGATCTTGTATATGAAGCTCAAAAGAGGCATCTCTCTGTTTCATCACATACTTGTCTCCTGCTGTGAGATTCTCAGTCCCCTTCTTCCACTGAACTTTGGCCCCAGGTTTTGATAACTCACAACAAAGAGTGACACTCTCCCCTTCCTTGGTCTGCTGGTTCTTTAGCCTCTGTTTAAAACTGGCAGGTAAGGCTAGAAAAAGATGAATGGGCACAACTCAATTAACTTCAGCTTCACCATTAATCTCCAGTTGTCATGAATCATGAAATGGTGGGAAGGAATGGATGGGGATGGTGATCCAGAGTTCTCAAACCCGCCTTGGGAACCCAAATATGATTCGTTTCAAAGAATGAAATCCTTCCAAAGTGCACAAAGGATTAGCAACATTTGAGAATGGAGTATGTAGGTGCTTTCAGTGACAATTAAGGAACAAAACAAACACATCTTTGCAATGACAAACTAATTTACACATTAACAATAATCACTGTTGGTCCTGGTAGGAAGAGTTTAGATGGGATCTTTGTAAATTTCCCAACAAAACATGATACAATTCATTCTTTCTTCTTTCAGAAACAAAGACACGGAAACTATGCAGTGACTTTGTGGAAAACATTTGCAGTGAAAAAGAAAATACTAGGCTAATGTTAATCTAAAAATGAAAATGAGTACCATGTAAATTGATTATACAAAACAAATACATAATAAAGCAAATAATTGTGCATCTCACAATGCATGTTACAGACACTAAATAAAAGTAAGGGACAACTTGTCAATTTCAGAGAAATTCGAGACACAACAATGCACTTCTATTTACTACAGCTCTAGTGCAATCATAGATCTAGATTTGAGTGGGGTCTGGGGGTTACCTTTGACCACAAGTGAAGCATACCCAGCCATTACAGAGATGGTGTCTGGGTCCCTAGGGCTCAGCTCCCTCACAGTGAGAAAGTGGGAGCCCCCCTCAGACACCTGGATCTCATTGAGTGGGCTGGGATGCAGCAGGATTTGGTCAAGGCACCACAGTACAGTACATGGGGCAGGTCACTGGGGGTGACGCAACACCTAAATGTGACACAGTCCTCCTCAAAACATTCAACATCCTGCACAGCCTCCAATATCAGCACGATCTCACCTGAATGGGACAAACTCTAAAAAATAAATGTTTTAAATATTTGAGGTGTGCATGATTTCGCTTGCCAGGCGCAACCTCAAAGCGTACCTCAAATATTTGAAAAAATACTACTATTTCAACCAAGGTTTGATGGAACATAACAAGAAAAAAAAGGAAAAAAAAAAAAAAAAAAAAAAAAATATATATATATATATATATATATATATATATGCTCAACCAACACAATGGCAAATATGAACGTTGTAATCATGAGCATGAGGCATATGGAGCAAACGGCAAGATTGTGCTGAAGGAGACAAGCATTCAAGTTAACCTTTAAGGAAATGACTAAGTCTTACAATACCAGCTAGGACAGACACCACAATGGGAACTTAGTGACTTTATAATCCCACAAAACGTCTATATAAGTGACGTGCAATGGGTCCTGACACTTTTGATAACTAAGACAGTCACTAAGAGTTACTATAAAGTATACAGCAAAATCAGCTACAACTTTCCAAAGGATATTAAACCAACAACACAACTCTCTACACACAAACAGTCTGGAAGGATTCGGGAAGATTGGAAAGATTGGAAGGTTAGCAAGATCCAGCAAGTGGAGGCCTTACCTTGACCCTCCCTTAAAATGGTGGATAAGGCACCCACACTGAACTCTTTCAAAATGTAATGACAGCTTTGAATAAAGCATTCAAAACTCAACATAAATTTCAAAGCACTCTAGCTATGCACAGCAACACTCATGGTTCTTTTGTTTTTACAGTGCTTTTAACTACTACATATTGGGTATAACAAGTTATTGTGTAGAGCTGTACAATGATTTCAATTACCGGTAATAGACCTAGTAAATGTATCACTTGCTTAGTGATCTTCTAGTAATTGTAAGCACTGTAAAAGGAAAAAGAGAGATGTCTAAGTTCTTACCTTTGACTGTCACCTTCGCCGTGCTCTTGGCAGTACCCACATCACAGGAGAAGGTGTCGCTGTCTTTGTCCTCCAGCTGTTTGATGATGATGCTGAGGACAGTCTCCTTCTGGGTCATCTCATAGCGACTCCCGGCCTTGAGTTCCACACTTCCTTTGTACCAGGTCACCTTGGCAGCAGGCTGAGCCGTCTCACACTCCAGGGTCACAGAGCCCTTCTCCTCTCCCTCGCTGTCCTTCAGCTCTTTGGTGAACTTGTGGACGGGCTCTGAGAGGAAGGGATCAAAGAAGAGGGCTTTGAGGCTATGCTTCCAGGTCCCATTTGAAAGTTGGCTCAAAGATCAAATACTTAAATTTGCTTGCTTGATTCAAATTTGCTTGATTCATTATTTTTATTTTTCCTTTTACTTGTTATTGGACATATAATGAGTTGACAAGTGGTAATTTTCTTTGTCAATTATACCGTAATATAAACAATTTGCATTCGACTACTGAAAAGGGGGAAAGACTGTGGAGGTCATTCGCCAGGCCTTACCTTTGATCTCTAGTTTGGCCTTGGTGGTGGCCCCTCCAACGACCTCACAGCTGTATTCCCCAGAGTCCTTGGCAGTGACGCTGTGGATAGTCAGTTTCTTGACCCTCTCCTCTTGACTTATCTCATACTTTTGGCTCTTCTTGATGGCCTTCCCATCCTTGGCCCAATTGACAATAGCACTGGTTTGTGTGACCTCACAGCTAAACACAGCATCTTCCCCTGGGTCTGCGCTGACGTTCTGCAGCTCCCGTGACACAGATAAGGCTTTGCCTGGAACAGCATTTGTATTGTTTTACTTTTTGTGAATGTTCAATTACAAAATGCTGAAGGTCACAGAGAGAAAAGTCAACGTTGAATGTGTGCAGGGATGATATTGTGTGCAGTATTATTTTCTAATGAATTAACTGATGTATGGAACTGTTCCCTACTCCACAAATATGAGACACTCATAACACTCGTCAATTACAGCAACACGGTCAATCAAGGTTTCAAAACTCAACCATAGGCTTTCTTTATCGCACATTTGTCCATAAAAGTTCTGCCAACCTTACTAAAACCATTCAGATCCATGCCTGAAGCTTTAGTTCACTCTCTTTAGCAATACAGATGGCTAACCTTGGACTGCTAATGTAGTCTCTGAGTTCAGGTCCTTGATGTTGAAGACCACCTTTCCAGCATCAGCTGTGGTCACATCCTTGATGGTCAGCATGTACTTGCGTCCTTTACTGGAGACTTGGAAGCGTCCTCCATTTGCCACAGTTTTGCCGCTCAGAGTCCAGGAGCACTCATCTGTGCTCTCCCTTGATAGGATACACTCAAAGCTGCATGTCTCTCCCTCATTCACCTCTGCTGACTTCAACCACTTGGTGATACCGATGCTCAGGTCTACATCAAGACCAGAGGAATAACTTAAATCATTTGTCACAAGCTATTTTATACCAACACATTAACTGCTGTACAATATTAATATAGAATTACCAATATCTGACAGTTGAGAGCATAAGAATAAAAACAAAAAGCTGTCAGTCTAAAAATGTACCCATTACAAACAATAAAACTGCCATTGAGGTCCCAGTACACTGTGCATCTTGGGTCACGGGTAATATGCATTGACATACCTCTCACAGTCACCTTTGACTTGGAAAGCTCAGTTCCGAGGTCGCAGATGTATTCCCCTTCGTCGTCCTTTGTAACATCCTTGATGATCAGACCCAAGGACTTGCCTGTGTGCAGTATCTCATACTTAGGACCAGCAGCCAGGACTGTAACATTTTTCCTCCAGATAGGTGAGATTCTGGGCTTTGAGGCCTCACATGCAAGTGTAATCATGCCTTTCTCCTCTCCCACCACATCGTCCAGAGACTTGAGGAACACTGCCCGCTTCTCTGGAGGAGTCAAAATGAAAAACAAGACTGAATCCCAGGACTAGTCAAATATGTTTCATACATATCCCTTTTGTCCCACTTCTACATATTGACCAGTAAAGATTAGGCCATCTTCTAAATCCTTACCTTTGACCTTTAAGGTCACCGCCTCTTTGACCTCCCTGACTTTAAAGGTGATGGTTCCCCCATCTTCGGGCGCTAGGTTCTTGAGTGTGAGTGTGTGCACTTTGCCCACATGTGTGATGGTGTTGACCTCATTGGAGAAGAGTGCTTTGTCGTTCAGCAGCCACTGCACCTCTTCATCAGCGTAATTAATCTCACAGGTAAACACTGCATCACTGTCCTCATCCACCTCAGTGTCCTTTAGGTGCTTAGTGATCTTCACTTCACGAACTGCATTAAACCATAATCCATAGAAAAAAACACACCATTAGACTAGGAAATGGGTTTGTTTTGATATGGACGTTTCTTAAGTGAACCATCAATTCTCACCAAAGTGAATGCCTCACACCAGTCAGCAGTGAGTATATGGATATCTGAACTTGAATCATCACCCCAAAGTGCTAAAAAAACGTACCTTCAACTGTTAGAGTGGCTTTGGTCTCAGCAGGACCTGACTGACAGCGGTACTCCCCAGTGTCTTCTCCAGTCAGCATCTGGATAGTCAGCTGAGCCCGCACAGCTTCCTGCTTCAGGCTATACTTGTCTGACATTGCTAGGAGTGTTTGGCCTTTGAACCAGCTCACCTCTTTGGGCAAGACAGAGAATTTGCAGCTCAGGGTGGCTGAGCCCTTCTCCTTGGCCTTCACATCTTTGATGGGCTCAACCACTTCAAGAGGGCGCTCTGAATCAAAAGGAAAATAGCAAACGGCTCAGATTTTGTGTTATTAGATTTGACTGAATTATGGTTTTGTCTCTCAAGCCGTATTGTAGCATGTTGCTATGGTAGTCTAGAATAACCATAAGGTTCCATGCAAATAACCTGGCTGGAGAGGCCTCTCACCTTTTACGGTGAGCTGGGCCACAGTCTTGCTCTTGCCAGCAGTGAACTGCACAGGTCCTGTCATGGAGGCCTTGGTCTTCTTGAATGTGAGGCGGTGCATTGTGCCCTCTTTCTCCATCTCCACGTCGGCGCTCTCCTGCACAGCTACCCCGTTCAAGGTCCACTTAGGAGGCTTGACTGACTCCAAGCTGATCTCCACTTCGAAGAAGGCAGCAAAAGGCTCTGTTACCTCCACATCACTTAGCCCCCGCACTATGCTGATGGCTTGCTCTGGAAGGACCATAGATACAGAGGGTTGTATAATTAATGTCAAAAAGATTTTTACTTTGGTCAACTCTGTTCCATCACAGATGATATGTATCTATGATGTTGCATATTGTAATAGTTCATCAGAACCAACTTCAAAGACCCACTCCAAAATAATTTTGGGATAAAGTCCTTTTGTTCCACCAGTCTCTTTACCTTCCACCAGCAGTTTACAGGAGGTCTTGTCATCAATTGCATCACAGGTGTAAGTGTCCTCATCGCCATCGTCCACATCGTTGATGGTGAGTTTGCGGTACACGTCTTCACTGATGATCTCATGCTTCTTGCTGGGCTTGATCTCCTTCTTGTTCTTGTACCACTTGACCTTGGCACTGGCACGAGACACTTGGCATTCCAGGTGCCCACGGTGTTTATACATGGCTATCTTATCCCTGAGTTTCTTCACAAACTGGACAGGCAACTCTACAGTGATAATAACATCAGCATCTTAGCAATGCAAGCCACCATTAAGGATACCACAAAATAATATCATGGACTATGACAAATGGTGCCAAAGCCCAAAACAGCACTAATAACAGTCTACACAGAACAGAAAGCATTGGAAAGCTTATCTGATCATTTGCTGTACAGCCACATCCAACATAAAAGCTTAATAGCAGGAGACAATTAGCAAGAAGACAATAAAGGCCTGCATTGGGGAGCTTTTTTTCCTGCACTGATTGGTAAGTTTCACCATTGTGTTTACCAAGTGTTTGAGCATTCTCTAAAATAATCTTTTTCTACAGTGACTTCAACTTCACATCTGTCAGGAAATGATGGTACCTAAAATACTATTAAAGGCTACCCCCAACAACAAACCATGTATAGCTAACAAAATGGGCAAATAGAAAGGGGCAAATAAAATGTTTGCTCTGAAAGAGAGAACATGAGGAAACAGCATTGTGAGCACATCATCAATAGTGGGAACCTGATTGCCCTTGAAGAGTAAAAACCGAGAGTGGTCCTACAAAGGGTGGACCCTGGCAACACCCCTGGACTTGATCTCATCAAAGTAAGGGTACTGAAAAAATGCATGAGTGAACGTTTTGCTATGTAATCCTTTGAATCCCTCTCTTACTGAACTTAAAGTACACATTGTTTAAAAGAGCTCCAGAATAAACACCAAATACAAAGGGTGTGGCATCCACATCAGTCAAGGTCAAATGCCAGGAGCCTCTGTACTATATTGCACCACAACTCTGGTGGATGATTCCATTGATCCAAAGCTTACATTTGCAGAAGATGATGCAGCTCTATATCCTTTGTGTCAAGCTGCAGTTGGACCCCAGCCTTATCTGGTAGGTCATGGACATCTTCTTACCAGAGGTTGCCTCTCCCAGGGAACCGGTTTTTCCTGTACCTTTATCCATCTACCTCAATGACCTAAGGAGCTCGGATTGCCACTACTTGGTTGTGAGGACCAAAGAGCTACTCGTTGACTTCAAGTAAAAGAGCCTGTACAACATCTGGTCCTCAACAATGATCAGGCGGAAAGAGTCAACAGATTTAAGTGCCTTTGAACCAGTAGTGGCTTTAACAACCGTGACAATAAAACACACTACATCTACAAAACATGTGCCTGCAACAATGACCAAAACGCCTCAATGTAGACCCCAAGATACTGCACACATTGTGTGAATCTGACCTCATTCCTGGCCTGGTATGGAAGGCTATATGTGAGCAAGAAGAGAATGTTCCGGGGGATTGTCACCTTTGGGTCTGAGGTCTGTAGAAAGCAGTATGCAGGTCTCCAAAGAGTCTCCTCACTCATGAATGAGTGAAATGCCTATAGAAAACAACTTTCTATACAACCTCTTTGGATGCTTTGAGATCATGCCCTCTTGGCCAGGGACGCAAAATATCAATCAAAACATGTTAGACCACCTGTTAACCAACAGAGGCAGTTCTATACCTACAGCCATCAGACTGGGGAAACAAAATAATCCTTCAATGTAGATTCAGCGATATGATGTAGTCATAAATAGCAGGGAGACTTCCGCAACAGTCAAAGAAAGCTTGAACAAGACAGTTCACCTATCAGCCTTATTTAGCACACACGTATCACATTGCATTGCTGTGCCCATGCGCAGATGCCAATGGAATTTTGCTTGTTTGTATTGTTTGAGTTGCTCCACTACTTGTGGTAACATATAACTATGTTGGCTCAACACAAAAAATATATATTTTGACAGCAAATTATTGGTAAGGCCATGCCTAATGTGTCTATAGTGACTGGTGCTACTGAATTCTGTGAATTGTTGCATGTTTTTTTCATGACCAAAGTTTTACCATTGAACTTGTTATGTTTATAGTGACGTGCTGGCCTGAGCAAGATTACTTTCCATGTGAATATGTAGTAAAGGTATTGTGCATTGTCTACCATGTATTGTAGATTGTGTCATATGGCCATAACATTTGTATGGAGACCGCATGCTGGAAATGTACTAATTCCAGTACCTTTCACTTTCAGTTTTGCCGTTGAAGAGGTTTTCTCAGCTGTAAATTTAATCTCTGCCACATCCTCTGGCGTCACAGACTTAAACAGCAGCACATAGGTCTTACCTTTGATGGAAAGAAGAATAGCACACAATGTTGATACATTCAGCTACAGAATAAGACTTGATGTTGAACAATAATGATATTATGTATATAATGTTTTCTGACAGTATAGCTAAAATTGACTGCTAAACATATACATGAGTGGAAGTTGAATACATATATGTGTGACCTCACCCTCTTGTCTCATCTTGATGTTGTCACCGGCTTTGAGTTTGGTGGTGCCTTTGTACCACTGACAGTCGACCTCATCGTGAGAGATTTCGCAGACAAACGCAGCACTCTCCTTCTCCATCACTTCCACATCCTCCAGCTTTTTAATGACCTTAATGTCTCTGGCTGTGGGGAAACAGGCCAGACTTTTAGTGAGCCTTTCAAACAATGCTACGAATGCTGAATGGAAAAGTAAGCTATTTTACACAAATGTTGATTCATGAATATGATTGTAGGATGACAACCATCTATAGAATTTGATTGTATGGTAGATATATACAGTAGATAGATAATGCAGTATTGTATGCATCATACTGGGTGACTCATACCGTGAACTGTGAGCTTAGCTGATGTGTTGTCATCTGAGGTGCGGCATAAATATGTGCCCTGGTCCTCTGGGGCACATTTGTGGATGAGCAGGCTGCGCTTGCGGCCCTGGGAATGGATACCAAGATTCTTGCCCGGTTTCAGTTCTGTGTCATTCTGGGGAACAGTGGTCATTTCGTTAGGATGGTTTTACTATTTCTTTGCTTTATGTACCCAGTTATGTAGAGCTGACATTACACATGTATATACTTTAGAGTTAATTTAACAATGCAATTTGCTTTATTTTCTCACCTTGAACCACTTGACATCTGCATTGGTTCTGGACACTTCACACTCAAACGTAACCTTCTCCTTCTCTGGAACTTTGATATCCTCCATTGGTTTGGATATCAAGGCAGCAGGTTCTACAAGAACACCAACAGGTACAGCTTTCAAACAACAGGTGCATCTAACAGCATTTAAAGTTGACACATTGATTAAATATTCACTAATGGATGAAAATTGATATACCTGTCACAATCAGCTTGCCAGTGTTATGGACCCCCTCCGCTTGGAAGGCAATTGTTCCTGCGTCCTCCATCTTGAGTTGGGACAGTGTAAGGGCATGCTTCTTCCCCAGAGCCGTGATGCGGCAGTTTGGCCCTATCTTTAGCTTCGCCCCATCCTTGGTCCAGGAGCCCTCCACATCAGCTTGGCTGAGCTCCACCTCGAAGGTCACTGTCTCCTTCTCATGTGCCTTTACTTCCGCCAGGCCCTTGACCACCTGGATCTTCCTCACTGTAAAATAGGGACAGGTGTGATTGTTAATTTGTTTTGGAATCTGCATTTGTACAAAGTATTGTATATCCATCCTTACTTCTCAAACTCTGAGTACCTTGGTTGTGATCAATGTTAAACTATCAAACTACCAATATGCATATCTGTTTGCTCCAGTATCCATTGGTCAGTCTGTGCTCAGAAGGAGAAGAATGTGCTTAAAGGGGCTATCTGGGATTCAAACAACAACAAAGTGGTCACCCCGTCACTTTTTGGGGTAAACAGCTAGGGGACGCAGGCTGGAAAAAGCACTCTTAAATTCATAGACTGAGCTATGAATACAAGAACTGACCATCCAAACGATCAAAATAATATTTTTACCTATGTTTTGAAGCTATACAGTGGCTAACAATTACATAGAGTAAAGCAAGCTTATATTTTGGGTCCTGAATAAGACAGTTGAACTAAGCTCATGAGGCATCAAAACATTAAGTTATATTCTTCAAGAATTAATGGCTATGTATCATTAAATATATCATTAATAAAAGTCAAAAGAATGTATATACCAATCCCCTCTTTAAATATAGTACCAGAAATTGCCTCTTTAACTATAGTACCAGAAAAATATAGAACTGTTAATTTACACCATGCTTACTTTCCACAGTGAGTTTTGCCTGGGTCTTGTCATCCAGAGTCTCACAGGAGTAGTAGCCACGGTCGGCATTGGTCACTTCCTTAAAGACCAGGGTCTGCTTGGCCCCATCAATCCGGATCTCCATGTTCCCTCCAGACTGCAGCACCACGCTGTTCCTCATCCACCTGACCTCAGCT
The DNA here is from genome assembly GCF_951799395.1 of Argentina silus. Taxonomy (NCBI): domain Eukaryota; kingdom Metazoa; phylum Chordata; class Actinopteri; order Argentiniformes; family Argentinidae; genus Argentina; species Argentina silus. The sequence goes on along the minus strand of NC_139672.1, from coordinate 12,516,963 downwards.
GAGGGCAAGCTCAGCTCCACCTCTAGCTTCACCTCGTCATGCTCCTGCACCGTCAGGTTCTCAAGCTTCTTCTTGAATGTCACTGGCACCTCTGTCAGCAGGCACATGGCATAAACAGCTATTATAACCCCTTCTACCCATAAAACACACATGGCATTTTGGATATATTAATCAAAAGGTAACTTTTTTTTATCAAAAGGTATCAGAAGCTATCCTTCTATCAGCCCTTTGTGTCATTTTGACATGACTTGGTAAATTGTGCTAAGAATACATATACGATTTGACATATATGATATGAAAAAAAACAAGGTGTTGATAACATAAGACACTGTGGCTTACAATCATTTCTCAGTCAAAAGTCACCAGATCATTATCAGGCCATCCATTGCAAATAAGAATTTGTTCTTAAACTGACCCAAATTTTATATTTATATTATTTTACAAATAAAATTATACAGAAAAATAACGCATCCACTGGAAATGAGAATAGACCATATTGTAAGTGTTGCAGTGAACGCATGTTGGTCCTTACGCTGCACTTGAAGGGTGGCTTTGGAATCTTTGCCCTCGGCGTCTACACGGTACTCTCCAGCGTCCCCCTGACTGACAGAGGTGATGGTGAGGGAGTGGCTGGTGCCCCCCTGCTCAATCTTATATTTGGGTCCGGCCGTGATTGGCAAGTTGTTACGGAACCATTTGACTTTGACATCGACCGGGGTGACGCTGCACTTGAAGAAGGCGTCTTTGCCTTCCGACGCAACCACGTTGTTCAGCTTTGAAGTCAGCCTCACTAGTCGGGGAGCTGAAATGACAGATTTTGATATATCACGTGGAATCGGGTGTTTTTGACGAAGTGTTTCAATTGAATACCTGTAAGCTCTGAATCAGTTGAAAAGCCATGCCGCAGCTACCTTTGATGGAGACCTTGGCTGAGGTCTTGTCGTCTTTGCATTCACAGCTGTACTCCCCTTCGTCCTCTTTGGCCACGCCTGTCACGGTGAGGACCCGCTTGGCAACGTCGGTGCTGACACAGAACCTGCCACCAGGTTTGACCTCACGGCCATTGTGGTGCCACAATACGTCTCCAGAAGCTCGGTTCAGCTCACAGGCAAGGCTAAGAGTACCACCCAGCTCCGTGGCAACAGACTCCAACTGCTTCACAAACTTCAGAGGTTCATCTGAGTGGAAACATGGTCAGTGTGTTATTGACTGGATGCATGAGTTAATACATTTGTTTCAAACATAAGGCAAGGCATTCAGTAGTATGATAGAAGTATTATACCTGAGACATACACACTCATCAATCCATTGTTCTCATGAATGAAGAGATAACTAACCTTTGACTTGAACTTTAAATTCAAGTTTGTCGTCAGCTGTGTGACAAGAATATATTCCGCTATCTTTGACCTCGGTGGACTTCACTACTAGGGTACGAGAAAGTCCCTCTTTCTTCATCTCATACTTGGTGCCCATCTTCAGCTCCACTCCATCCCTAAACCACTTGACGCTGGCACTCTCGGATGTCAGCTCAGTGGTCAAAACTATTTTCTCACTTGCTTGAACAAAGCATGTATCCTTCATAGCAGACCTCTTCTGAAACTTGGCAGATGAATCTAGACAAAAAAGGAGACATCCACAATGTACAGTCGTTCCATAAAATGGTGGGAGAGAAATCATTTGAGCAAAACAAACATAGTTGGAACTGACAATCACATCCTACCTGCAATCTGCAATATAAAGACCAGCTTCTCAGCTCCAGCCTCACAGGTGTACTCTCCAACATCCTTCTTCTCCACCTTTTCTATCACCAGCAGACGACTCTTGCCCTTTGTCTCCATGTTGACTGTCCTACTGGAAGTCAGCAGCTTGCCATCCTTGTACCATTTCACCTCTGTTTTGTTATCGGACACCTCACAGCTCAGAGTGGCTTTCTGGGAGAGAGTGGCTCTCACCTCCTTCTGTACAGAGTCCTTGTTGGTGAAGGCAGCCTGGGCTTCTGAGGGAAGAATTATGGAGTAGTGTTGTGGAATTAGAATCCATTTAGGGTTCCAAACCAAAAACACAGTAAGAACCATATCTCTAGACTGGACAGACATGGGGTATTGAGGCATACAATGGTCAGAGTCAATGCATAATGACATACATGTAGACAGACAATGCCACGAACAAGGAGACGGAGTATTTAAACATCTTCATGAGCAAAACAGCCTACATATTCAAAAAGCATCTGCTTGAGGATATAAAATGACAAAGACTCACAGAAGCATACATTTGTCAAAACGATATTACAGTGAATTTATACTTTTTGGAAACTCAAAACCATATCTCACATGACTTCCAGTACATGCAGTAAAACTGTTTAATTGCCTTAAAGGATGCAATCTCTTTTCTTGAGAAAAAAATTGTAAAATATACAGCACAGATACTGTACTCTGACAACCATTCAGCCATTGAAGCCTTGAGTGGACCATAAACACATAGCTTGGTTCCATATTCTTCCTACCTGCCACCTGTAACTTAAAGACCAGCTTCTCAGCTCCAGCCTCACAGCTGTACTCTCCAGCATCCTTCTTGTCCACGCTGTCCAACACCAGCAGACGACTCTTGTCCTTTGTCTCCATGTGGACTGTCCTACTGGAAGTCAGCAGCTTGCCATCCTTGTACCATTTCACCTCTGTCTTGGTATCAGACAACTCACAGCTCAGAGTGGCTTTCTGGGAGAGAGTAGCTTTTACTTCCTTCTGTACAGAGTCCTTGTTGGCGAAGGCAGCCTGGGTCTCTGAGGGGGAATCATGAAAGGTCGCAGGGCCACATTGGGATGAACATCAGGGATTAACAGTATCAACATGAAACACAGAGCTACTAGACAGACATGAGGATGTAGAATGATAGAGAGGACAGTAGGAGTCAACCATCAGCCAATCCAATATGGTTTTGAGACACAAACTCTGCCACAAACAGACAATCCGGACAATCCAGACATTAACAACAGAGCCAAAACAGATTGTAGAGGACACTTGGGGAAACCAATGGTGAAACCAATCAAAATGGTGAAACCAATCAGAAAAAATAAAACATTGAATTAAAGCTGAGAATCTGTACTTTAACCTTGTAGTAATTGTTTGATTTCAAAAGTAGAATAGAGCTAAAAGTAGACAAAATGCTTCCTCTTTCCAATACTTATGGAGGGCACTCTATTTGCAGACATTTGGACAACCAACAATTGTAAGATCTCAAAACAATTGACATTGACAAATACCCTTTCTTTCAAAGAGTACACTTTATGATTTGCAACATTACTTTACCAGCAATATCCTAGAGCCAGAGAAAGTCTACCCCACTGTATTACATACAGTAAGTAACCGATTTCATTATATTTGCAGACCTTTGGACAACCATCACTGTCACTAAACTCTGTAGCAAACAATTGACATACAGTAAGCCAGTAGATTCTTCCTACCTGCCACCTGTAACTTAAAGACCAGCTTCTCAGCTCCAGCCTCACAGCTGTACTCTCCAACATCCTTCTTCTCCACGACTTCCAACACCAGCTGACGACTCTTGCCCTTTGTCTCCATGTGGACTGTCCTACTGGAAGTCAGCAGCTTGCCATCCTTGTACCATTTCACCTCTGTCTTGGTATCAGACACCTCACAGCTCAGAGTGGCTTTCTGGGAGAGAGTCGCTTTCACCTCCTTCTGTACAGATTCCTTGTTGGTGAAGGCAGCCTGGGCTTCTGAGGGAAGAATTATGGAGTAGTGTTGTGGAATTAGAATCCATTTAGGGTTCCAAACCAAAAATACAGTAAGAACCATATCTCTAGACTGGACAGACATGGGGTATTGAGGCATACAATGGTCAGAGTCCTCCACCAGCAATCCAAATGCATAATGACATACATGTAGACAGACAATGCCACGAACAAGGAGACGGAGTATTTAAACACCTTCATGAGCAAAACAGCCTACATATTCAAAAAGCATCTGCTTGAGGATGTAAAATGACAAAGACTCACAGAAGCATACATTTGTCAAAACGATATTACAGTGAATTTACACTTTTTGGAAACTCAAAACCATATCTCACATGACTTCCAGTACATGCAGTAAAACTGATTAATTGCCTTAAAGGATGCAATCTCTTTTCTTGAGAGAAAATGTGTAAAATATATAGCACAGATACTGTACTCTGACAACCATTCAGCCATTGAAGCCTTGAGTGGACCATAAACAGATAGCTCGGTTCCATATTCTTCCTACCTGCCACCTGTAACTTAAAGACCAGCTTCTCAGCTCCAGCCTCACAGCTGTACTCTCCAGCATCTTTCTTCTCCACACTGTCCAACACCAGCAGACGACTCTTGTCCTTTGTCTCCATGTGGACTGTCCTACTGGAAGTCAGCAGCTTGCCATCCTTGTACCATTTCACCTCTGTCTTGGTATCAGACAACTCACAGCTCAGAGTGGCTTTCTGGGAGAGAGTAGCTTTTACTTCCTTCTGTACAGAGTCCTTGTTGGTGAAGGCAGCCTGGGTTTCTGAGGGGGAATCATGAAAGGTCGCAGGGCCACATTGGGATTAACATCAGGGGTTAACAGTATCAACATGAAACACAGAGCTACTAGACAGACATGAGGATGTAGAATGATAGAGAGGACAGTAGGAGTCAACCATCAGCCAATCCAATATGGTTTTGAGACACAAACTCTGCCACAAACAGACAATCCGGACAATCCAGACATTAACAACAGAGCCAAAACAGATTGTAGAGGACACTTGGGGAAACCAATGGTGAAACCAATCAAAATGGTGAAACCAATCAGAAAAAATAAAACATTGAATTAAAGCTGAGAATCTGTACTTTAACCTTGTAGTAATTGTTTGATTTCAAAAGTAGAATAGAGCTAAAAGTAGACAAAATGCTTCCTCTTTCCAATACTTATGGAGGGCACTCTATTTGCAGACATTTGGACAACCAACAATTGTAAGATCTCAAAACAATTGACATTGACAAATACCCTTTCTTTCAAAGAGTACACTTCATGATTTGCAACATTACTTTACCAGCAATATCCGAGAGCCAGAGAAAGTCTACCCCACTGTATTACATACAGTAAGTAACCGATTTCATTATATTTGCAGACCTTTGGACAACCATCACTGTCACTAAACTCTGTAGCAAACAATTGACATACAGTAAGCCAGTAGATTCTCCCTACCTGCCACCTGTAACTTAAAGACCAGCTTCTCTGCTCCAGCCTCACAGGTGTACTCTCCAACATCCTTCTTGTCCACGCTGTCCAACACCAGCAGACGACTCTTGCCCTTTGTCTCCATGTGGACTGTCCTACTGGAAGTCAGCTGCTTGCCATCCTTGTACCATTTCACCTCTGTCTTGGTATCAGACAACTCACAGCTCAGAGTGGCTTTCTGGGAGAGAGTAGCTTTCACCTCCTTCTGTACAGATTCCTTGTTGGCGAAGGCAGCCTGGGTCTCTGAGGGGGAATCATGGAAGGTCGCAGGGCCACATTGACGTGTTATTCAGCGATTAACAGTATCAACATGAAACACAGGACCACTAGACAGACATGAGGATGTGGAATGATAGAGAGGACAGTAGGAGTCAACCATCAGCCAATCCAATATGGTTTTGAGACACAAATTCTGCCACAAACAGACAATCCGGACAATCCAGACATTAACAACAGAGACAAAACAGATTGTAGAGGACACCAGCTTGGTGAAACAAATACACCAAGAAACCAGCCAAGAGCCAATCAATTCTAAGATCTCAAAACAATTAACATGAATAGAATACCCATTAACCTTTAGCAAAAGATAGCGCTTAATGATATGCAACAATATGTATGTTCCTAAGCAATATTCTAAAACCTGTCTACCCCACTGCATGATGTAAGTAACGAATTGTGTTATATTTTCTGATATTTGAACAACCATCAATGCCATTTAACTGTGTAGCAAACTTCCTGTAGATAATTCCTACCTGCCACCTGCAACTTAAAGACCAGCTTCTCAGCTCCAGCCTCACAGCTGTACTCTCCAACATCCTTCTTCTCCACGCTGTCCAACACCAGCTGACGACTCTTGCCTTTTGTCTCCATGTGGACTGTCCTACTGGAAGTCAGCAGCTTGCCATCCTTGTACCATTTCACCTCTGTCTTGGTATCAGACAACTCACAGCTCAGAGTGGCTTTCTGGGAGAGAGTCGCTTTCACCTCCTTCTGTACAGAGTCCTTGTTGGCAAAAGCAGTCTGGGTTTCTGAGGGGACAATCATAGAGCAGCACAGAGGCAAAATGAATTCAGGGTAAAATAACAAAAACAGTGATGATAGATTCAGAATGGACAACAATAGGAGACATTGAAGCATATAGCACGCTGAGTAAATGAACCAATCCTGGTATAGAATGTAAATAGATTGCACAACAGAAAGAAGGACCATTCAGACAAGGAAAGACAACAACAAGACAATAAATATTCAGATGCAGTCAGCTGTAAGCAATTGAAATGCAGTATGGGACAGACCCAGGCAACTCAAACCACAAGGAACAGACCATTCAGATGTCCCTATGAGCAAGAAAAGCAACAAACAAACTATTCAAAGGACATGGCCGTGAGGAATCAAAACAACCAATAATATAACTTTAAAGCCCAAAATCTATAGCATTGTCTGTTGTCATACATACTAAATTATGATGATAATGAAACAGCTATATGTTTGCAATAAAAAAAAGCAGAGCAACAGGAATTGAACTATATATTTTCCAACGAAGCTCGCAGCGCAAAAAAATCTATCAAAATCAATCAATCAAAACAAACTTTTCAAATTTGTAGGACAGACGTTTGAAAACTATTGCAGCAACCAGGCCAAAAACAGACAGTATACTGTATATAAGCAGAGAGCAAATGCATTCTTCCTACCTGCCACCTGTAACTTAAAGACCAGCTTCTCTGCTCCAGCCTCACAGCTGTACTCTCCAGCATCTTTCTTCTCCACACTGTCCAACACCAGCAGACGACTCTTGTCCTTTGTCTCCATGTGGACTGTCCTACTGGAAGTCAGCAGCTTGCCATCCTTGTACCATTTCACCTCTGTCTTGGTATCAGACACCTCACAGCTCAGAGTGGCTTTCTGGGAGAGAGTAGCTTTCACCTCCTTCTGTACGGAGTCCTTGCTGGAGAAGGCAGCCTGGGTTTCTGAGGGGAAAATCAGCAGTTACAATACAGTGTAAGATAGGGACAAAAAAACAAACCAACCGGAAAACAGAGCCTTTACATATCCGTAAGCCACAAGGAATAATAAAATATAATTTTGTCAGATAATACAATTCATCTTTAAGGTCTCATTTATGATACATTCAAAATTATACAATATATAAATCTCCACAAATAGTCTTCAATTAAAGAAATAAGACTTAGAATTCGCTGAACTGCCATATGGACAACCACTCCAACAACTGAGGCTGAAAGCAGACCATAATGCACAGTGAGCTGATAGATTCTCCCTACCTGCCACCTGTAGCTTAAAGACCAGCTTCTCAGCTCCAGCCTCACAGGTGTACTCTCCAGCATCCTTCTTCTCCACGACGTCCAACACCAGCTGACGACTCTTGCCCTTTGTCTCCATGTGGACTGTCCTACTGGATGTCAGCAGCTTGCCATCCTTGTACCATTTCACCTCTGTCTTGGTATCGGACACCTCACAGCTCAGAGTGGCCTTCTGGGAGAGAGTGGCTCTCACCTCTTTCTGTACAGAGTCCTTGTTGGCGAAGGCAGCCTGGGTTTCTGAGAGAAAAAATTGTGTTTCTTTTTAAAGTGAAACAGTGAAACACAAAAACAACTTTAGGCTAGATTAAGAGCTGAATACAGGGTTTGTCGAATGTGGTCTGGCTATATACACTGCTTGTCTTCATTTGGCCTGGCTACAGGTACGGCTTCTCATACCTTTGATCTTGACCTGGAATGCGATTTTGTCCTCCGCTGTCTCACAGGAGTAGTATCCCTCATCACTCTTCTTGGCATTCTTGATGACCAGTCTCCTCTGTGTCCCTCTGGCGATGATAGAGGTTCTTTGGTCCTCCGTGACTTCCTTCTGATCTTTCCTCCACACCACCACCCCGCTGGCGGACGAGACCTCACAGCTCAGCTCGAGGTCCCCTGTGAGGGCAGGGGCCACTCCCATGGGACCACGAGACTTGTTGAGAAACTTCGCTGGTTCATCTGTAGCAGAAACAGTCATTGGATTTCATAAATTGTCTACTTTGTCTTCATTTATAGAGGTGTGTTTGATACCTATTAATACCTCTGTCATAGTGAGAGACTGTGGTAGTCTGTGACAGGTAGCAAAGGCCCACAAAAATATTGAAATGAGATACGTCAAATATGGGAGATACAGGATATATACAAGATACCAAAAGGCCAATAAGTTGTGATGATTTCTTGCTGCATCATTTGATATGTGTCTGTGTGTGGTGGATGGTGGGGGTACATGGGTGACTTGATTACATGAATGCTCTTTCCCAGGCTCCATGGCTCACAACCACCTGCTAGCAGCCATCAGGGCATGTCCTGTTCCTGTGTGTCACGTAGTGTGTGTGTGTGTGTGTGTGTGTGTGTGTGTGTGTGTGTGTGTGTGTGTGTGTGTGTGTGTGTGTGTGTGTGTGTGTGCGTGTGCGTGTGTGTGTGTGTGTGTGTGTTTAACCACCTGGGTCAGTTCCACTGGACGTTGGGTAAGAAAAAACCATGTGTCAAATGCAGATAAGTCACTCAATGATGGATGTGAGAATCTGAGGCACGCTTTATATGTTCTAGACATGGACTCTTTTAATCTGGTTTCTAAATGAAAGTATTTTATGTTTATGTTATTTCCTTGATCTTTATAATCTGCTGTTATACCTTTTAGAGAAAGCTGCAGTGACATTCTGTCACTATCCAAGACACACTCATAGACGCCCACATCATCTTCTGTGACGTTGTGTACCATCAGGATCCTCTTGCGGTCTGTGATTACACACTCATACTTCTTGCCCATCTTCAGCTCTCGACCATTCTTCATCCAGACCACCTACAAGTGCAGAGCACACAAATAGACTACTGAATATTACATTAATCAAGGAAAATGTAAACTGATTGAATTGTATTTGGACAATCAGATACGACTACACTACACCACAAAGGGTTATTCATTTGTCCCTGTATGGGCATCCTTTGAAGAACCCTTTTGGGTTCCATTTAGAACCCTCTGTGGAAAGGATTCCAAAGGATGCCCTTATAGGGACAAAAACAGTCAACCTTTCGATCGGTCATTGACAAAGATGCAACTCCGATCGAAATGTTGTCTGTTCCTCGTCTGAATTAAATCACCATGGGAGCATACCAGAGTTACAGACATTCCTTTTTTTTATCTGTTCTTCTGTCCTGCAGCTGATAAATTGGATGTGCATGTCTTTACATTTTTTCTACAGTTTAGAATTTCCCATTACACACCTGGGCGTCGTAATCTGACACCTCGGTGACCAGCTGAGCAGAGGACTGGGCACTGCAGGTCACCACCTCCATCTGAGCTGATTTGCTGGTGAACCTGACAGTTGGAGCTGGAATTAAAGGTTCACACATGAGCTACGAGAAGTGTGCAACATACTGTATGGAAAATGTACACGTATTGTACTGTGCTTTGTTAGTTTTCTCACACTACCATGCCAACCTAAACCGTGCTCTTTTCAGACAACACACTACAGTATAGGGTCACCCTAATTTAAATATCAAAATGTGTTTATTGCAGCTGGAACATAATATCTTATCAGGCCAGTTAGCTCGCTTTTAAAGGCTTTACACACAACAGGGCCAAAACGTATTCCGTGGGCATGGATATTTTATCTTTATATTGTCCTTGCCAGCACTGTTACAGCAACTACTGTATGGTGAAAGCGTACAGTAACCTGCCAGGCAAGTACAGAACAGCTCAATTTGGTTACAGCTCTGTAGTGTGATTACAAGAGAGCCAAGCCATGCTGGATGTAAAGAGAAAGCATTGGAGCCAACACAGTATGGTCTGCAGAATAGTGTGAAAACCCTATACATGTTATCCTGTGGTCTGTAGTCCAGTCCTTACCCTTCACTTTGAGTATGCAACTACTCTCAGAGCCACCACCCACAAATTTGATCACGACTCCATCCATCTCCATGGTGATGATGCGGATGAGAAGTGTGTGTGTGGTCTTGGAGCGGGTGATGAGGTACTCGCCGCCGCTGCGCAGGAGGCGACCGTTCAGAGACCAGAAGCCCGAGCACACAGCAGACAGATCCACAGAGAAAGAGGCCTCCTCGCCGGAGAAGGCCGTGCTGTTCAACAGGCCCGTCGTCACCTCTGCCGAGGGCTCTGAAGGAGTGGAGGGTCAAACTCAAACATCAGCGCAAATTAAATGATACGATTGAATAGTCATGCTCAGGTTCCAGAAACAATTTAAATATCACAGAAGCTTTGCCAGGATTACATTAAAAGACGCATCTGTGTATCTTGTCATGCACTCTTTGGCAGTATTCCTCAATCTTAATTGGCATGCAGTGTTTTTTTCTCTTATCAGTAAGCAGTAACACATCCAATACAGCATCAACAAACTGAGAAATATTCCATTGCAGTAAAGCCACTATGAATATCAACCAATCTTAATTCTCGTCTCACCAAGGTAGAAAGTCCCCGACAACTCCAGTCCGGGACTCTGACCGTAGTCGTTGACAGCCGAGACGCGGAACTGATAGCTGGCCTCTTCAGTGAAGTTGCTGATGGTGATCTCAGTGAAGGGACTGATCTCCATAGCGTTGCACCTCTGCCAGGTCTGAGCGCCCACCTTCTTCCTCTCCACTATGTACCCTTTGATGGGCACAGGGCGGTCACTGTCCGGGGGTGACCAGTGGAGGGTGATGGACGATTCGGTCTTGTTTCGCATCACCAGGTCAATGGGGGGATCTGGAGGATGCTTCCTCGCAGCTAGGAAGGGTTGATGTTAATGTTGAGTTTAATCTAAATTAAGGTCAATTGGGAGCTACATATTTGTGTTTATTTTTGTGTTTCTTGGATTTCATGATAATCCAAGATGACTTCAGATAATGTGTTCATAACAGGCATGTGTGTTTGGGTCTCACCAGTGACAGAGAATCGCGTGGAGGTCTTGCAATCTCCGGCCACGAAGGCCACCTCCCCCGAGTCATCCGCCTGACAGTCTCGGATGGTGAGTGTGTACTGTCGGAGTGTGCAGGCGATGGAGATGCGTGAGTCCTGCTTCAGACGCTCGCCGTTGCGTGTCCAGTACGCGTCCTGGCAGGGGTGCTCCAGCTCCACACAGAAGATCACCGTGTCGCTCACTGGCACCACAGTCCGCCGAGGAAGCTTCTTAGTGATGTTGCCTGCAATACCAGGCACAAGGTTCACAAAAGTCACAAAACAGTGTGAGCGGTAGTCTACCTATCAAGTTTAAATGTTTTTAGACATACAATTTGGTCACTGTAGAGGTCATAAATTAAATTTGACTCTAACTTGTTGAAATGTTGACATTATCTCAATGAAACCATGTAACATGATGAAACTGCACAACATAGCATTGCTATAACTATAGCACAGCGCGAATTGAACACATCTGATAAGAAAACACTGTTACTTTTACACCTTAAAACCTATGGTGTATCAACTTGTGCATGAAAGCTTTACATACATTAAAAAGCCATTAAAAAGGTGATAGTAATACATCACTGGCAGATACTGCTACATGACTGTAGTTCAGTATTGTGTTAGGACATAACAAGCAGGGCTAATCGCTAACGGACATTTCCAGTGCCTAGTTTCGACATTTCCCCCATCAGACTAGCTGCAGGACAGAACATGGTGTCCCTCTTGTGAATGGATGGATTTATGTTGTCAAAATACATATTTACACATTTAGGCTCATACTATATGTGATATTGATATTGTCAAGTGGCTGCCTCCAGATGATTACACTTAGTGTATATCTGGATAAGAGTCTGCTAAATGACTAGAAGGTAACAAAGTGAGTTGACGCGGAGAGGACAAGGACCAGAGCCAAAACACAGCTCTCTCTCATACCCAAGACGGTGAGCTCAGCCACGGTGCGACTGCCCTCCTTCATCTCGCAGATGTAGACGGCGTCATCATTGGTGGTGACGTTGCGGATGGTGAGGCGGCGCACGGTGCCCTCCTCCTCCATGCGGTACTTGGCGTTCTGCTCCAGGCAAGTCTCTTCCATGAACCAGTTGGCCTGGGTGCCAGAGAGGGGCACCTCGCACAGCAGAGTGGCCGTCTCCTTCTCCTGCACCTCCACATCCTGCAGCTTCCTCCTGAACGGAACCTTGGGCTCTAAGAGAGAAGGATTGTAAAAAAAAAAGGCCATCAGAGGTGGTGTGAGTAACTTTACTAATATCAACACTGTGTGTGTGTGTGTGTGTGTGTGTGTGTGTGTGTGTGTGTGTGTGTGTGTGTGTGTGCGTGTGTGTGTATGTGTGTGTGTACAGTCGCATAGCACCATCACTTTTGTTTGCAATGTGTGTGTATTGTAAGCCTGTGGCTTTTTCATTTCCCCCTGAGATCAATAATGTCCAATTCAAAGTCAAGTTATTAGATAAGTCAATAGCTCAAAAATACCACCTTTTGTAGAGACTGAATAAATCTGTGTGGTTTATCATTCCTTTGACTCATGCCGCACACAGCATATGCTCCAAACCCCCATGCCATATACTGTATTATAGGCCTACACCACTTTTAATTACTATTAATCAATCACTTCAATCACTTATCTGTGTTTCATCTGTCATCCATCAACAAACTTACTCTACATCCAAGCCAACACTTGTCATGTCCACTTCAAGAAACTTCAAGTGCAAAAACATGTGACACAGACACATGAGTTGATCACTGATGTCAACTGGGTCCAATAAATCATTTGGAGTATTCAAATAAAAACAAACTAACATTTACAATCCTTAGACAGCAGACACTTTACAGAACTGCTGGTTAATTTCAGCAACAAAATCAATAATTTTAGTTTTCTTCCATTTAATGTTTATTTACATTGTAATAAAATTATCATGTGATATATGAGAATATTTTGATTTACAACGAAGCAAAAGTCTCAATCTGGTCCCAGGCTAATGTTCTTCATCCAAGACTTTGACTACATCACCTCTTTTGACGTAGACTCAAAGACTAACTCAAAATGATCAACTATATTTTCACCATTTCAAAATAGGCAGTGCTGATTGTGCCTTTTGGAAACACGATAGAGGGTAAATCATATTCACTTACATTTTGGATCATGCTCTCACCTTTCCATTAAAACTTATCGTCTGAATCTGTGTGTTTTGGTTGTCTGCCTGGGGGTTGCCCAGGGAGTGGGTTTCTATTATGACCTTTCTCAGAGGTGCTTATTGCGTACTGGGGGGTTATCAAATGATCTTGTGTTAATAGGAATGCTGAAATAGAAAGGGCAGAGGGGTACGGCCCTCACAAAGCCTCCAATGAGATCCTCCAAAACAACATACAACAACACAGTCATCCTTGGTATCCTTTATCTTGTGTCAATAATCCCCAGAGGTACTGCACTCACTGTCAAATTGAGATGAAGATTAACAACCCCCATTGATAATTTGGCCCTAGGCCAATCAGCAGTGGCTCATGCAAAGTCATCCTAGCTTTGGCGCCTGGGGGCTACAGTGGGCTAACAGCAATCAAAGCAACTGTGAACTACTCATCACGAGCAGAAAATAGATGAAACGCAACACCCCCCTTCATATCGCTGCCAGCGTTCGACCTAGTTGCGCAAAGTCTATGTTGGGGTAAAGTAAAAACTCTCCTCAGGTGTAAGTTTTGACATACTTTAGTTAATTTTGGTGGTGTGGAAAAGACTTGATGAGTCTACTTTCAGAGGAATACAGCTGTGTACAGTATAGCAAACCAGCTATTAGGCATAATCCCTCCTCTATGGATTCCATAAGCTGTAGCATCAAGCTTGAAAGTCTGTCTAAAACCTACAGTATGCTTTGAAGTATACAAGCCCAGGACAGGACCTTACTTTACAAAAATGACAAACTCTACTGTTATGCAGGCCTGCATTGCACAGACACCAAGACACGCTACATTTAAACAAATGTTACATAGAGCAATGAGAGACAATGAGGGTATATTCATACATGACAATCATCAGTAGGTCCTGTCATGGAAATGGTGCAAAAAGTACTGGTAAATAGGGACTTCTTGTACCATGTAACATATACTGTGAAATCAAAGTTACCATAAAGAAAACCAGTGTTTCTCAATCTAGAAACTATAGTTTCATAGGGTCTGTCCGTCATCCATTCTCAAACCAATAATCACACCTGATAGCCTAGGCATCGCTGTTGCAGCTTTCTGGCACAAAATGGCCATGACATCACCAGTGGGTAAGAGGCGAGTTCCCCCTCCACTTATACAACGTAAAGTACTTTGAGCACTTTGAGCAAAGTGCTACATACTGTATATATATTCAATTCATTATTATGATAATTATTATAACAGATCTAGCTTGTCAAATGGTGCAGAGTAGTAAAAGAAACATCTGCTTACCTTTGACAATCACCAGCACAGCACTGTAGGTCTGCCCAGCCATATTGGAGGCATTGCAGGTGTACAGACCATTGTCGCTTTGCTTGCAGTAAAGAATCTTGAGGATGAAGTTCTCAGCCTGGTCTTCATACATGACGTGCCTGCGGCCCTCGCTGATGTTCGTCCCGTCCTTCCTCCAGATGATGTGGGGCTTGGGGTGGCCCGTCACAAAGCAGCTGAGCTTGGCGTGCTTGCCCTCGGTCACGTTGCAGGTGCGGGTGAAGACGCCTTTGGGCAGCATGGTGGCCAGTGCCGCGGCCCGTTGGTCATGGTCCAGCCCCAGTACGCCCAGCCCATCTGTGATTTTGGTGGCTGTGGAGGTGGAGGAAGAGGAGGAGGAGTTGAAAGCGGAGCTAGTTTCAGAGGTGCGATAGACGGAGATGTCCTTCTGCATCTCCTCCTTGCGCTTCTGCAGGTGAGAGAGGAGGGAGGTGCTCTTGTCTACGCCCAGGTGACGGGCATCCTGGAGGTCCACGACCAAAGCAGCAGCGGCGTGGGAGCGGCCCACCGAGTTCTTGGCCCGGCAGGTGTAGGTGCCGCTGTCCAGGCTGCGCACGCTCTGGATTCTCAGGGAACTGCTGTCGCTGTCCGAGGCCATCTTGATTCGATTAGTCTCGCCCAGGTAGCGGCCGTCCTTCTCCCAGTCAAAGTTAGGCTGGGGGTAAGCAGCCACCCGGCAGTGGAAAATGACATCCCCCCCCAAGCCCACGCGTGCAGAGGTCGGCTTGACCATGAATACTGGAGCCCTCTCCACCATCTCTGTCGGCAGGCCTACTTTTAGGGTGACGGCGGCATAAGCTTCCCCGACGTTGTTTTTGGCCCAGCACATGTACTGGCCACTGTCTTCCAGGGTTAAATCATAGATGGTCAAACGGTACACATCGCCATCATCCACTGTCTTGAAGCGGCTCCCAGATGTTAGCCGCAGCTTCTCCTTCTCCCAGGTAATCAGTGGGGTTGGGTTGCCCACAATGGTACAGCTCAGGGTGGCATCCCTACCCACGCACACTGCAAAGGCCTTGGGCCGGGTGAGGAACCTGGGGGCCCCTCCAAACAGGTTCTGGTCCATTACTGGTTCCTACCAAAGAAACCATGCAGAATGAGGAACACAGAATACAGATAGACCATTAACAATGGCCAAAACTATTCATGATGGTAACAGAAAGAATGCATGATTATGTAAGAAATCAAAACAATAGCGATATTCTGCTACTGTTGTGTGAGTTATTCGCATGACTTTATCCTACTATGTCATACTTGAATGACTGTATATGACATATGTGGCATATACTCATGACATGTGACATTAATCTCTGACACGAATGCTTATTGATGCAATAACTTTTCAGGAAATAATGATTGAAGGTTTTGGAAACGTTTATGGAGAGCTCTACTTGAGTGGGCTATTGTGTTGTCAATGGTTTGCTTTAAAATGTAGATAGTTTGACCGAAAGTGATTCAATGTCACACTCTTGCATAGATATCTTGAGAGGCATATCTCCCGAAAAAAAGGCATCCTCTATAAAACGCAGGATTCATTCAATTAAGCTATGTATCAGTATACAGTATAAATATTATATACTTCCAATCTCATCAATCAAGTTTTTGGAGTGCTACAGATTAAGTCTTATATCGTCATTGCAGAATGATAATATTCAGAGTCTATTGAGGGTATATATGTCATAGTATTTGTATACAATCAGAGTCTATCGACTTCAGATGAAAACAAAAGCTTGTAACTCAATTGGTTACTTTAAAGGGAGACAATGATTACAATGTTTCTATGCAGGATTATAACAATCATATTAAGAGTAGCAAATAGCACAGCTTGTGTCATAAGCACAACATCCTGTGCGTGTAACCCAGCTAACTAGATTTCCAACAAAGACAACTCACAATTTTCATGGCAAAGTAATATTTAAATCACATTGATTGATGACTAACTTTGCAATGTATTCTGATATAACAGTATTTATGAATATCCAGCATCAAAGCTGAGGGAGATTATATAGTGGGCAAAAGGATGTATTGACAATTTATCCTCCTCATTCTATTCCAATTTGGTCTACTGTATACTGTACACACCTACTGTAAGTAATTCAAATTGCCTGTAGTAGACCAACAACTGAAATACATCTGACCTGAATAATTTGTAATGGGTTGGCCACCAACTAGTCCTCTGCCACAGGTCAAATGATATTGGACATAAAAAATGGGGGGGGGGGTGGGCGGGGGGGGCAATGGATATTATAAAAACTGAAGCAGTGCACCTCAGTTTAAGCCCAATTCCATTTTAAATGGAGCAGATATGTGCCTTTCAAAGGGTGACATTTGGCATCTTTGTCACCTCACTCCCCTGAGCTGCCTGTCCCAAAAATAACCTCAGCTGTCAGACCCTGTCTCTGTCCATTGCCATTTGTAGCAGCAAAGAGAGATCAGCTGTTTGATAGGGCACCCGCACGAAAAAGAAACACTTCTTTATTCAATATTTGCCTAACTACTTAACAAATTGAACAATAAGCCTACAATACATTTGCCAATTAATCGAACCAACTAATTAATGCAGTTGGTAATTGCTTGACAACGTTTTTTTCTAGAGTTGTGGGTGGCCTCTGAAGTCATTGTAACTAATAGTAAGAACAACATAGTCCAACATTGTGTATTTAAAACTGTGACCAAAATCGTTAACACATGATGTAAATGCCATGATGGTTTCTCTAAACAGATGGCACAGCATCTGGGTTAATTTCTGTTTATAAAGGCCTAATATGTTTATTCAAGCATAATGGTACCTCTTAAAGGCTTACCTTGAGTCTTCAGCAACTCTCTTAGAAAACAGGCGCTGTAACATGTGGACTAGAACTTCAACAGAGCCGTCCGAAAAATAATCCAATATTTGTAAATGAAATCGAACCAAATGACCTTCGGTATGGTTAAATATCCCTAAAATGATTGTATATCCAGAAAAATATAATATCCCCCCAGTCTCCTGCGGTGGGTGGTTGACTACGCTATGTTTTTTTTTTTCTTTGGTACCTCATGATGCCAAATAGCTGACGTTCCTATTTCGGTGCAGCCTCCTTTCTAAAATAGACTTGTCATTTCGTAGAGATAGCCTGGGTGCTGGTAAAGTGGGCAAGGCAGGCTGGCCTGGCTTCTCCACACGATAACAATAAATGAAAATTGTGTGCATATTCAGTGGTTATCGTACTGTTTCTTTTTTATTATGCTTTGGATATCGGAGCGCTCAGTGCGCTTTTGTCTCTGTCCGTCGGGAGCAATGCTCAAGCAATCAACGGGGCAACTAAGCATAGGGATAACTGATATAGAAGTCAACAGTTATGTGGCACCACTGTGAAAAAAATATTTGAAGTGTGAGGTAAATTATACATATTCCATATAGGCATAACTAGCTATGATGACCCCCATAAATATATTGTATTTTTATTGCAGTCTAATAAATTCCCATATCTGATTTTACTTTTAGATCAACTATATGGTGACCTTAGTAGTCTTATCAGCCCATGAGGTTGTATTGTCCAGAAAAGGTTGTGATGGAAGCAGTCATCGATTGTATTGTTTCTCTATAGAATAGATAAATATACCAAGGGCAAATGGGTCCTCAAAATTAGGAATGACGACAGCAACATCACCCTTTCCGGTCCAGCAATAGGTTAAAGCTGCAGATCTATTTTGAGAATGAAGACGATGACATAATAGTCATGGTAGTGTTCATTCATATGTAGACATGAAGTGGATCGAGAAGATAATAGGAACCATTATAATCACTGTTTAACATCCATTCATTGTTCTTATAACATTACAGTGCATTCACAAGATGTAGTGGATAAGCAGGGAAGTTTATTAGAAAAATAAAGAACACATGTGCAAAGGACTGGGGGTGATGCAGATCATAAGCTTATGTAGCCTAATGTTAAGAAAGTTGCAGCCCCTGTTTGTCTTTAAGGCATTCTGTGATCCTTCCAATGTGGGCTTCCCCCCACTGCCTCTATGTGACTGACAGGAGCAGGCCTCCCTGAAACTCTAGTGCTTGGTAATCCTAACATAACTAATGCACGGCTTCTAGGAGCAACTTTGAGTTCTGACTTCTGGTCTTTACTTCATGTCCTGGGACAACTTGAGAATCATCAGTATTTTTATTGAGTCTTATTGTAGACAGTCATTAAAATTAAGAGAAATACACAGGGCCAGTGGCCAGGAATCAGATGGGAGGCTTTCATGCAGCTGAATCACAAATACGTAAAACAAAAATATATAATAATACATATGTGAATTTGTTCAAATATCTCCTGTTACGATGTAATTACAGTACATAAAGTCACCATAGTTGTCAGCCTAGTTTAGCAATCTATGAATGACTGCATTATCAATGGGACATCCTAACATAGTGGTCTACATACACATATGTTGCCAAAAGAAGATTCATACTCTGCATTGGGAAGTCAAACAATTTATTCCAAATTAAGTTTCAATACCGTATCTCCATCTTTTTACTATACAAATTATAACCGAGTGTGTATGACACACATAACGCATATTGTAGTAATGGAATGTTCCATGATGGTACCGTTAGTAGTTAACAATACAAAAATATGTTCAGTGCTTTAAGTCCTACTTTAAGTGTGTGTGTGTGTGTGTGTGTGTGTGTGTGTGTGTGTGTGTGTGTGTGTGTGTGTGTGTGTGTGTGTGTGTGTGTGTGTGTGTGTGTGTGTGGCTTCACTGTCCATTCAGAGTTGTTGGGAATGGGAATACTATCAGAGCATGCATCTAGAGGAGAGTTGTAAATCCTTTCCACACCCCTTGGTAAACATCCGAAAAGTATTCCCAGCAAGCGGCCACCCTCTTACAGCACCTGAGGCACCATTTGTTCCTTTACAATGCTATACATGCACATCAGTAAAAATTAAACAGTTCTACAGCAGCTGTTATAGAAATGTAGGCAGGCATAGAGCATATACATAGTGTGACAGCTGCTCAAAACAGCTGAGTCAAAACTATTTTGCAATACCCCTTAGCAACTACTGGTCATACCCCTTAGCAACGACTGGTCATACCCCTTAGCAACTACTGATCATACCCCTTAGCAACTACTGGTCATACCCCTTAGCAACCCCTCATCATCTTTTGAACCTATTTTTTACCCTGTCTGAAACAACTGTTGATTTGCATGTCATGTATCTATATGTGAAGATTGAA
Source organism: Argentina silus (assembly GCF_951799395.1). Classification (NCBI taxonomy): domain Eukaryota; kingdom Metazoa; phylum Chordata; class Actinopteri; order Argentiniformes; family Argentinidae; genus Argentina; species Argentina silus. Next base: position 12,497,083 of record NC_139672.1, on the reverse strand, counting down.
ATAGTAGGTGTGTGTGTGTGTGTGTGTGTGTGTGTGTGTGTGTGTGTGTGTGTGTGTGTGTGTGTGTGTGTGTGAATTGCTTAATTATCAGATAAAAAGTAAAGAAAGGGTAAGAAAGAAAGTATTTCAAAATGCATGTCTACAGAGTATTGTACCTGACTTGCAATGGCCTTTCACTGGACTTAACAACCTTCTACAGGGAAGTCAAGTCCATATCATGTTGGCGGCTCAGACATATACACGTTCTCGACAGGACACAGAATGTGGAGGTTCTCAGAATGACCAGGAGGAGGCGTGAATGGGACGTCTACATTGTTCTAGATATTAGAACCATCGGTCCCAGTAGCATGCTACAGAATACTTTTGAAATCAATTGTTAAAGATTATTTGTAAATAGTGGAGATGCTCCAATACACCACTAGACATGCAACTATATCATTTTCTATGAGAGAAAACATGTGCAACCCTAACCCTACTCCAAACAGACAGGTACCACTTGCAAGTGAAAGTTTGTAAGACTTACATAGGCCAGGATCACTACAATTTTGTTAGCAATCGATGTTTTACACGTCCTACTGTATCAACATTTTTGCACTCAATTGACAAATTATAGCAATTTATCAAGCTGTTTTTAGAGGAGCCTTTGGGACTTATCCCGAAGAGAATATAGAACAGCACTGCCACTGTGCCATAGGTGCCAGGCTCAGTTTACGGACATAGATAATGTTACATTTATAATGTGGAGGACTGTAAGTTAGGTTAAAGTTCAAGGTCAGTCATCTAAGGACATTGTAAAACCTGAGACTTGACCCCAGGACCTCAGTATAGAGGAGTAGTGGAGCCCATTGAGGTAAATCCTGTGTCCTCATGATAGAACACAAATACTTAGATTATGGGAATTACAAAAGAGGGCTTTGTGAATGATGAACTATATTGTGCTTCATAAAGATTTGTTCTAGATTTCAAGGAGGACCAACAGAGAATACACAGTATCTCTGCCTTACGGGGCCAATTCACCAGGTCCAATTTCAGATGGCTATAGATATCGCCTCCATTCATTTTCTATGGAAGACACGCAAGCTGATGTGCAGTGCATGATGGCCACTTGTGTGAGAGCAAAGTATGCGGATGAAAATTGTTCTCTGGCTGAATATTATTTAAATGACTGCCAACTTCTCTGTGTGATGACCAATCAAGTGACCAATCAAATGGCTTCAGTCTAGTTGCCAGGCAGACTGCTTCAACAGGCCTAGTATTCCAACAGGCATGGTGGCAACGTCAGGCGATGGGCAGGGTACCAGTCAGGGTACCAGCCATTACCAGTCTTGTAATAATGAGTGAATTAATGAATCATGAAAACTGTGTGTTTTCAATTTATTTTAATTAAAACAGGGTCGATGTACCTGTTGTGTATGCCTTATGTGGCAAGATAACTGTTTAACTTGATTAAAAAAACATTCAAAACTAAAACTTAGCAACCTGCTTTGTATGGGGCCACCATTTAACCCTAACCCATTCATTGACATGATAAACAGCACTAGACAGTAGACCCTTTGCTAAAATATGCCCCTCTGATAAGAGCTGGGAAAACTCTGGATTGCTCAACTCTGGCTTTTCCTGAGGGAATAGACGATAAAATACCAGAGACTCAGTGTTCGACACACACACTTGGAAGATGAAGGCGCAGATGAAATCATTTCTCCTGCTCGCGGTGGCTATCTTGCTGGTCAAGGGTAAGATACGGCTGCAGCAGAACTATGCAGACTTAATCACAGATTTGTTCATGAGTCCAAGAGAAGGGGGCCGGACTTTCCGTCCACTTCTGGAATCAGTCGAGGTTGGAGCTGTAAGTATGACAGGAGACTGAAAACTGTCCTATAATCACACGTAAGACTGAAAATAACTACAAATTGTTATATATTTGTTTCATCCAGGTATCATTTTGGTCCGGGCATGTTCCAACATTCAGCATGTTTTGCATTTCCAAAAATTTGTTGTAACAATGGGATGTGAGTACTGTATATTGTGATATTCGGAGGAGCAGTACAGACCACTTCACTTGGTAGATCCAGCCGTTTGTGCGATTGTTCATATTGAGTTTCATCTGGCCTTGGAAATTAACAAGGCCTTTCAAAAATAGAATACAGCCAGACCAATCAGCTTAATCTAAAAATGGATGGGAGTGGTCCGGTTTTCTGATTGTTTGAAAGACAATCCAATCACTACAAATTTGTTTTGTGTCACACCAGCAGACTCAAGGGGGAAGGTCAGACTGAATATGGGAAGTGAAACAGAGTGAATATACCAATCAGGCCTATTCCACCAGGCTACAAACCACTGACACTACTACACACAGGACTTTACTGAAATGACTGAATGAAAGTACAGTAATGTTTTTGTCTCTGTTCCCAGCTGGACACCGAGGATCCGGACCTCTCTTCTATGTCAGAGAGAACTCTGACATTCCCTGTTCAGGAGACCCTGTGTAATATGGAACAGGGGCAGCAAGACAAACCATGCCCTCTGAAGAAAAATGGAGTAAGAGACAGTGAAAGCCAATACAAAAAGTAATAAAGAACCAATGTCACAGTATTTGTTTTCTGGATTTTCACTTCCCTGTCAAACAAAAAATCACAGCATTTGCCTTGAACTGTGTTCACCATGTGCATCTTGGTTGTTCATAACCCTTCTATAAAGAGATTGACCAAGGGCTTTGCTTGGTGCGTGGTGACCACACCTTTTTAATGCAGTAGTGAAGCACTCTTAATTCTTGGCTAACTGTCAATCTCTCTTTATAGGAACTTAAGTTGTGCAATTTGGATGTCACTCATCCAGTCCAGGATCTCAGGGACATTCTCAACTGGAACTTGGTTTGTGAAACCATGAAGCCAAAAGAGGCTTTGCAGGTACGGACTGCATTGGAAATCCTTGTGCAACGTCTCACTATATTGGTTAAATTATGTTATAATCTCAGTACAGTTGTTTACAAAAAAAAATGTTAATTTCATCCTGATAACAGCCGAGGACTCGGACAAGAAGAAGCAAGTCTAGCTCCAAGTGTGGGAAGTAATGTTCCTGTGGGGGGAAAAGGGGCTCTTGTCCTGGGCCCCACGCTCTTATTGGGGGTGGCTCTGTCCTTGCCTCTCCTCTTAGAAATAAAAGAGGGGAATGAGAAACAACACAGCACCTGCTGTCAGAATGAGTGGAGGAGCATGTTGATATATACTCACCAGCCTATTCTACTACAGTATGTTGCTGTTAGCTTTTTTCATACACTTTCCCATCAAACAAACAAAGATCTGTCTGTTTGCAATTTGTTTAATTCAAAACAGGGTTGATGTACCTATTGTTTAGAGTGGCAAGATAACTTTTGAACTGTTTTCAATGAATGTTAAAGACTATTAAACTATAAATTGAAGGAAAATACTTTCAAAATGTTACCCTATTTGTTCCCATTTTTTATCCAGACATTAAACTATGCAAATGATATGCTGTTAGTAACTCTTTAACATAATTTTTTAAGAATTCAATGAAATAGTATGTGAAAAAGTAGCTTTTGTTGGTGGTCACAATTGTGATCGGTGTAAATAAGCATTGTCCCTACCATTCATTGAATAAGTTTTAATTTACCTAACCTAAATATCCATATAACCCTGCCCACTTACTCACACACCTAAACCCACTAACTAACACCCTAACCTTGTTACCCTATTGCCCTATCCCTAATACCTACATGCCAAAACCCTAATATTGATATAATGATGTCTTGATTTTTTATACTGTACCATGTCTAATATATTGCATAGAGCCCCAGCTCATTTCCAAATACATCTCAACTGAAAGATACTCTGCAGGCAACCATGTTAAACACTTTTTCTATCCTTCATTCCATATATTGTACCTGTTAGTAGTTACCTGTAACTGAACCGTCGCCTGCACACTCCAACCCTGCTATACAGATATACCTTGTGACCAATGAACCCTAACCATATAATAGATACATACTCCAAACTAAATACTACTGTGTTCAAGTCCCATTCACTAATCCACCACAAATGTATAACCACAAAGGGTAAAAGGAGGGACACTATTCTTTATACCATTATACCTGTATGATCCAGGAATACCCATACGCTCAATAACTAATACAAACCAGGTGTATCTCTGAACATAAGGTCTAATACTCATTAAAAACAGGCATTTTGACGTTCTTTTAGCTCTATACTCCAACAGTTTGGATTTGAAATCAAACAATTACTATGGGGTCAAAGTAGAGATTCTCAGTTTTAATTCAATGGGTTTTATTTTCAGATTAGGTTCATCATTTAGAAAGTATGACCTTTTTTAAACATACTCCTCCTATTTCAGGGCTCCGAACGAATTGCAAAAAAATCATATAATGTCTCAATAGTATGGTCATAGTCTTATTGTATGATGAAGAGCCATCCAATGAATTTGGAGGCATTTGCTGGTACTCAAACAGACAAGGTGTTTCTGTACAGTTCAGAATACATTCTGCTGCTGCAGTCAGCAGGAACATCATCAATTAAGACAAGTTAGCCAGTTTTTGTGGCCGCTATACGTGCCCAAACCATAGCACCCCCTACACCATGTTTCACAGATGAGGTGGTATGCTATATATATCACCTTATTCTCTTACCTTTTAGCAAACTGAAACCTGACCATCCTTTTTGAGGATAACTAGTGGTTTGCATCTTGCAGTGAAATGTCTGTAGTTTGGCTGGATTTTATGTTGTATTTTGCGGATGGTAGTCTCTGACACATTAACGCGTACCTCCTAGAGAGTGTTCTGTGGAAGTCATCCTTGGCCTACCAGCATGTTTGCGTTTGCTGAGCTCACCAGTGCTTTTTTTTCTTCTTTTTAATTATGTTAGAACCTGTTTCTATGTTAGAAACTCGCAGCTCGATCATGTTTTGCCAGGTTCCATATCTAAATCTCACTGCCTATTAGCATTAGTTCCTTGGAAACCATTGTATGCAAAACTTCACATCTTCACATCTTAATTTTAGAAGCACATACAGTATGTACTGTATTTATTTTGGCATGTTGGTCTTGTATAAGCATCAAGTACATAGAGGGAATTGCATTCTAATATTGTGGATGAGGCTCATGAAAAATATGTACTTCAACAGTCAAGAGGTTTGACATCTCGTTTGACATCTCGTTTGACTGAGTCTTTGGTGTTTTATAATCTGTTCCCTCAGGAAAAGTTGAGCAATCCAGGGTTTTTGGGAAACCTTTGCCTGGAGGTAATTCATGTTTACTGTGCTAGAGTAAATAGTTTAAAAGTGGGTCAACGGTCAGCATTCATGGGATTGTTTCCCGGCTGTTATGAGAGGTTTTTAGCAAAGGGTCACTTAGAGTAGCCTACTGTTTATCATGCTAATTAATCAAATGGTGGCTCCATACCAAGTGGATGACAATATACCCATTTATAGTGACAGACAAAAACGATTGTTCTTTTTAGGCTCTTCAGAGATTATCAACACATTTGTCATGTACTATGTATAATCAATGTGTCTAGGATCATTTGGATAACTTTCATATCTTTTCTCAAAGTGGTCACAATAAAAAAATGCATTGTCTCTTTTAAGGATGAATTTGGCATCAGGTCTCTTAATTTAACTCTTTCAACAAATACATCTATGAAATAGAATGATATTTTATTTGTAGATATACTGTTATACAATTGTGACCCATGGGATAGTGAGTGAAGAGCCGTTTTATTACATACAATGAGAGAGGCCATTCAGGATGGAGTTGTGGAGTTTACATGATTCTGTAATTACATGATGTTGTAATAGCCTCTTTTCAAAATTAGGCCCAAAAATCCTGGATTGCTCAACTCCGGCTTTTCCTGAGGGAATAGACTATAAAATACCAGAGACTCAGTGTTCGACACGCACACTTGGAAGATGAAGGCTCAGGTGAATTTGTTCCTCTTACTCACGGTGGCTCCCTTGCTGGTAAAGGCTCAGACACCGGCTGAGAACTATGGAGACTTCATCACAGGTCTGTTCGCTAAGAGACATGGGGATGACAGGACTTTCCGTCCACTTCTGGACCAAGTCCAAGTCCATGCTGTGAGTATGACAGGCGGCTGAATGTTGCCCTCTCAATAAGGATACACATAGGGCTCATGGAAGCAAAATGTTTGATTGTCATGTTTTTTTTTTTTTTTTTCCCAAGAACCATTATTTCCGCAGCCGTAATTTAGCAAAAAACACTAAGGGCTTAAGCCTAAACCTAGACTAAAAAGCATCCTCAGTGGCAATTTGCCATTGAAAGTGTGAATTAGTCCAGGACTAGGCTTAACCCTTGTCTGTGAAACTGGCCCTCAATGAATCATATCGATTTATATTAGGGATGTAGAGATGAATCTATTTATTAAAACAATTCATCAAATTATGCTTTAGTTTTTCGCATTATTATTCAGATATGATTGTGTGAGACCAAGGACAAGGATTAATAAGAGTTAGAGTTGACATGTTGCCAAGTAAATAAGTGTGTTGTTATACAAGAAAGCTTAGTTTAAGCAATTAACAACCTTTTGTCTTTGTCTATGGGAATGATAATGAACACCTTTGATTTATAGGCTTATCATTCCATTGTTAGGTTGTGTACCCAAGTTGTGTACCCAAGTTGTGAAGGCAGCACTCTGGTTTTAGGAATTTTTCAAAAATCTGACCACCTCAACAAAGACCAGCATTTCTCTTATCCACACCCTGATTTTTATGAATGATATCTTGTGATATTCAGAAGAATGATACCGACTACTACAACACATTGAAATAACTATACTTATTGAAATTACTATAAGCTTTTGCTGTTTGTTGTGTCTGATCCTAGATGTACCCGAAGGATGTGGACCTCTCTACTATGTCTGTGAGAAGCCTGACCTTCCCTGTCCAGGAAACCCTGTGTGATATGGAACAGGGGCAGCAAGACAAACCATGCCCTCCCAAGACAAATGGGGTAAGAGCAAGTCAAAGTTTTGATAGGTTGATACAAAAACCATAACATCAAAATGTTTCGTTATTTTCATTTACCTGTCAAACTAAAAACTACAGCAAAAGATCATTTTCTAACTGTGTTTATCCTATGCGTCTTGATTTGTCATTATAGCAGATTAATCTATCTAAAGAGATAGAAGGCTTCACTTGGTGCATGATGAACAAAATGTTTTATTGAGATAATAAACCTTCTTCATTCTTGGCTAACTGCAGACTCTTCTCTCTTTAGCAACTATCCTTGTGCAAGGTAAAGGTCACTCATCCAATCCAGGAGGTCAGCAACATCCTCACGTGGACTCTGGATTGTGAACCCGGGAGACCAGATGAGGCTTTGCAGGTACTGAGAGCATTGGACATCCTTTCTCCAAGTCACTCTAAATTGGTCAGGATATTGTAGTGTCAGTACAGCTGATCATACAGTAATATTAGATTAGATTAGATTAGATTCAACTTTATTGTCATTGTGCAGAGTACAAGTACAGAGACAACGAAATGCAGTTAGCGTCTAACCAGAAGTGCAAAAAACCAGAAAAGTGCAGTGTGAACAGTATATACAGGTAGTGCAGTATATGCGCAGTATAGTAGTGCAGTATAGTATAAGTAGTGCAGTGTAAGCAGTATATGAATTAGCAGTAGCATTATAAGCAGAATAAATAGAATGCAGTAATATGGTCTGATCCTGGTCTGATAAGCATCAAAACATGATGACTGAATTGTTGACCTGAATTTTCCTGATTCCAGCAGCGGATTAGGCTAAGAAGAAGCAAGTCCAAAGGTGGCTCAAAGGGTTCCAAAGGGAGCAAAGGTTCCAAGGGGGGTCGTCCTGGTGGTGGATCCTCCATCGCCGGAAGGGGTAACACAGGAAACAGTGGAACTATGACAGCATAAAAACAACACAGCACCTGCTGGATAAATGCAAGAAAGTCAATTTTTCAAACCTACTGCAAAATACATCTGAAGAGAGCAGGGGGATACACAGTAGGCTGTTAATAACTGTTAAATGCTACTTTTACCACTTCCAAAAAATAGTTTTGATTCTTGCACTTTCTTACCAAACAAAAACAATTGTACATTTTGTATTTTGTTGGAATGAAAATGGTGTTGATATAGCTGTATTATTCCCAATGTATGATTATAATAAACAGCACAAAAAAACAAAAAAACAACAACCTACAAATGCTTTTTCACTGATAAAAACAGCCATTTGGAAGATAGCTAGTAGTGCTAGTGAAGAATTAGCTAGCTAACTAGCTATCTCGCTAGCAGGTTTCATGTCTCTGGCTAACTAGCTCTGTCTTTTATAAATAGAGGCCAGATAGCCTGTTGCCCATCAATCTGAAGTCACTAGCAAGCCAGGAATACAAGCTGTTTTCTCTGTGCGACATGCAAATTCACCCAGTGCTGACTAAATGCCCAATTTCAGCAGCCAACACTATCTTTTGCTCTATGACAATGCCTTCCACCCCTACAGACCAGGCTTCCCACCAAAATATTTTATCATACCTTTTTACTAAAGGTTTAATTGACTGAAGACTCTCTTCTCTCGCCCACTGCTCCACTGTTGAAGCTAGGAACACCAAACCAACATCATAATTACCTGTTTCAGATCCAGACTTTACATTAAGAACCCTGAAGAAATAGTTTTGACACTGTTCATATTGTACAACTCAACATGGATTTTAATGTTCACCACAAGCTTATTGATCTTACTTGAAGATATCTGATATAATTATCTCACTACTTATCTAATCTTCTTCCACTACCATTATACACATAGCCAGCTGAGCACACAAAGTTTCTGCTTCAACTTCCCTTTCTAGTTCAGAATAAAAATGTGTTGAAATGTTCAATGATCATCAGCATTCAAAAAGGAAGTGAAATGTGTCATTTGTGTAAACATTCTCTGCTACCGAGACAACCGATTACCATTACATACATAAGGCTATTCTTTTATTGCTCTTAATTGCCACCAAACATTTTCATGCTTTAGCTTGAATGGTTCAGGGATTTTAAAGTATGTTTCATAAAACAGTATCAAGCAGACACTGTACATAGCAGTCTACCCAAAATGAGATGCACTTCATTTTGCTGCATTTTTCTCATTGATAACCTCTTACTTTGCTGGGCTTTTCCAAAGAGTGAGCCATGGGAGTGCGGAGTGAGCTACATCATTGCTTGCAAATGTTTTCACTGTCTATCTTCTCAGGCTTCAGAAACATACACAAAATAGACCATATAAGATCAATAAAGTAGGCTAAACTGTATGGTTACTGCATCTACTGTATGGGCCGGTGGCATTCTGGTTAAGCTAGGTGGTTTTTGGGGAAAGGAGGGTAGCTCTTGCTTAAACATGCACCTCTGACGAGAGCAGGAAAGAAATGCTGACTCTAGCACAGAAAGCAAACGTACAAAGGATGAAAATACATTGCAGGAGAGGTTCCACAGAAGCCTGTGATTGCTCAACACTGGCACTTGACAAAGGACGATGAAAAAAACTTGAGACTCTCAGTGTTGGACACACAGACTTGTAAGATGAAGGCGCAGATGAACTCATTTCTCCTGCTCGCGGTTGCTATCCAATGTCCAAATGAAGTACTCATGTTTAGTATTTGGTCGACAATCCTTTGCATGCAATAACTGCCTGAAGTCTGCAACCCACTGACCCCACCAGACACTTGGTATATTTTCTCTGGTGATGCTCTGCCAGGCCTGTATTGCAGCCATCTTCAGTAGTTGTTTGTTTTTAGGTCTTTTTGCCTTAAGTTCCCTCTTCAGCGAATGAAATGCATGTTTAATTGGATTTAAATCTGAACATTGACTTAGCCAGTCAGAAACTTTCCACTTTTTGGTAGCACCCCCTCCACCATGTTTCACAGATGAGGTGGTATGCTGTAAATCTTGGGCAGATCCTTTTTTCTCCAAACATTCCTCTTGCAATCACTTTGGTACATGATAATATTCGTCTTATCTGTCCGTTTTCCAGACCTCTGCAGGCTTTTTAGGTACTTTTTTAGCAAACTGTATCATCCTCTTTGAGGATTTAGTGGTTTGCATTTTGCAGTGAAGTGTCTGTAGTTTGGCTGGTGACGTATTTTGGGGATGGTAGTCTCTGACACATTCACGACTACCTCCTGGAGAGTGTTCCTGATCTGTGGGACAGTTGTTTTGGGGTTTTTCTTAATTATGGTGAGTATTCTTCAGTCATCCACTGTGGAAGTCATCCATGGCTTACCAGCCTGTTTTTGGTTGCTAAGCTCACCAGTGTTTTTTTTTCTAAGGAGGGCAGCTCTTGCTTAAACATGTACCTCTGACGAGAGCAGGAAAGAAATGCTGACTCTAGCACAGAAAGCAAACGTACAAAGGATGAAAATACATTGCAGGAGAGGTTCCACAGAAGCCTGTGATTGCTCAACACTGGCACTTGAGAAAGGACTATAAAAAAAACTTGAGACTCTCAGTGTTGGACACACAGACTTGGAAGATGAAGGCGCAGATGAAATCAATTCTCCTGCTCGCGGTGGCTATCTTGCTGGTCAAGGGTAAGATGCGGCTGCAGCAGAACTATGCAGACTTAATCACAGATTTGTTCATGAGTCCAAGAGAAGGGGGCCGGACTTTCCGTCCACTTCTGGAATCAATCGAGGTTGGAGCTGTAAGTATGACAGGAGACTGAAAACTGTCCTATAATCACACGTAAGACTGAAAATAACTACAAATTGTTATATATTTGTTTCATCCAGGTATCATTTTGGTCCGGGCATGTTCTAACATTCAGCATGTTTTGCATTTCCAAAAATGTGTTTATTTGTGTAACAATGGGATGTGAGTACTGTATATTGTGATATTCGGAGGAGCAGTACAGACCACTTCACTTGGTAGATCCAGCCGTTTGTGCGATTGTTCATATTGAGTTTCATCTGGCCTTGGAAATTAACAAGGCCTTTCAAAAAAAGAATACAGCCAGACCAATCAGCTTAATCTAAAAATGGATGGGAGTGGTCCGGTTTTCAGATTGTTTGAAAGACAATCCAATCACTACAAATTTGTTTTGTGTAACACCAGCAGACTCAAGGGGGAAGGTCAGACTGAATATGGGAAGTGAAACAGAGTGAATATACCAATCAGGCCTATTCCACCAGGCTACAAACCACTGACACTACTACACACAGGACTTTACTGAAATGACTGAATGAAAGTACAGTAATGTTTTTGACTCTGTTCCCAGCTGGACACCGAGGATCCGGACCTCTCTTCTATGTCAGAGAGAACTCTGACATTCTCTGTTCAGGAGACCCTGTGTAATATGGAACAGGGGCAGCAAGACAAACCATGCCCTCTGAAGAAAAATGGAGTAAGAGACAGTGAAAGCCAATACAAAAAGTAATAAAGAACCAATGTCACAGTATTTGTTTTCTGGATTTTCACTTCCCTGTCAAACAAAAAATCACAGCATTTGCCTCGAACTGTGTTCACCATGTGCATCTTGGTTGGTCATAACCCTTCTATAAAGAGATTGACCAAGGGCTTTGCTTGGTGCGTGGTGACCACACTTTTTTAATGCAGTAGTAAAGCACTCTTAATTCTTGGCTAACTGTCAATCTCTCTTTATAGGAATTTAAGTTTTGCAATTTGGATGTCACTCATCCAGTCCAGGATCTCAGGGACATTCTCAACTGGAACTTGGTTTGTGAAACCATGAAGCCAAAAGGGGCTTTGCAGGTATGGACTGCATTGGAAATCCTTGTGCAACGTCTCACTATATTGGTTAAATTATGTTATAATCTCAGTACAGTTGTTTACAAAAAAAAATGTTAATTTCATCCTGATAACAGCCGAGGACTCGGACAAGAAGAAGCAGGTCTGACTGCAATTGTGGGAGGAAATGTTCCTGTGGGGGGGAAAGGGGCTGTTGTACTAGGTGCTGCCGTCGTATTGGGAGTGGCTCTCCTCTTGGCTCTCCTCTTGCCTCTCCTCTTTGAAATTAAAGAGTGGAATGAGAAACAACACAGCACCTGCTGTCAGAATGAGTAGAGGAGCATGTTGATATAAACTCATCAGCCTATTCTACTACAGTATGTTGCTGTTAGCTTTTTTCATACACTTTCCCATCAAACAAACAAAGATCTGTCTGTTTGTAATTTGTTTAATTCAAAACAGGGTTGATGTACCTATTGTTTAGAGTGGCAAGATAACTTTTGAACTGTTTTCAATGAATGTTAAAGACTATTAAACTATAAATTGAAGGAAAATACTTTCAGTGCAATCTATTATTCATCTAATGGCATTCTCCTGGCAGTATACTCCATTTGTAAAAAGAAATCTGTGAAAGTATTGTCACTGCAAACAATATCATGAAAATATACATCTTAGGACACATTTCAATGATTTAAACACACACAAAATACAACATATTTGCCTCAAACAAATCAAACGTGTATCGTAAAGCTGGCTCAAAAACCATTCAAGACTAATAACAAAACTTAGTAACATGTACCAGTCAAAATGTTACCCTATTTGTTCCCATTTTTTATCCAGACATTAAACTATGTAAATCATATGCTGTTAGTAACTCTTTAAAATATTTTTTTAAGAATTCAATGAAATAGTTTGTGAAAAAGTAGCTTTTGTTGGTGGTCACAATTGTGATCGGTGTAAATAAGCATTGTCCCTACCATTCATTGAATAAGTTTTAATTTACCCTTATTACCTAACCTAAATATCCATATAACCCTGCCCACTTACTCACACACCTAAACCCACTAACTAACACCCTAACCTTGTTACCCTATTGCCCTATCCCTAATACCTACATGCCAAAACCCTAATATTGATATAATCATGTCTTGATTTTTTATACTGTACCATGTCTAATATATTGCATAGAGCCCCAGCTCATTTCCAAATACATCTCAACTGAAAGATACTCTGCAGGCAACCATGTTAAACACTTTTTCTATCCTTCATTCCATATATTGTACCTGTTAGTAGTTACCTGTAACTGAACCGTCGCCTGCACACTCCAACCCTGCTATACAGATATACCTTGTGACCAATGAACCCTAACCATATAATATATACATACTCCAAACTAAATACTACTGTGTTCAAGTCCCATTCACTAATCCACCACAAATGTATAACCACAAAGGGTAAAAGGAGGGACACTATTCTTTATACCATTATACCTGTATGATCCAGGAATACCCATACGCTCAATAACTAATATAAACCAGGTGTATCTCTGAACATAAGGTCTTAAGGAACATAATACTCATTAAAAACAGGCATTTTGACGTTCTTTTAGCTCTATACTCCAACAGTTTGGATTTGAAATCAAACAATTACTATGGGGTCAAAGTAGAGATTCTCAGTTTTAATTCAGTGGGTTTTATTTTCAGATTAGGTTAATCATTTAGAAAGTATAACGTTTTTTAAACATAGTCCTCCTATTTCAGGGCTCCGAACGAATTGCAAAAAAAATCATATAATGTCTCAATAGTATGGTCATAGTCTTATTGTATGATGAAGAGCCATCCAATGAATTTGGAGGCATTTGCTTGTACTCAAACAGACAAGGTGTTTCTGTACAGTTCAGAATACATTCTGCTGCTGCAGTCAGCAGGAACATCATCAATTAAGACAAGTTAGCCAGTTTTTGTGGCCGCTATACGTGCCCAAACCATAGCACCCCCTACACCATGTTTCACAGATGAGGTGGTATGCTATATATGTCACCTTTTTCTCTAAACTTTCCTCTTGCAATCACTAGTCCATGATAATATTTGTCTTATCTGTCAAGACTGTTTTCCAGACCTCTTCAGGCTTTTTAGGTACCTTTTAGCAAACTGAAACCTGACCATCCTTTTTGAGGATAACTAGTGGTTTGCATCTTGCAGTGAAATGTCTGTAGTTTGGCTGGATTTTATGTTGTATTTTGTATTTTCTGTGGAAGTCATCCTTGGCCTACCAGCATGTTTGCGTTTGCTGAGCTCACCAGTGCTTTTTTTTCTTTTTAATTATGTTAGAAACTGTTGATTTTGGCAAGCCTAAGGTTTTCGATATGTTACTGGTAGTTCCTTTCTAATTTTTCAGCCAAAAAACGGCTACCATGACTTTCAATGACAACGCGTAAAAAGTGTTGTAATTTCTGAATGGTGAAACCAATATGTACACAAATGAGAAAATCAACTTTAACATCATAGTCATTGTTTGATTTAAAATCCAAAGCTTTGGAGTGTAGAGCCAAAAGATGCTTCACTCTCCCATTACTTATGCAGGGCACTGTATGTGCATAGCATTACCATGTGTAGTATTGTTAATGTCCACACCAGACCCTCTGAGGCACTGTGGCCAATCACAGACCTCTGCTCAGTAAAAGTTCATCCTGGAGGGGGAAATGTCTGGAGGCTAAATGGTTCAGTGACATTTTAGACCTAGTCAACACTTTACATTATTCATGGTTGTTATCCATTGGTTGTAGCCCATGTTTCACTGATGTAATGAAATGTAGTTGTGGAGACATCGCAGCTCGATCATGTTTTGCCAGGTTCCATATCTAAATCTCACTGCCTCTCATCTCTTTTTGTGTTTTACTTTAAGCAGTGCCTTAGAATTAGCATTAGTTCCTTGGAAACCATTGTATACAAAACTTCACATCTTCCCATCTTAATTTTAGAAGCACATACAGTATGTACTGTATTTATTTTTCCATGTTGGTTTGTATAAGCATCAAGTATACAGAGGGAATTGTATACTTGTATATATAATTCTAATATTGTGGATGAGGCTCATGAAAAATATGTACTTCAACAGTCAAGAGGTTTGACATCTCATTTGACATCTTGTTTGACTGAGTTTCTGGTGTTTTATTGTCTTTTTGCAATCCAGGGTTTTTGGGAAACCTGAATTACCTTGGAGGTAATTCATGTTTACTGTGCTAGAGTAAATAGTTTAAAAGTGGGTCAACAGTCAGCATTCATGGGATCGTTTCCCGGCTGTTATGAGAGGTTTTAGCAAAGGGTCACTTACAGTAGCCTACTGTTTATCATGCTAATTAATCAAATGGTGGCTCCATACCAAGTGGATGATAATACACCCATTTATAGTGACAGACAAAAACTATTGTTCTTTTTAGGCTCTTTAGAGATTATCAACACATTTGTCATATACTATGTATAATCAATGTGTCTAGGATCATTTGGATAACTTTCATATCTTTTCGCAAAGTGGTCACAATAATAAAATGCATTGTTTCTTTTAAGGAGGAATTTGGCATCAGGTCTCTTAATTTAACTCTTTCAACAAATACATCTATGAAATAGAATGATATTTTATTTGTAGATATACTGTTATACAATTGTGACCCATGGGATAGTACAAACCTGTTATTTCCTTTAACAGAATTTTTAGATTAGGACATATTATGGATATACATTATCTAAATGATTCTACACATGATTTTACAATTACCTGAGTACAAAATGTGCTTAAATCTTTTGGGGAAACTCTTTTTGGGTTGAAGGGTTTGGGTTGAGGTGTGAGTGAAGAGCCGTTTTATTACATACAATGAGAGAGGCCATTCAGGATGGAGTTGTGGAGTTTACATGATTCATGTTGTTATAGCCTCTTTTCAAAATTAGGCCCAAAAATCCTGGATTGCTCAACTCCGGCTTTTCCTGAGGGAATAGACTATAAAATACCAGAGACTCAGTGTTCGACACGCACACTTGGAAGATGAACGCTCAGGTGAATTTGTTCCTCTTACTCACGGTGGCTCCCTTGCTGGTAAAGGCTCAGACACCGGCTGAGAACTATGGAGACTTCATCACAGGTCTGTTCGCTAAGAGACATGGGGATGACAGGACTTTCCGTCCACTTCTGGACCAAGTCCAAGTCCATGCTGTGAGTATGACAGGAGGCTGAACGTTGCCCTCTCAGTAAGGATACACATAGGGCTCATGGAAGGAAAGGATCATTTCTTAATTATAATTAAGCATGTTCCACATTTAACAAAATGAATTCTTTCTATTTATATGAATTATATCACATGATATTCGGAACAGTGATACAAACTACTACAACATATTGAATTAACTATATTTATTGAAATGACTCTAAGCTTTTCCTGTTTGTTGTGTCTGATCCTAGATGTACCCGAAGGATGTGGACCTCTCTACTATGTCTGTGAGAAGCCTGACCTTCCCTGTCCAGGAAACCCTGTGTGATATGGAACAGGGGCAGCAAGACAAACCATGCCCTCCCAAGACAAATGGGGTAAGAGCTAGTCAAAGTTTTGATAGGTTGATACAAAAACCATTGCCAACGGCAATTGTTATTTTATTTGTTCACTTATCTGTCAAACACAAAACTACAGCAAAATACTATTTTCCAACTGTGCTCACACTATCCATCCTGGCTGGTCATCGCACATACTTCTATCGAAAGACATAGACCAAGGGCTTAAGCTTGGTGCATGAGGAATGTATTTGTGAGATAATTCACCTTTGTCATTCTTGGCTAACTGCAGACTCCTCTCTCTTTAGGAACTATCCTTGTGCAAGGTAAAAGTCACTCATCCAATCCAGGAGGTCAGCAACATCCTCACGTGGACTCTGGATTGTGAACCCGGGAGACCAGATGAGGCTTTGCAGGTACTGAGAGCATTGGACATCCTTTCTCTAAGTCATTCTAAATTGGTCAGAAAATGGAATAGTGTTAATAGAACTGACCTTACACCAATAGGATTCGGCTGATCTTACACTGACTGTAAATGTTGAAAATATTATCAATTTACATTTACTTGATATAGTTTCTCTGTTACAACGGAACCATGGAATAGTCCCACAGGTGCAAACTTTAAGATAAATTAAATAAGATTAAATAAGTACATACCAAGTACTTCAAAGTTCCTGACACAGGGCAAATTGCCAAAAACAATGAATTTTCACACAATCTTTTTTTCTCCCTTGATCACAGCAGAGGATTCGAACAAGAAGAAGCAAGGGCGGGAAAAAGGGAAGGAAGCCAAAGACACGTACTGGGAGTAGGTCCTCCACCAGCCACCATGGGTAACAAAGGATAACTCCAAGATGGCCCAACTATGAAACTAATTGCATTAGATCTTAAAGTGATGGCTAGCAGGTTATTGTATGCATTAGAAGGTCCGAGGACAGCAGGACATGGGCTCTAAATGTTACCTTTAACTTATTTTCCCAAAAACTTTGTTTACAATTTGTTTTATACCTTTTCTTTATGCCATTTGTTACAGTTTAATACTGAGTATGTTTTTGTGTGAAATGTTTGTTAAACAATGTAATAAATGGCACAATAGGTACAAATAGTCTCAGTGCATTATGTAATATCTTTCATGTCTTGGCAGTGGATGAACTGCTTTGGAGAACAACCTGTGAAAGTAGTGCCAATAGAAACAATATCAAGAGAACTGAAAAATGTAAAGCAAATTCACCTTTTTAGAATGTATATTACATTTTTATTTCAAATCAAGTACATTACATCTTGGGACACACTTCAATGATTAAATACACACAAAATAAGATTCTTTTGCCTCTATTCAGTTACAGAAAAACAAATAAAATGTGTATGGTAAAGCTGTGCTGACAATAAGTTCTTTTGGCATGGTTCATTTTCAGCTAGTGTTTCTTAAATTAACAAACAAACCAAAAAACTAAATAAGAAACCTAAAATTACTCAAAAACTATTCAACACCAGAATGTTAAAACTTAGCACCTTGTACCAGTCAAAATGTTTCTTGGACTGGTTTATAGTGGATAAGAAGCTATGATATTGAGTTGGTGGGAACAACTAAAAGAATTATCATTCAACATAGAGAACAGTTCCCCTACCCAAAACTGCTTCTTGGATAGGGAAGGCAGACAGTGCAAAATTAAAAACACTTTCATAAGATGAATTCTGTCATCAGGTGAAAGTGATCCGTCAAACGAGATGTCAAACCTCTTGTCTGTTGAAGTTGATGTTTCATGAGCCTCATCCACAATATTAGAATACAATTCCCTCTGTATACTTGATGCTTAAACAAGACCAACCTGCCAAAAATAAATACTGTACATATGTGCTGCTAAAAACAGTAAAATGAAGGTATCGGAAGTTTTGCATACAATGGTTTCTAAGGAACTAATGCTAATTCTAAGGCACTGCTTAAAGTAAAACACAAACAAAAAGAGATGAGAGGCAGTGAGATTTAAATATGGAACCTGGCAAAACATGACCGAGCTGCGATGTCTCCACAACTACATTTCATTACATCAGTGAAACATGGGCTACAACCAATGGATAACAACCATGAATAATGTAAAGTGTTGACCAGGTCTAAAATGTAACTGAACCATTTATAGTCTGTTTTATAGACATTTCCCCCCTACAGGGTGAACTTTTACTGACCAGAGGTAACAACAAGCAGGTTTGTGATTGGCCACAGTGCCTCAGAGGGTCTGGTGTGGACATTAACAATACTACACATGGTGATGCTATGCACATATATTACATACAGTGAGAGAGGCCATTCAGGATGGAGTTGGACTCTCTGTCCCTTAGCAACCTCGTGCCATCTAAATTGTAGTTGATGCAAGTATCTTTATCAATACAAGTATTTTTTTTTTTTTGTCAGTGCAAAACGCTGAGTTCATCTAAGCTTAGCATAGTTAAACAGATGTCTCTCCACTCACCCCTTCAAAACACACACAAGCAAAACAAGATGAAGGAAAAGTCCTGCGCTCTCTTACGGTAGTGTGGAGGATAAAGAGATTTACAAAGGTGTGGTCTAGGTTATTCAATCAATGGGGCATAGCACTAGTTGAGCTGTTGTGTAATGTGTCAATTAGCAAGGTTTCACAAGGATGCATGCCACTCATTTCAAGGGGTAGGTTACATTCAGTGTTGACATGCAGAGGAGTTTGCTTTCTTAGAAGTGTACTGATGACACAGCTAGGGGGAGCTATACCACAGAGAACTGTTTCTTTTCAAAGTTGTTTACCAAAACATTGTTGTCAAAGTATAAAAATACAATAATTCTAATAACGACAATGAAATCTATTTTGTTCAATGTTGTATGAGAAATACTTTCTGAAGAAAATTAAAAATGTTTTATTTTTTTCTAAAAGAAGGGGCAGCTTTAAGGTTTCTATTTTAACATTCTAGTTCATATTCATGATAGATTCCCATCATATTTGGTATGGATTTATATACTAAAATTGTTTCTTTTCAAGAAAACAAATAAATATAATTTGATATTTAAATACTAAAGATAGACCCATTATTTAAATATCTTGGGGCAAAAATTTAAATAAATTGTCACAAAAAGAGGATAATTGTCTGGATCTAACATATAGGACATACAAAATATCGTGGGCTGTTCTCCTAAAAAAGGGAAATAAAATACTGATCTGTGATTCATTCATCCTAAACCTTAAAACCACAAGCTTAAATTGCTGTAAATGCAATGCATGCTTTAGGAACAGCCCTTGCTATAAAAAATGCAATTATAGTGTGTTCATTTGGGGGATAAGCACAATTCTGAAAGTATACAAAATCAACTCATAAAACACTTAATGACTTAATGACTACATAAATGCCACCTTTGATTGCTTCTATGAAAATCCTACCAACCCACAACAATGTTGTTTTTAGTTTGGGCAAGTGTGTAATGCTTGACTCACATACATAGAGATTACACTCCTGTTGATGTTGGAAAAAGAACATGGAAGATACTTGAATACGGAATAACCCTGTTACACCCCCCCCCCCCAAATACTTGAAAGAGAGTGAAAGAAATTAATACTGAAGGGAAAACCCCCATTCAATTCACAAACAGCAGCTTTCTATGAGTATGTCCAGTTTAAATATGTGTTTCAATCTAGCCCACCTGGGCTTTTGTCAGGTTGTCTCATGGTGTCCTATTGGTGACTCAAGTAGTGTGGTTGTAGCCTGCTTCATATCACTTCAGTACTTCTGATCTTCCTCAAACATTAAAACTCGCGGTAAAACAACATTCAAATATTTATAGAGAAGTAAGACGCCAAAGTGTATTTACAAATGACAAGTAGCAAGTAAATAAGGGGCGAATGTAGAAATGTGTACTCTCCTCAAAAGAGAAAATGGTGAGGCAGCTATGAAACAACTCAGTCTTTTCAGCACCAGATAAGACACCATTTCCACCATGAGAAAGCAAAATCAAACTCACATTGTAAACCTCCTGGATGCAAAAAAACCCAACAACCTCAAACCACACACGAAGAAAGAATTGTGATGAGTTTGTTGCGTGCCATGCTCAAGCCTGCCCTGCAAAGTTTTGAGCGATGTCACCCCTTTTCCCCGAGTCCCAAACACATAAAATGACAAATACATTATACACGCAGCTTTCTCACACACATACACACATACATACATACGTACATACATACATAGACTCCAGTCCTATGAGCGATGTATATATACATTTATAACAAAACGATGACAAGGAGAGGGATGGAAGACATACGGTTTCCCTGACGCCACTTCCCTCCCTCCTGATGTGATAGGAGGAGGCATGAAGGGGCGGAGACAGAGGTTATCCAATGAGCTCCTCCAACTGCAACACACTGTGTTGTCCTGAAGGTCCTATCTATACTCTCCAAAAAGATCATCTAAGGCCACAATGTTCGTTGAGAAAGTAAAGTGTAAACACTGCAAACAAAGACACAAGAAGGCTGTGGTTAGACTAGTTATTGACACACATCCTTGTAGAAAAAAAAGAAACTGTAAATAAATAAATACTGGATGAATAACAACTTTCTGACAGTAACGTGGTCATGGAGGAGTGTCAATGTGTAGGAAAGAAAGCGAAAGAGCACATTACATACCCCATGATTTAAGGCACTTCAACAGCTACTCCTGGTGTCCTGTTTAGGAGTAGACCCGCTGTTGATCTCCTCTTCCTCTTCATTATCCTCCTCCTCTTCCTCCGTCCAGCCTCCCAGCCGGAGAGGGGTGGGCAAAGAAAGGCTGGCTGCATGACCGCTGTGTGTCTGAGAACCTGATTTGATAGATACATTATTGGGGGCGGCACAGAGAGGTGGTTAACTGGCTGTTGTATAAAACCTTTACACTCAAACTGTCCAAAATCACCTCATATAGCATGTCTCATTAGCCTTAATACCATAAGGTGGACATATCTGTGTGCACTGGATCTTGGGAGTGACAGCATCTATTAGCTATGAATCACTCTAGAGTTAATCTGGTGTGTATTGTTCATTGTTCATCGATTTAGACCTAGACGGGTGGACTTGAAATCTCATCTATCTTGTGACTAGGGTTAGGGTTAAAGTTATTGACATGTCCTGACCCGAGGCTTTAAAATATCCATCAGACACTGTATAATTCATGGGCTTGACCGAACCCGACCTGCAGGGTGTATCAAACTGAGGCAGACAGGACCGACCATTGACTCAGTCTGTACAAAACTAGTCAATGTTCTATTCTCTACAGAAGAGCCAAGAGCTTGAATAAGTAAAGGGACAGGATGATGGATGTTACTCACCAGTGTTGCTGCTTAGGTCCCTCATGGGCACCGGGTTCTGCCACTGGCCTGATGTTCTTTGGGGCTGGGAGGTCTGTTGGTGGACCTGGGGGACACAGGAGGGGGAACATCAGCGTGCTGCAGGAGTGTGTGGGGTAATACTACATACGGTGTAACATTAATAAAAAAGGATCCATCTGTTGTTAGAGCTGTAATGTCACACAGTGCAGTAGAGTGTGACAGAGTGGATGCTAAAACTACATGCAGTGGTTAATACAACAAGAATATCCTATCTATGGCCAGGTGTTGTGGTGACTTACCTCGTGCATGTATATAGCATGGAGACTCATCTCCGCAGAGGCAAACTCTGAGAGCAGCGGGGTGCTCCGGATCTGAGAGTCACTTGCAGACATGCTGAGGAAAGAAGCTGTCATTAGCAAGCGTCAAAGTGCATCATCAAAACACATCTTTACTCATCCATTTATATCCATCCATTTTTATTCAAGAAACACTTGTGTTAAAGGGACAGGTCACAAAAAAACAACCTCAAGAGAAGCCTAATAGAGAAATCTGCACACATCCCATGACCTCTGTTTAATATATCCAGCTACAGGCCTCTATCCCAAATAAATGGAAAAGATGGCTTCTTTTTTTTTATTTTATTTTTTTTATTTGATGCTTATCTTTTCCATTCATTTAGGATTCAGGCTGGATCCAGTGGTGTGGAAGGTGGACTCATCTGGACTCAGACCCCACTTTGGGGTCTGAAAACATCTGGTAAAATCAGATTTTAGGGCGAACTAGCCCTTTAATGGTGATCTACCATTGAGTGGAGTGTGTGTGGCCACCTTACCTGTCAATGACGGTGCGGTCGCTGCGGTACATGGGGCTCTCGGGGTGGGTGGAGGGCAGGAGGACGTGGGAGCGGGAGCGGCTGGCGTGCGGGAGCTGCGACGTGGACAGCGAGGCCAAAACGCTGGCGGCGGCAGAGGCAGCCGTGCTGGGCGGGAGGAAGCGACGGTCTCGGCCTGGCAGGCCGGACGCCGTCAAGACGGGGTGTGCCAGAACACTGGCCAGTAGGTTGTCAGGCTGGACATGAAGAAATAACCAGAAGGAGTTATAACACAGGGATGGGCAAGCATCATATGAAATGAGGTTGCATACTGCATATACGCTGGTAAAGAGGAACACACTAATTTTTTTGTCAAGTGTATCACTCTCAACAAACAAGCTAAAACAGGTATATTTCGAGTTATCAATGGAAATTCAATCAAGCACAACTCAAATACTCTCAAATCTTTTGACAGTTGACGACCCAGGTCTGGTGGGGATAGGAGTTAGTTACTCACGGCAGAGCCAGACTCGTTGGAGAGCAGGGAGGAGCAGAGGGGGGCTTCGGAGAGCAGTAGCTGGGTGGAGGGCCCTCCCTGGGCGTCGTGCTGAACCTTCTCCTTCAGGTGGCTGATGAAGACAGAGCTCTCCTGGGGTGGCTGCCAACGCGGGTTCTTGATGGTGAAGTGCATGAGGGAGAGCTCCGTCTTGCCGTTCTCCGCCTGCTGGTACACTGAGGCTTCCGTCTGGCCCTCGGACATCCACTGCAATGGAAACGGTCACAGAATCACTGAGGGTCAAGATCTGACAAGCTTGATTATTTTTTTGGGAACAATCCCTTTAATCCTGTGCAGAATTCCTCCACTGATGTGTGATGCAAATTATTATCTCCAAGCATGCCGAGTTGTCATCAAGGAGCATTTCAAAACATGTAACAGTAAGTCAGCTTCGTCCGGACACGATGCATAATTGCCAATGAATGCATAATGTGTTTTAATATATTATGATCTGGGTCAAAATAGTATTTGATCTCTTTCATACGCTTGATTAAGCTTGTTCAGCACAATTGAATCAATCAAATAGTCCCAAAAGTTAAAGCCTCTCCCTCCCAGGCAAGCTAAAGCAAGCTCACATCAAATATTCGAAAAATATTCAAATACTATTTAAATCCCAGGTCTGATGATTACACCAGCATCCTTTTCCAACAACATTGCAAATTTCCTGAACAACAGGTGAAAACTGTTTTGAAAAAAGGCAAAAACGGTGGCGACATCCCAACCTACCATGGGGTTTCCGTGACGGCGGATGTCCATCTGGGCAAAGGAGCAGATGTCACCCACACCGACCACCTCCACGGTGAAGTTGCGGAAGAAGTCGATGATCTCCAGGGACTTGTTCCTCAGGAGGAAGATGAGAATGAAGGGCGTGATGATAGGGCTGAGGAGCTCCTCCAGGATGAAGACCTGAGGCAGAGAGATACGACCACATAATTATGATATCTGTACAACGTCGGTGAGTAAGGAGTTAGGAGGACTTATTTCTGCCTACAGTAGCACAATAGCCTGGGGATAAATGTGTCTCTGCTGGTGTAAGAGAGGAAAGGGCTCTTTCCACACCGTGTAAAGTTAAGTCACATTTTCTATGACTTCACTGAAGTCATATTTTTGTATGTGTTTCCTATAAATAAATACAGCTAAGTAAGTTAACATATATCTTTTAGAACATTCAAGTATAAGTGTCACAAAAGCATCTCAACGTCACACTTGTACACAGTCATATGGAGCTTGACTAGATATCCAGGTGTTAAAATGACACAATTCCATCTAGAATGTGGCCCTTTTTCACCGACGGTCCGCCGTCCTCACCGCTTTGTATTGGAACAGCTGTGCCACCTCGTCGCGGGTCTCGCTCTTGTTGGCGTTGCCCCTCCAGTGATCTGGCATGTAGTGGATGTGTGCCAACACACACTGCAGCAGCTGCTCTGGGCACCACACCATATGTTCATCTGGGATGAAGGACCTGGAGGTGTGGTGATCAAATGCAAACACACACACACACACGTCATCTCTCCTGCTCATAGCATTACATAGCACTCCATGGAATGGTATGTCTGAGAACTTAACATAGGCTGCATTTCACTCCACAAAGATGTTTCCTGTCCTCTGCCCTTGTTCAATCCCCTTCATGGATCTGTTAGGACTGGTTAGGCGTATGCAACATGGTGGAGGCTTTGCAGGGCTATAGGTGAGTCTGACATCCCAGATCAGGGGAGTGAACAAAGGTATTTCAGATTAAATTAAACCATAGTGGTAACCTGTTATTTTATAGCCCGGTATTAAGCAGGTACTTACTAAGAAAGTACTGGCCGTTATTACCTAATCATTGCCTATTTATTACTGGTTCTTTAAAATCCACTGACTCAAGCACAGATATGTTCCATTTAGTACCAATTGTGCTGAATTTATTGAAGTAAGTACCAGACAGTGCCCCTTGTTACCACCATAGTTTACATGGTATATTTATCTAGCACTAGAATTCAAAGTGGTACCCCACCCCAAACAGTTATGTGCATTGATTTAATATTTAATATTTTTCATTTAAAAAAAGTCCATGAAATACAACACTTAAATTCAGGTCTAAAATATTTAGCTAACCATAATGTAAAATATGTCTGCTCTGTTTTAAACTTCCTAAATGTATTGCACTTATTTCCTGAAAAACACGCAGGTAGCTGCCTCTTGCTGTTGATAGTGCAGCAGTTGTGGCTGATGGGAGGCGTGTCGGCTGAATATTAGAGGTCACTTCCTATTGGATACGAGTTGTCTGGTGAATACAAGTGGAGCATGTGACAGAGATACAGGAAAACTTGCCTGTTGGATTGGGACTTCTTTCAATAAAATAATGTTCAAACGTGGGTTTATAAATTACCTATTGAAAAAGTAATACAGAAGTAACACTGTCGTCATATATCTTTGATTTGAGGGTCTGTTTCATATATTATTCCGGAATGAAGTGGGCTTCAATGGGCAAAACGAGTCGACTAAAGGCTGCATCTAAATAACTAAAAGCAAGATATGCACCTAAAAATGACTTACGGTGACTTTTTTGGACTACATCACATTCTGTCCCGCCCCCTCCCTCACCTGGTGATGGTGATGACCACGCCCAGCACGGTGATGCCGGTCAGGATGTGCTGCACGGTCAGCACGTCCTCATCGTAGACGGTCAGGGCGATAAGCACTGCCAGCACCGAGCCCGAGAAAAAGGCCACGTTCTTGGCCATCACGGCCAGCAGTGGCGAGCTGAAGGAGTTCATGTACTTGGAGGTGGGCTTGTAGCCGCGGCCCAGGCGCCCGTGCAGCTCGTGGTCCAGTTCGTTGAAGTGGCGCAGGTAGAGGCGCCCGTACAGGGACCAGCGCCGCGCGCCCAGGCTGCCTGGCTCACGCCGGATGATCTCGGTGTAGCTGAAGAAGGCATAGAGCACCTGCCACACCAGGATGAAGGGGCAGAGCAGCAGGTTGGCGAGGCCCATGAGGAGGATGACTCGGCTCAGCTGCTGCGCCAGCTCCAGCCGGTTCCCCGCCCGCTTGTACTTGGGGTGCAGGTTCCACTTGTTCTGGAAGAGTGAGCCGGGCCCCCAGAAGAGGATAAGCTCGAAGTTGTACTTGAGGCCCTGGGTGAGGAAGACCAGGTTGCCCAGCAGGGGGAGCTGCAGGTGCACAGGCAGCAGGGACTTGTTGACCATGGCCACCATGTAGTTCTTGAAGCGCAAGATGCGGTGGTAGATGTCCAGCTCCGTCAGCTCCTTCTTGTGGATGCACATCTGCTGCTCCCGCTGCAGGCTGATCAAACGGTCCTGCACCTCCTGCCACGTGAAGTTGCACAGCTCGTCCTAGAAGAGGGGGAAATATATTTCACCACGACATTGGTGTATGCTCATGAGCAGAAATGGAACTGGACTGGGAGGTTGGCTTGGAGGAACAAAGAAAATCTTTTTGCAATTAAACAATATCATTATTGAGCTGAATGCATAATGGTTTTAAAGTGGTTCCCATATTGACTGTTTTTCTCAAAACCTTTATTGGATTTTACAATATTATGAGAATATAACACACATGTGAAATAATGCAGGAAATAAACAATAAACAAGATAAAGATTCTGGGAATTCAGCATATCTTATGTGACCTGTAGAGATAGGCCTGGTCCTGCTAATCTTATTTCCACCCCTCCTCATGGCTGTATTCCAAGCAGGTTTGTATGAAAAAGGGTCCGCTCAGACATTGTCCTAATTTGAGGGACACCCACTCATTCATATTCTTGGTATGACAAGTACTTTTCTTTGCATCATAAAACATGACTTCCGTAGAAACGTATGACTCACTCTTGCTAATACTGCTTTGAATCAGCTGAGCACGGAGGTACCACTTTACACTAATGAACCATGTCTAATTCTACAGCCTTGCTGCCTTTATCTGGATAGTCCCTTAAAGCAGGATGTAACATTCAAGCTTTCTAATGGTTCTAAAATGACTGTGTTTAACAGGTAGTGATCAGGGAATGAGATCCTTTAAAATAAATATTTCACTGACAAACGTTGTTTTGGTCTTTCTAAAATCGAGTGTCGTTAATAGATGTTCCACCACACCATCTGTAAATCTCTGCAGGAGCTATCCAAATAACGAGTCACCCAATTTATTTAGTCAATAATTATCTCATTATCCCTCCCACTTTTTGGGGTCTAATGCACTTAATTTGAAGAGTATCATTGAAGGAGCCTCACCATTCTGATCTTCAGTGCTTTGATGTAGAACTGCCTGATCTCCCAGTAGCTCAGGATGTTACAGAAGACCTTGATCAGCCGGTAGATCCAGAAGATGGCTGCCATAATGAGCAGGAATATGATCCAGCTGTTCTCTTGGATCCTGAAGAGAAGCAGCAGGGATGACAAAAGAGGAAGAACATCATTTTAATGAATGGTGATTGTGATGCCTGTTTGAGACTAGGAGCTCATTGGACATTAAATGAGTTGTGTTTCATGTAACAGGAGTTCTAGGCTATAAGTGAATGTAATCCAATGTGTGCTAAACCATGGTAGAATCCATGAATCGTCCATGCTACATATGTTTCCCTTGAGTCCAATGAGATATCCTGAACAAACCAAGTGTTGATGTAACTACTCTATGTTGGGCTCTGAGGTCAGGACACTGAACCCCTGTTTACTGTTAGCGGGGTGGGTAAGTTCAATGTACCCTCCCTGTCAGAGAGCTGGTGAGTAGCCTATCCCATTTCAAAACACGGAACACCAAGTCACACACAAGTGAAGATCTAGCCTGGTACATATAGCCTGTTTCAAGATTAAGGGTCGATTCATTTTCTATTCAGACAATTCAGAACATTCATTGATATTCAATTCATTATTAGTTGAAAACAGGACCTCAGATATCAATCGATGGATTTGCCCTGACCTGATTGAAATTTGGAACTGACCAGTTTTCATTTAGACAATTCAGAAAAGAACAGACTAAGTTCAGTCTATCCAAACGGTGTTGAATGACTGTTGATCTGTGTTGAAATGGTGTAACGGAGAGGGGTTGTGTAGTCTGTAGACTACTTCTGACCCAGGGACAGCATGTCCCAGCATTTACAGTTCCTAGCACGAGTGCGTCATCACCTTTGATATAAACACACATTCAAGTCATGGAGGTTTTAGGGATGGGGTGGGGGGTGGGGGGTGGGGGTGAGATCAACTGAAACCCAGGATTGTGTGCAGATTGATGATATTGCTGAAGACAAGTAAGCTTGTTTAAACATCTTGGATAGAGATTTGCTAGTGGGGGAGGGGGGTCGCACTACAGGCAAGAGGGGGTGTTATGTGCTCGACAGGCTGACTGCCCAGTAGTCAGACCTACTTCTTGCTACTGGGTTGGCCCATCTGACCATGCAGGGCCTATCCATTACACCAGCCTGTTTCCTAGTGGTCTCTGGACACAGCACACAGATACACAAATAGCCGGCTCCAAGAAAGCCATCCACTACAGGGATGTTGCAACCTGTTGTTTACAAGTGGTGTTGTTATAACCAATAACTGTTATAATCTAGAAACATAAGACTAATTAGTGTGAGTTTTAAACTGAATGTCAGTGTGAGATTAACTCCAACCTCTGGTTGTAAATCTATCGCGACAAACCAAGAGGATCGCTTTAATACTTTCAAACTATTCAAATGTGGAACCAGTTGCGGGAACCAGTTGCAGGATTTTCAACTGAGGGAGATGTTATGGCTACAAAAGCCTGCTCAGGAGGCCAACTCAACTCTAAGCCCTCCGACACAAGGGCCTATGCATGACTAAAATAACTGTGGATCAGATTTCACTAAAACAGCATTGCCAAGGACTTTGAACACAACTGCAGACTGATGTCAAAATAAGTTCATAAATGTCAACTTCCAATAACTTCCTAAGTGAAAAGACAATGATAAAATTTGGCCACTCAAAAGATGAGATATCGGAATTAACATCACTAAAGCACTAAAATGTGTATTTATTCATCATATTCTCAGTAAAATCCCACCCACTGGCAATGTGAAAGTAGGCCAGAGCTCCACATTGTGTCTTTATGAATGTCAGCATGTTTTACCGTGAAACCAAATTTGACACAATCCAATAAGCAAACATTAGCCTTTGAATGACTAGTCAACATTGAATTAGGCTTGGTAAATTAAATCCACTCTTCAGGCTCTGACTTGTCCCTGGTAGCATTGTGCCTTGTCATTTGAAAATACAATACTCAATGTAAAAGAAGGGGTTTACAATCCGGCATTGTCTGTCATATCAGGAAACCACCCAATATACTTATGCAGTAAGTCTATCTAAG
Source organism: Argentina silus (assembly GCF_951799395.1). Lineage (NCBI taxonomy): Eukaryota > Metazoa > Chordata > Actinopteri > Argentiniformes > Argentinidae > Argentina > Argentina silus. The sequence continues at coordinate 12,467,814 of NC_139672.1, read as the reverse complement.
TGCCTTAGATTACTAGAATTGCATAACACATCTGATTTCTGCAATGAAGTCCCTATCAAGCTGTTCATTATAGACCTATTTTTATTTATTATTATTATTATTTTAAAAAATGATACGTTTTTATTGCTGGTTATTGCAGCGCAATTCGCCAGCAAGACCATGTTACAATGATAAACCTGTACTGGCAATAAAGGATAACAATCTCTGCCACAACCGTCTTTCAACCAAATAGCATACTCACGGGCTGTGGTCTGATTCTGGCATTTAAATACACTGAATTTGATACCAATCCAAAGCTTTTGAATCCATTAATGGAATTTGAAGCAGTTCACACTTCAGGGAGAAATGTAGAGAATCAAATGGCCTTTGACTGACCTTTCAGTGCACTGCTGGCTGGGGAGGATGGCATCTGGTAGGGAAACCTTGTTCCTATCCAGTGGGTTCTGGCCTGGCCCTGTGTGGTTGACCGCCCGGTTGGCAAACAGGATGTCATACTCCACACAGTTGAAGAGGAAGGTGGTGAACGTGACTACAAACAGGAACTGACTGCAATGAGGAGGTCAACGATAGCTGGGATTAACAGTAACAGTAGTTTTGAACTGTATCATCAAGAAAGAAAATCATCAAGAAAATCATTGTGGCAAGAAGATAGACTTAGTCAAGAGACACCACACCATAGGACCTTATACTTTTGTTGTTCATGGTCTGGAGATGATACTGTAGGTGCACTAACATTCACCATAAACTTAAGACATATTACATGATGGTACAAGGATAACAAGCTCTGGTACAATCACTGAAAACAGGCTTAGTTCTTTGGCTTCTGTTGTTAGCGTGTGTTGACAGGCTGTGCTTTGTTAAGAGCTGTCATGCCGAAGAAGGATTTTGTCAGGCTAATAGCTCTAGGGCCCCATGTGAATGAACCCATCACGCCAGACACAGACAAACACCAGATGCATTTATGAAATTGCAGCACTGCTCCTGTTTGGATCTGATGGCTGAACGTGGGCCTAATTTGCCAATGTAACTGATTGGTGCCACAATCCACATTAAACACTTCATATTAATCAAGCAAAAATTAATTAAATTATTATTATAACTCGGTTATACAAAAATTTGCACCTAATACCTATAAAGCAAGTTGTTTTACTTATTCACATGAGGTCTAAAGAAAAACGGATAGGCTATACTTACACAAGTTCAAAGAACTCGGAAAGCATCATACAAGCAAAGCCATTCTTCTGATGGAAATGATAGATGTGGAAATTCAAGTTAAGGAAAGTAATAAAGGTCAAACCTACTCAACACTCTCTTAGGTCAAAAGATTTTTCCGCACATTTTGTAAATTAGTCTTCAAGAATTCATGACTCTAGTTTTGTGAGTTTTTAGTTTTTTCTCTTAAGAGAGACAACACAACTTGGGAGGTGGTGTAGGCAGATATCAACATCCCTACAGGTACTGAGTATCTGTTCTGAAAGAACACAGATCATTTAAACTCATTCTCCTGAGGAAAGTGTCTCATTTAGAGTCACTGTGCATTATGAGTTGCATTTATATATGGCGGTATCCTAATGTCAAAATTAGATTACAATGTCAGAACTGCGGCCGAAACAGCTCCTTCCTAATGACATCATCACAACAGTTCATAAATCACCATTATAAAGCTGCAATTTGAAATGCCACACAAAAGGAAATGCTCATTTCCAACTAAATGATTCCCAGTAGCTATTATGTTAAAGATGAATAGTAGCTAAAACATTGACTTAAAAGGATATTCTTGTAAAGAAGTTGTCCAGATTCTTTATGTGGTGCCATGAGTCTGCAAATCAAGGGAAACATGGTTTAGGCAAATACATGAAAAAAATATAATTATATATGTTTATCACTTAGGATTTGTCAAAAGTTCTTTTTTAGTGCACCTAGTGCCTGTGGGATTTGTGTTATTGTTGTACTATAAGCTAGGAAACTTTAAGCCAATAACCATATAATCAGGCCAGATAATACTCTGTCATCATTAGGCCCATGTTATGAACATCCTTACTGCCAGCAGTACCTCTTAGGCTCTCTGGCACATGTACTAATAGGTCCTCCTCCCCGGGAGGTGAGTCCTCCTCAAAGTCCTCAATCCGCTGATACTCCTGGTAGGCTTCAAAGTTGGCCATTGTGCCTCACATTCTCCCTCGTACTCCCTAAAATAAAAGTCAAGAGAGGGACACACAGGCACACACAGCTATTTACCCCTGTGGCAACTGGTCTGTTACTGTTCCACTAAACTGACCAGGCAGCTTCCAATCTTATGACGATCAGGTAGCTAGAAAGCTGTAGACATATCCATCTAGTTAGCTAGCTAACACGATTTAAGCAGCCCAGGGGGCTCAGGCTGTTGAGCGGGGTTCAAGCGATGTCGCTACCAACTATAACCAGTTTGACAGCTAGCGAGAGACAAGCAGAGAGAGACAGTTATTTTTTTTAACGCATTAGCTAAGCCACACTAACTAGCTCTGCAGCTACTGCTGGCCTAGTTCTGTTGACAATCGGTATGGGGTTGAAAGGTTAACTAACCTGCCATACCAACAAAGCAAGAGGATAGCAAGCCAGCTATTGCGTTTCTTACCTCTCAGCTTATGCTAGACGGCCCGTCAGCTAGCTCTTCGTTTATCCTTGACTCACTGCTGTGCTGCAATTTGTATTGTAGAGTCTCGGTCCATTCGCTGGATCCTGATCTCAAGTGGTTTGGACTCTTACCCTATTTGTATAGCGAGTAACGTTCGCTAGGTTAAATATAACCCGCTAGCAAACGTGATGAAGCATGTAGTTGTTATCGGATAACAGGCTAACTGTCCAGCCAGCTGGCTAGCTCCATAAACCATCCGTTGGTTTCCAATGTTTTGTCTTTCACAAACAAATGTCAACAAAACACCAATTGACGTCACTTTGTCTGAATAAACGTCACTTCCGTATTAGAAATGTAGTTCTTTTCGTTTTTTATCATGAACGTGAAGTCCCGATATTATTTTGCAGTCAGTGATAGGAATAACAGAACGAATAAGAAATGGACAACCTTATTTTCTGTTTGTAAGATTATGCAATTTGCCATCAAATTAAAAACAAGCTTTGTGTTCCCAGCATAGAAAACATAGAAATGCATTGTGGGATTTTACCAACATGGCAGCCTGCATGTTGCTCCTTGACTGAACCTTTTTGAGCTAAGCGCTCAGTTTCATTCAATGGATTTAGTTGATTTTCCATGAAAACAATATGTTTCACTTACTTTGTAATAGAGTCAGCACCACTGCACCGGTGCGTCCCCTTTATTCGCGTTTTAACAAAACACAAGATGTGTGGAGACAGCCACGGTAGGAGACCCTTGCTAATAGTTAGCTAATCAGCTGGCTGGCTAGTAGCAGTAGCTAGTTACACTAGTGCCTAGTGGCAGGATCTTACACTGACAAAGCTACGTTAATCATGGACACAATGATTGTCAATCTCTATGTCAGTGGCGTGGTGGCAATGGATTTGGATCTATGAGATGTGTTTCATGCAGCCAAGCAGCCTGTTAGTCAGCTCTGTTGTCAGTTGCCTCACAGTTGTTGGTAATGGTAGAGTCAGTGAATGAGAGAGTTGTCCAGCTCACGTTGCTCATTCTTCCAATGAAGACCACACAGTAATCACCAGCCATGCAATCCCCTCCAAACTACTTCGGTTTGTCAGTTACAAATAACCTGAAGAATAAAGGTAATCTCATCTCTTAACAATTGTTCATTCATTACAGAAGTCGTCTGTATTCAACACCAGTGTCCAATGCACACAACTCCTCTGGACAGCCTAGCAATGCTGTTGCCCGTGTCTGGGGTCTGGCTCAAAGAACCATTCGCCAGTCCACCTGCAAGACATCAAGACCACCGAGGGTGGCTCTGAAGTTTATCCTGGGACCAGTGGTCCTGACAGTCTCTGCACGACTGCTTGGCAATGTGGCATATTGCCAGGCAGATGTGAATAACAATGTTCCAGCAGAAGTTCTGGTTAAAGAAAATGTGCCTGAGTTCAACTGGAAGGTGCTGTGGGAATTTGTCAAACCCCAGCTCCTTGCCCTTCTCGGTGCTGTTGTGGTAAGCAACATCAACTTGTCATTAGATAATCACACATAATAATAAGTTGACCTTTTAGAACACATACAGCTGGGGCCAATTCTGTTGGAGACCAGAATTCATGAAATTGGCCCTAGCTGTATATGTCATTAAACTACAAGAGCTTTCAAATGATTAATATTTCGAGGACCTCATAAGGACTGTGGGTTAAATGAACCAATCATGTATTTTTGTTTATTGTTTAGCTTGCTTTTGGTGCCGCCATCTTGAATATCCAAATCCCCCTCATGTTGGGAGAGTTGGTGAATATAGTTGCACGCTACATGAGGGAGCATACTGGAAATTACATGCGAGAGATGAGTGGACCTGCGGTGAAGCTGCTTGGGTTATATGGTCTCCAAGTAAGATGTTGATTATTTTGTTCCAATTAAAACAAAAATCATGCAGAAAAAAGTTAATGCAAGAAGTTTCACGTATCTTGATCGAGGACTAATGTCATGGAAATATTAGAATACATCAAGTCATGAAGTTAGTCAAATGTTCCACATCTATTTTCCACAGGGTCTGTTGACCAGTGGTTATATAATCCTGCTCTCAAGAGTAGGAGAGAGAGTGGCAGCGGATATGAGGAAGACTCTTTTCTCATCTTTACTCAGGTATACACTTATTCCTAGTTGCAGTTTCTTTCTCACACTACAGAACAATACATAACTGGTGTGAAAAACCAGTTACAATGCTAAGACTGAATACAGTAAAGTAACTAGGATTTATGTATCCAGCCGTCTGTCATCCTGGATAACACATAAAAATTAGTTAATATTTTTTTTATGGCTCATCTATCAATATACACGACAAAGATTGTCATTTTTGTTTCAGGCAAGATGTAGCCTTCTTTGATGCCAATAAGACCGGCCATCTTGTGAACCGTCTGACCGCTGATATTCAGGAGTTCAAGTCTTCCTTTAAACTGGTCATCTCTCAGGTATGGCTAATAGCATACTGTTTTAGCATGTGTCCTATAATGAGCATAATGTTATCATCCAATGGCTGTTTGCTCCCATTTAAAGACAGCTCTCAGATGGCACTAAGGAAATTCATGCAGCACGTATACAGGAGGACCATCTATTGCTGAAACTGTTTGGGTAATGGAAATCTTGTTCCACTTATTTTGTCCTCTTTATATATCTACAGGGTTTGCGGAGTGTCACACAGACAGTTGGGTGTTTTGTGTCCCTCTATTTCATTTCCCCTAAACTCACTGGTATGACGGTGGTGGTACTGCCTTGTCTGGTGGGAGCAGGAGCTCTGATTGGTTCATTCCTTCGTAAGCTTTCCCGATTGGCTCAGGAGCAGGTGAAGTGCAAACTAGTCATATCACTGGGTTTATCAGAACTATAGCAAATTTGGTGCTGTCTGTTGAGCATTGATATTTGATGCCTGTTTATCTCTTGACTGAATCGCATTTCTGTGTTTGTGGGCGTGTAGGTGTCGAAAGCAACGGGGGTGGCTGATGAGGCCCTTGGCAATGTGCGGACCGTTAAAGCCTTTGCTATGGAGGAGCGGGAGCTGCAGTGAGTGAGATCCTATTACGTCTCCGAATCAGACCAGACGTTAAATTGCTAACCCTATAATACCGCCACGTATTTCATTCAAAGCATTTCGTTTGTGTTTCAGATTATATGCCCTTGAGGTGGATAGGTCTTGTGAAATGAACGAGTCTTTAGGCTCAGGGATCGCTGTTTTCCAAGGCCTGTCAAATGTTGTCCTGAACTGTGAGTTCATGTTTTTTTTTTTAAAGTGGGTGACACTTGGTCTTCCAGAAAAAGATTATTGATTATATTAGTTATGCTACCACTAATCCGTTGCATGCCTTTTTATTTTTACAGGCATTGTTTTAGGCACCATTTTTGCTGGTGGATCGTTGATGGCGGGTGATGAGATGTCTCCAGGTGACCTCATGTCTTTCCTGGTGGCTTCGCAGACTGTTCAGAGGTAAGAAAAAAAATGAACGGGATCTGTTGTTCGTAAAAGGTCTTTCGTTGTAACATGCCAGATGCAAAATTAGTAGTTATATTGTTTCAATTGAATAACTTGCTCTCTCCCCAGGTCTTTGGCCAGCATCTCTATCCTCTTTGGCCAAGTGAGTAAAGGCACAGTTGAGTCTCTGCACAAGGAGAACTTGATGAAAAATGTTTCTTGTTGAAACTTTGTAAAGAGTGGAACCTATTGTCTTTTTCCAGATGGTTAGGGGCATGAGCTCTGGGGCCCGTGTGTTTGAGTACTTGGCTTTGGAGCCTTCTATTCCACTGACAGGGGGAGGCCGCATTCCTTACAATTCCCTGATAGGACGGGTGGACTTCATGAACATCTCCTTCAGGTAAGAGGCCACGCTTGGAGTAAACACCTTGCTTAGTTTACCACTGGTGAAATGTCTCGCAAATAAGACCACCTAAAACATTTATTTTGTAAGCTGTCAGCATGCCAACTGTATATTCATGTATGTAGTAGTATGAAAAACATACAAGCAGGGGGTGCCATTTTCCTTTTTTTTTTTTTTTTTTACTTGTTACAGTTACCCAACAAGACCTGGCCACCAAATCTTGAAGAATTTCACCCTCACACTGCCCCCTTGCAAGACTGTCGCTATTGTTGGGGAGTCAGGAGGAGGTAACGATCCAACCATTTCCATGGATACCCTACACACACTCAATTATCCTGCTTAACTCACAATGCCAAAAGCAAAGTGCTTATAATTATATTTGGGATTTATTTGCCTAACGAGTATAATTATGGGGATTATAATTATAATCATGATGCATGTGTAATTAATGTGTTTTAATTATTACTCTCCTATGTTTCAGGGAAGTCCACAGTGGCATCCTTGCTGGAGCGTTTCTATGACCCTAGCGGTGGTGTGATCATGTTGGACGGGCTGGACATCCGGACACTTGACCCCTCCTGGCTCAGAGGGCAAGTCATTGGATTTATCAATCAGGTCATTTTCTCCAACATTAGATTTTTGTTTGTGTTTTGCGATGTGACGTTACCATGGAAAGTTGGATGACTTCAGAGATGTTTCAGATTCATTCGAGCAAGATGTTTCACTCCTTTGCATTTCCCTAGGCACGCCAGCACGTCAGTGCAACGTAATAACACAAGTGACAAAAAATCTCTGCCAGTCGTTGCCCGGCTATTTCATGGCTACCTCATGTCTCTGAGTCTACCTTTGAGTTCTGACTTTGTAGGGGACAGTTTACTTGTATGATTTTGCTACAATGATTCCTATATTCGCTTTCATATTTCTACCCCTGCCTACAGGAGCCTGTGCTGTTTGGTTCCTCTGTGATGGAGAATATTCGCTTTGGGAAGCCTGAGGCCACTGACGCCGAGGTCATCAACGCTGCCAAGCAAGCCAATGCTCACCGCTTCATCACAGGTTTCCCAGATGGGTACAGCACTGTAGTCGGTATGTGGTGTTATAGTCTGCTATTGATGTCTGTCAACATGAGGACCAAAGAGGGGAAATGAAAGTCAAGAAAGCCATTATGGTGAAACCACAAATACCAACAAATCAAAGCTGAGAATCTATAAAATGATAGATTCTATAGAATTTGAATCTTCAAATTTGCTACCAATAAGAGTATAGAGCCAAAAGAAGGAAACATGCTTCACTGTCCGATTACACAGGGCTCTGTATGCCTAGGAATGAACTGGAGACTTGCCAAAGAAGATGCTTTTTTATCTTAGGAGTAGGCTTAATCTGTTCCCTTGAGTATAGACATGTTGTTGTGAAGTTGTCTGCTAGTAGGTATGAAAAGTATATTTTCTGTTATAGTTTGGAATGAGGACAGGTTTTTTCTGGTGTATTATTTGCTGCTAGCGATGTTGTCATCATCAGACATATGTATATTGATTCATTTCCATTTCTCTTTCCCCTTCACGGACACACAGGCGAGCGAGGAGTGACCCTCTCAGGAGGTCAGAAGCAACGGATTGCTATCGCCCGCGCCCTGATTAAGAACCCCAGCATCCTGGTGCTGGACGAGGCCACCAGTGCCCTGGATGCAGAGTCTGAGGGGGTGGTGCAGGAGGCCCTGGACCGGGCCACGTCAGGCCGCACCGTGCTCATCATCGCCCACCGCCTCAGCACCATCCAGAGAGCCGACCTCATCTGCGTCATGAGCAACGGCCGCATAGTCGAGGTGAGGTGCTCCAGAGGGGTGTCCTCTGGCTTGTTCTGGCCCATTCGTGGGAAAGATGGTTTTTTTTAAAACATGTTTTCTAGTTATTGAGGCTCACAAAGGCATTTCTAAGAGCATGACTCTTGACCTAATGACCCAATTGGATGATGTTAGTGCATTTTTAACTTGTAACTTCAACTAGGTCTAACAGCTATCTTGTCCCTTTTAAGGCTGGAACACACTTGGACCTGCTGAGCAAAGGAGGGCTTTATGCTGATCTGATTCGCAGGCAAAGAGCAGAGGGACAGAAATGAACACCAGTATGCATAGCAGCAGTCCTGTAAATCATAAACTGACATTCTTCCTGCGATGCAAAGGGCAGCCGTTGCCTAACAAGCGACGTAAATTATGTTATGTGTTTAAAGTAATTTTAGTTTGATGAATAATTATAATTCCATGTTATACATGTCACATGTATGAGTGGACCAACTGAACAATTGGATCTAATGAATTGCGGCCTGAGGCTGCCTACATTTGAACTGTTTATCATGTATTGTTTATAGAAACAGAATACATGTATATACTGTACTGTATTTTATTTGTATCTGGTTTAATCTGGGTTATTTGGCCCTGACCTGTATAGAGTACCTTTTGACAGTAATTGTTATCATGATTTAATTAGTATGAATATGTTTTTTTCTGAGTGTGTGTCTGTGTGTATATGTCTAAATGTTACTTAAACTAAGTAAATAAACATCAAAAGAGATTACATTGTGAAGATGCACCAGATAAATCCATTCAAGATTGTACAAACTCTAAGTAATTCAATTGGACCTTTGATGATTTTTGCAGGATTTCTTGAGGAGGACACATTGTAACTATTGACAGTGTTGATATATCAAGAAAATAGTTGCTCAAAGAAGATGAGTTGGATGATACCTAATACAGTGGAACCTCGAGATACGAATTTAATCCGTTCCGAGACTTCCTTCGTAAATCAAAACATTCGGATCTCAAATCAATTTTTCCCATTTAAAATAAAGGAAATAATCTTAATCCGTTCCAGCCCTCTAAAAAAACACTATATATATCAAAATTTATGAAAAAGAAATGGTTTTTAATAACATATAATAATGTATACCTTACAAGTTAAATAAGAAAATGATACATACATGTATCGGCGAACGGAGGTGGCTGGCGGAGGAGGAGGAGAGAGGGAGGGAGGCCTGAACTCGCTACGGTACGTACGGAACTTAACTAAAACAAACTGAACATAATTTAACTAGTAAACTTAACTGCTACTTAGCCTAAACTTAACTTTTTTCTTTTTTAATTTTCTTCACTTGTTTTAGCCCTTTTGGCACTACTTTCCACACTTTCACTTGCATCCCTTTTAAAGAACTGATTTATGGGGGTTTGTTTCTTCCTTCCTTTCAAAATGTTACGGAAATGGGTAAGGCAAGTGCCATCAAAAAGCACTGCAGCACGACCTGTATTAACTTTGTCAGGATGTTTCTTTTCAATGAAACCGGAAAGTTCTTCCCACAGTGACAAAATTCTTTTTATCTCCGTTGTGGAGGTAACCTCCTCCGGCTCATCCTCCTCCCCGCTACTAATCTCTTGCAAGACCTCCGTGTGTTGCTGTGTCTGTAGTTCCTTCAACTCATCCGTTGTGAGTTCCTCCTTAAAGTTGGAGATGACCTGCTGGTCCATGGGTTGGAGGATGGGGATGGTGTTGGGTGGGAGATACATGACCTTGATGAACTGAAACTCCTCCAGTATGTCGTCCTCGAGGCCCGGTGGGTGAGCAGGAGCGTTGTTAAACACAAGCAACGCTTTCAGTGGCAGGTAATTGTCAGTGAGGTATTTCTTTACCGCAGGACCAAAAGTCAAATTTACCCATTCGGTAAAGAACTGTCTGGTGGCCCATGCCCTACTGTTGGCCCTCCACATGACGTTAAGCTTTTCTTTGAGGATCTTATGGCTCTTAAAGGCTCTGCGATTTTCAGAATGGTAGACTAGAAGTGGTTTTATCTTGCAATCACCACTTGCATTTGCACACAATGCAAGAGTTAACCGGTCCTTCATGGGTTTATGGCCTGGCATAGTCTTCTCCTCCGTAGTGATGTACGTCCTACGTGGCATTTTTTTCCAGAATAATCCGGTCTCGTCGCAGTTAAACACTTGTTGGGGGACGTAGCCTTCTGCTTCCATTAATTCAGCAAACACTCTTCCTAAATCTTCAGCTGCCTTCACATCCGAACTGGCTGCTTCGCCATGCCGTACCACCGAGTGAATGCCAGTTCGTTTTTTAAAGTTGTCGAACCAGCCTCGACTTGCTTTAAAAGTCTCCTCCGATGCCTCATCTGCAGATCTCCCTGGTCTATCTTTCTGTAAATCAGCGTAAATATGTCTGGCCTTCTCAGAAATGAGACCTTCACTTACGCTATCTCCAGCCAGCTGCTTCTCCTTGATCCATAACAGCAGCAGCTTCTCCATCTCTTCATGGATATCAGTCCTTAATTTAGATATTATTGTAGTACCTTTGGCAGGAGTTAGGCTCTTAATCGTTTCCTTTTGTTTAAGGATAGTACATATGGTCGACGCACTTCGTTCGTACTGCCTTGATAACTCACTCACTCGTACACCACGGTCATGTTTTTCTATTATTTCACGCTTGATTTCCATTGAAATCATCCTTTTCTTACTATTATCACCTTCCTTCTTGCCACTCACTTTCTTAGGACTCATGATTAACGGTCAAAAGTTAACGAAATATGCAAGAAAGACACAAAGACACGAGCACAACTCAAGAGATACGTATGGATGCGAACACGTGGAACGGGGAAGTGGGGCGAGAAGAAGCTGGAATGATGCTGCTGGAAGCTTGGTGAAGCTGCGCGCACGGGCGAAAAGAGGGTTCGTGTGCAGGCGCCTGCCACTTCTCGCGAAAAAAAAAAAAAGGATTCGTATCTCAAATTTTCATTCGTATCTCAGAGCACAAATTCTACGAAATTTCAATTCGTAACTCAAAACATTCGTACATTGGGGCATTCGTATCTCGAGGTTCCACTGTACATCTTTTCTGAGTGCGGTGGGCGGCGCCTGCATGCTGCAATTCACCATTTGGCCTCTACATTGTAGTTGTTCCAACGGCGAGCTAGCAAGTATCAAAACATTGTCCCCAAGCCTTGGGGCTGCATTTCACTACAGTTAGCTAGCTTAAAGGCTAGCCTCGAATTGACAAAATATGCAGAAGTATGAAAAACTTGAGAAGATAGGAGAGGGTAAGCGAGCATCTGTTTCTCAGACTCCCCCCCCCCCCCGATATTATTAGCTAGCTAAACTACATTTTCTATGTATGTTAGCACTTCGCTAGTAATGGCTTCTAGCTAACTACCGTGTTGAATTGGTTAGCTACATTTAGCTAGCTACGTTTATTTTGGAGCTATAATGTATTTGCCAAGTATTAAATCAATGACACTGTCGCTGTTTGGTCCTCGTGTATAATTACATAAAGCTTTTTTACTAAATTGGCGAGCAGCAACGTAAGCCAGCGTCAGCTAAAACCTAACGTTACGTTAGCTGTCACAGCTACAGCTACTTGGTTAGCTAGCAACTGTTAACAAGCTAACGTTGCGTTGGCCAGCTAATTTAGCGAAATGAATTGTATTAAAAAATATATCTGAGATATATTCTGCCAATCTGTAATGTTTTTTATTTGATTTAGCAGACGTTAAGGTTTTGTCACTAAACATGTGGCTACTAGTACTGGCTGTGCCGGTTAGTTAGCTATCCTTGCTAGCTAGCTAAATACAGGCTAACCTGTCACTGTCACATAACTAGTACTTCCTCAGCTGACCATATTGTGGTTTATTTTTTCTGCAGGTACATATGGAACTGTTTTTAAAGCTAAAAACAGAGAAACTCATGAAATTGTAGCTTTGAAAAGAGTGAGATTGGATGATGACGACGAGGTAGGATATGTTCGGACAAGTACTAATTGAATTAGCCATTACTAATAGCATTAGCAGGCATTAGCAGTGTTTAGGACAGAAATCCAGCATTAAATCTGTTGTAATATGTGATTATTGCATGCTTTATTAGGGGGTTCCTAGCTCTGCCCTGCGAGAAATTTGCCTTCTGAAAGAACTGAAGCATAAAAATATTGTCAGGTAGGTCTGCTATGATCACCCTAGACATTCCAAATGTACATTTCTTCTCATGATTGATTATTGTTGTCTAACCACTGCACTTGCCTGTCTCAGTACTGAAAAGTATACCATTTTAATTTGTTTGAATACAAGCTAACACATCTATTATCCCTAGGTTGCATGATGTTCTGCACAGTGACAAGAAGTTAACACTGGTCTTTGAATATTGTGATCAGGTGAGATACATGCTCAGATATATGCAGATGCAATTCAAGTATCTGGATTGAATATGGCTCTGCCATTCCCCAACCCCTTATCCCCTTTTGATTGACATGTTACCATTGATAAGGAATGTGTTTTGAGGGTGACTTGTGACTCTTACCACCATAGGATTTGAAGAAATATTTTGACAGCTGCAATGGAGACTTAGATCCTGAAACTGTCAAGGTGAGTCCTAAGTATTGGAAGAAATACAGGACATGGCTCTGAAGAACAGGTTTGAGGGAATACAGTAATGTTGCAGCACTAGTCTGTCAAGCACAATCTGCCAACTTTTCACTGGAGTATGGCATAGCTCCAATGAATACCTATATGCTTTCCCTTTGTTTCATTAATAATGATTTGGTATTACTTTTTCTGTCTTTTTTGCATGTCTGTGCTATATTTCCACCCCTTTACCTGCAGTCATTCATGTACCAGCTGTTGAAAGGGCTCGCCTTCTGCCACAGTCGAAATGTGCTCCACAGAGACCTGAAGCCACAGAACCTCCTCATCAACAGGGTGAGTGGAATGTTGCACTTTGTCTCCTTATGTTAGGATAGTTCCAGAAGGTCACAGAGGATGCACGGGGCTGTCTGCGTCTTAACTGAAATGACAGAAATGGCCGTTGCTCGGTTAGTGAGCAAATAATTTACGTCTGCATACAACTCCACCTTGGCATGTGCACATTTTGTTGATTTAAGTCCCCCTGGACTAGGATTGGTAGGTGTTGAGTGACCTAAGGGATAATCAACGGTGAGGTTTGTGGTTATAGGAAAATAATCAACGGCGTGGAGGTGTAAAAACGGCCCAAGGTGCAGCTGAGGGACATTCACCTCCCTCAAGTTGATAATTTTCCTCTGACCCTTAACCCTAAACCAAAGTGGAGATTACCAAACTTCAGTTAGATACCTAGGCTAGCAAACCAACTGTCTGAGCTTTACAAATTATTAGCATCATGGGGAGTGCCTGTCAACACTTTGAATTCAGTTCATAGCCAGCCAGCTAGCTACTGTTGAAATGATTGCAACATTGTGTCCATTACTGCCAAGCACAAACCACACTGCGCGACACAGATTGTATCGCTCGACCGGCAACAATATGAGTGCTATCTAACTTCTGTCCTTGTTGGACATCGGTTTGCAATGTATACAATTCAGGTTTGTGTGGTTGCCAGAGTCATGTGGATAACATGTAAACTCAGCTGAGCCCTGCTTCAATATTAGGTGTTTAGTTTGAAATGGTGATGAGGCTATTATTGGGATTACGTGTGCGTTTATAGAACAAGAATCAACACCCTCTCGACTAACGATATATGGATTATTATATAGTGGGTTGATGAAAACAAGCGTTGTGATTGGCCGAGAGGCGCTCAAAGCCATTGGGTATCAGCAACGTTTGTGGTTTTGGGAACTATATTTTAGAGCGAAGGGCAGAAACCACCACAATTTATTACAAAATAAATACTTAAAGCACTGTTATTCGTATGACCATTTTCGGATTTGTTGTGTAACCTTTGTATAAAAGCAATAATGCAGAAGTGGCTGTGATTTATCGTCGCTCCGCTTACACAACAAATCTGAAAACGGTCATACGAAGAAAGTGCTTTAAGTATTTATGTTGTAATAAATTGTGGTGGTTTCTGCCCTTTACTGAAACATATAGTTCCCAAAACTACATACGTTGCTGATACCCAAAGGCTTTGAACGCCTCTCGGCCAATCACAATGCTTGTTTTCATCAACCCATTAACCCGTATAATAATCCATATACCATTAGTCGAGAGGGTGTTGATCATGCCTAACAACTCCCCCTACCTGTGACAATATTGAAGATAAATCACGGCCTCTCTGGCATTATTGCTTAAATAACCATGATGTATCTGATCTGAATGTATCAAATTGGAGATGATCCCAACACTGATATGATGTGCTCCATGTAGAATGGTGAATTGAAGCTTGCTGACTTTGGCTTGGCTCGAGCTTTTGGGATTCCAGTAAGGTGTTACTCGGCAGAGGTGAGATATTGAAATCTTGAGATGTAAAAGTATTAATAATTCATTGTATGTTACTGCTTACTGTGAAATTGATTAAGATATGAGCAAAAGAGATGAGCTCGTTGAACACTGACCAAGGATTTGTCGTGAATGACTGGTGACACTCAAAATATATCTGCCTGCGTACTCTTTGAATAATTGTTTGCATTGGCTTGCTGTGGCTCTGTCTCTGTAGGTGGTGACGTTGTGGTATAGGCCTCCCGATGTGCTCTTTGGTGCTAAACTCTATTCTACCTCCATTGACATGTGGTCTGCTGGTTGCATTTTTGCTGGTATGTGGAACGTCAATTTTTAATATACAATGATGAAAATTCACAGCAACTTCCTCCAATGGGATGAATGTAAATTATTTACTGACCTGTTTTGTCCCTAATTCTCTTGTGTATGTTGGTATTAGCTACTTTAACATACTGTGATGGATCACTGTTTTGACTTTAGTTTTTTGACATCTGTGGTTTTAAATGCATATCTGAGTTATTTTGCTACTTTCTGCAGCTAGAGCTGGCTAAACTCTGAAATATAGTGGAAACAAACTGGGCTAGTAGGAAGCACTTCTAAGTGGCATGTTTAGTCTTATTTTTCAATCGGAACAACTTTGCGTGAAACTCAACCCGCAGTTGTCGTCACGTGACATTCATGTCCACATAGCGTGAGAACAGAATAGGAAGTCAGAATTCCATCACCAATTCAATCATTGTCAGTAGTGCTTCAAGGAACATTTTACCGATGGTCACCACTACTCAACAGCAAGTTGAAAGTGGTCTTTGTTGTCTAAGTAGCCAGGAAATATAAAAGCAGTTTACATTTACAAACAAACAAAAGTGATGGATGTATGTGCTGTGGTTTTGGATGTAAACAAACCAGACAGCAGCTAATTCGGGAACGCAAAGCTCACTCCTGCCTAAAGCTCCTCGTAGTTTTCAAAACAATGTTTTTCCCCCCAAATATGTCACTCAGGGTAAAATCCTCAAACTAGCGATACAGAATAGATCTGGAGAATCATTGCGGTTTTCACATGCCCACATGTTCGTAAGGTGATCTGGACAACAATTTTGAGGTAAATAAAATGAAAGTGTCCCTTAAATGGGGAACAACTGCAAATTTGGGAAATGTCTATGCCTTAACCTATCTGACTCTGTGGAGGACTGTCCATGTGCACACCTCTCTCACTCAGGGAGAGCGGAGCTAGAGCGAAAACAAGAGCAATGTCACATGGTTACACCCCGCTCCCTTCCCCGCTAGATATAATGTTGTGGAATACAACAAATCTCAGAAAAAAAAGAAACCTTCTGTCACAGCAAAACAGACTATGTTCGGGAAGCCCAATCGATTCTGAGGTATGGCATATGCATTTTATCTGATAATATTGGGTCGCGGGTTCACAATTGTACCTTTTCTGAGTGCTTTACTTGAAGCACAAAAACAGGGGTATCCCATATAACAACGTAGCCCCATCTGTACTAGGATTTTATTCATATTGACATTTGGATGTTGTATATGGATGTTTTATAAAAAAAAAAGTCAAATAAAAAATGACGATGACTACAACTGGGACATGCAAGCGGGATTATTGGGATTCAACAAACCCAAAAGGCTAAACCATTGTGCCATCCCTTCTTGTCGTGGTCCCTGTCAGCTGCGCCCAGCGGAGCGATGGAGAAACGGTGACACGCTGAGGTAATGCATCACGCAGGCTGACGCACCTTATGAGGGGAGGAGGGGGGCGGAACCATGTGACATTGCCCTAGCTCCGCTCACCCCGAGTGAGAGAGGTGTGCATGTTGACAGTCAGAGGAGGTGAAGGCACACAGACAAATTTCCCAAATTTGCAGTTGTTCCCCCCCCCTTTTAATGTGCAAAAACACATCGCAAAAAACATGCCGTTTGTGCAACATCTGAAGACATAAAAGCGCTATTATTGTCTGGTAAGAGCTTGGCAGCTGTGCTGTGGATGTGTGCTTTTTAGAGTATGAAGCTGCTTGCTGAAGCTGCCCTGTTAGCTCCCACGATATCGCCAAGCTGAGCCCAGCTGGCTGCTGAACAAGGCTAAATAACCCAGATAAGCACACAACCATGCAACTCAATCGATGACAGCATAGATGGATACACATTTTTTTTAAAGAAGTATTGAACCATTCCTTTAAAGTTTAAGTAAGAGTTGAAATGCTTCCAGTAAACAGGGTCGCCACTGACTAAAAGTCTGTCTTTTCATTTAGAGCTGGCAAACGCCGGGAGACCTCTTTTCCCAGGAAATGACGTGGACGACCAGTTGAAGAGGATCTTCAGATATCCTTTGGCATGTGTAGATATCAACTGACAAGGTGTAGGGCTGTGTCTGCTTGTAGTGCTGTATTCTGTAATTCGCTGTTAATAGCCGTAATTAGCGGTGAAAGTCTTTCCTTAAAGCATTGACACATTGTTGGGTACACCAACTGAAGAACAGTGGCAGACGATGACAAAACTCCCAGATTACAAGGTAAACCCCCTCAGGTTGTCATTGGCAGTTGTTCAGCCATACATTTAATGTTTTCTAGTCCCCGTTTGAAAAGGTGAGGGGAAATGATCAAGAAAACAAGGGATTCTTGACACACGTCCACATCACTCGTTAGTCTGAGATGGTAGATACCTTCTCTGAGCTGCTGTTGGTTTCCATCCAGTACCCCTCATTTTCTTTCTTCTTTCAGCCATACCCCATGTATCCAGCCACCACCTCACTGGTGAATGTTGTCCCAAAACTAAGTAGCACAGGACGGGATCTGCTGCAGGTTGGTACTGGCTCCGCATGACATACAGTCGTTGGTGTGCAATGCATCCGCATCCATGCCGCAACTTGAAAATGTACAGAAACATAGTAGTAGTATTTCCTTAACTTGTAGCAAGTGCAGTTAGCTTTGGACTTGCTACATAGAGGTCATATGATTTTGTGTGTGTGCCTGCGTGCGTGCGTGCACATGCATCTACTGTAGCAGGCAGCTTTGCCTTGAAGATTTCAGGTTACCAGCAGGTGGTGCCAGTGCAAGGCTTTCCCCAAACATCCCTTGAATGCTTGTGGAATGTTGCCATTCTAATACATCAGTGATTAAAATCCTATTTCTTTTTTTTCTTCTCTCAGAATCTGTTGAAGTGTAACCCTGTCCAGAGGATCTCTGCAGAGGAGGCCTTGCAGCACCCCTACTTTGCAGATTTCTGCCCACCATAGATGCCAAAATGTCACTCAACTGAACCTCAGCCATCGGAATCAATCCTCTTTTCACTCCATCTTCTCAACAGGAGTCTGTCCCCACCAGACTCATCCAGCACCTGTTTTACAGAGACTTCCCTACATCCTGTCGTGCCTCCTTATGGAACAAAGCATTTGTGGCTCTGCAAGATTTTACATTCTGTTTGCAAGCCTGGCTGTCTGCTCTTTGTCTTTGTTGGTACATCATCATCTTTTGACGCACTGATATGGACACATGAAATATGTAGCGATGAACAAATCTGGACCCGGAGAAGCAGTTCAAACTTGAGCCATTAGCTGCATAATCAGAGCGGAGCCGTTTGGACATTTTAAGTAGCATGCTGCATACTGGCAAAAAATAAATAAGATGCATTGTTCAAATCGTTCTGATACTTTGATGTGCTACTGCTGTACATGTTTATATTTCATTAATAGATCTTAACAGACAGACATGCATTTCCCCCGTCATTTTTCGTCATAACAATTTTACACTTACTTTAGTAGGAGATTGTGAAAATGGAGTGGGAAACATATTTATATTTATCAGTTACTTCTCAGGCTTTCTTTTTTTGCTGTTTGTGTTTGTGCACTTTGTAAGTGGCAGTTGCTTTTTGAATCGTTTAGATCCAGCTATATCAGGTAGGTTGAACACTTAAAGCTGGGGTATTGTCAAGGAAGGGGCCAACAGATATTTGTCATGAACATTGGACCATACGTACTTGAGTCATTGCTTAACTTTATACATTTCTTTTTTCATTTTTTCATCTTCTATCATTGACCCTATGTCTTACAGCTTTTTTGATTGTGCGAGAGGAGAAAATCCAATGATCCCTGATCTTTACCACATAACGATTGTTTTGCAGCACTCCGACCTTGACTTTGCGCACTGGGATGGGGAATTTCATTTTGGCAAACAGCTAGCAAGTTTTGCTGTGTTGTTTTTACCCTAGGCAGATAGTGCTTACTTATCCCTGGGAAAGCCAAAATTGAGTTGCTGTCCGAGAAAGAATCAACCAACCCCAATGATAACATTGATAGGGAAAGGATATATTTTCATTTTGTTGTAAGATGACAAGAAAAATAGAATGCATGTATTTATTGATAATTGAATGTCTGCTTACATGTGCATTTATGCTTTTTTTTTCTTCTTTTTTTTTTATACAACACTTTTCATGAGGTACAGAGGCTTTCCTTTGAATAATGAAATATGACATAGATCCATGGCATTTTTAAGGCTCTGTATATAGTATGCATAATGCTTTGAATGTTTGCTTTTGAAGTTATGATTTAAGAATGAAACCGTAGAAGCATCAATTCATCACAGTATTTCATTATCTCATTGTAAAGGCAAGCAATTTCTTTGCTTATTTTAGACAGACTGCTGTAGAATAGTTTAAAGATGACATGACTTTCATTTTGTTTTGAATGAGGAGTGGACTTTGCACTTTCCTATTATCCTTTTTGTTTGATTGGTAGGACTTGGGTCAAGTATTTAGACTTTTGCTGTCAGTGGTCTGTATATTTCAAACACAATGGTTCAATATTCAATAAAATGGACAAAATGTTATGCTGTTGTCTGAAAATGATTTATGATTTACGATGATACATATTATGTTCAACTGTTACTACATTAAGTGTTTTTACATCCTTACTTTTAGCAATGAATATATTTGCCTTTTACCCACTGTCTTTCTACATCAGTAGTATCATGAGACATAGTACTACAGTATCATGATGTGTTGTTAAGGGACCACAAATGATAGTGCAGTTATAATTAATAGTGACAAGACATTGGATGCATTCCAGTAGTTCACAGATCTAGAGCTCCAGCTTGACGGGTGAAAGCAAATACCTGGGGACGGTTTCAGAAAGCGGGATCAATGAGAGCTAGCTTCCTCTCCTTGAATAACTTCACAATTCGAGATCCTCTTCGAATTGTGCGCACATGCAGAAACACAACAGCTAATGTCTGAAACTGCAAGTCCATTTCGTGGGGTTTATATTATTATTATTATTATTATTATTATTAAGGAGGATGTTCGAAACTGATGTTCGCCGCGGGTGCCCAGAGGTGGTAGATTTCCAACAAACTTATGCTCTGCTCCTTCAGGGGGCATTTTTACGAAAGAGTATTTATCTAGCATAGTCTCAAAATAAAATTATTTTGCGCACATGAGATTTGTAGATATCCTAATGTAAAGCTTTTCCTGGACTGATGAGAAATATGGGCTCCTAAAAAAGTATTATTGTGTAAAATTCCACTTTAACGAACCAGTAATGTTTTCCCACGTTATCCTGCTTTCTATAACAGGTCCCTGGAACAAGACATTCACTGTAATGCCTCCTAGATGCAACACTTGTAGGAATGAGAGCATTTTATGACCTGACTGGAGATTCAGTCATGGTCTGGTGCTGTGTCCCAATTATCCACCCTTCTCCTGAAGGGTGTACTTGCCTTGTGCACTTCCCCACACAACAGATTTAACCCACCAATTGCCAAAGAATTTCGGAACACTCACCACCTAGAGTGCCAAGTGTTGTATGTGGTATTTACCTAGCAACAATACTTTGACCATTCACCCTTGGCACTAAATTAGATAGAACGGTATGGATTGGTGTAAGGGTCCAAGCTTACACAAATCCTATGCTTTCAAATCTATGTGGGGGCGTCCAAACTTCAGGAGAAGGGTGGAAAATTGGGACACAGGCTTGATGAGGCTACCACCTGGGGCAACATTACAAAACAGTCAGATAGAAATGTATTGTGTAGAGCAGGTATGAGTGTCAGTTAAGTCATGTTAACATGTGAACGTTTCACCTCACTGAACACACCTCTGGTTTCACCTGAACTAGTCAAGATGTACAGTATGGAAGACCTCGATTTTGAGACATGAATCACAAAATGCCATTTACGATTAAGACGACTGAGGTTAGAGAGGGTATTACTTATTTAATGTTCACTTCAATCACACATTATGTAAAGAATAATACATACATGGAGCCAGATGAACCAAGTCCAGTACCGCAGAAGTTCAATAATCATATGCTCTCTGTAAGATCCAGTCTTACAGAGATACAACAAACCTTACAAGCCACAACATAATTTGACCAGCAAAAATCTGTCAAAAACATATCCAAGCTCCTTAGGCCCACATCTGTCTTATACAGTAATCACAATGGTTAGTGGTCACTATGAATATTGCACGACCCCAAGTCATTTTTTTTTCTGGGGGTGGGGGGGGGGGGGGGATTTTCATGACCATGAAGATATACATCATACCACAGAACATGGAACTTAACCGTCTTTCAAATAATTATATATTTGTTTCATCTGGCTCCGAGATACCAGATTCGGACAATACAAAGTGAGTAACATGGTTGATAATACAGAAGGGGGTCAAGAGACATCAGGAGTACACAATGGTCATGCAAGGAGGAAAGGTGCGAACAATATGCATTAAGCTGCAAGATTTTAAATACTTTTTACTATTGGTTAACATTAATATATCATACAGTCATCTACTTGGCTGTAATTAAGCTGTAAAATATCCATTAAAAGACGACTCAGTAAGCGCAACCAATATTCTGGTATTATTCAAATATGACAAGAATTAATTGTCCTAGTTCAGCTACTAAGTAATATGAATTCACTTATCTTTGATTGGCAGTAATCAAAGTAACTAACTAAGGGGCTTTGTACACATGTGGGTTTTCAAAAAACGTTACCACGTTAAGTCTTTATCACCTCTGACTTAAAGGGGTACTTTAGTTCAAAAATATATTTTCCAGTATATTCAAGTTAATGTAATCATCAGTCCACTGTTGATATGGTCCCAAAATATAATTACTTTTTGCATACAAGCATCCTAGATATCCTTATATCCTAATGTGTAAAAATGCATCATCTACATTTTCAAGGAACTAAATATAAGCTTGTCAATAGCATGTCTACAGTATGATGCTTGTACAGTAGGCACAAAATAATGATCTTTTGGGACTATACTTAGGGTGAACTGATTATAAATATACTCGAAAATGATTTTCAGACTAAATTATCCCTTTAATGAAAAAAATCAAGGTTAGATTGATGCATGTATTATACTCTGGATGTAAACACGTCCTATGAGAGTATCCAGTAGGCAGCAGTTGCTATAGGCCTTTATATTGAAAACTGGAGTATTTAGCAATTTTCCCTAGGAGGTAAATTAACTGTGGTGGTAAGTTTATAACAAATCCCTATTAGCACGAGAGATCACAATGGGACACACAATCAAAAGATAAGACAATGTAACAAAATGTCAGTTGTGGCATCACTGTACAACATAGATTTGGCCATCCATTATTTCTTTGTTACCAATTCCACCCCCAACAATTCAGATCATCATTACATTCAAGCAGGTAGTTTAGTTTAGTTCAAGCTTAATCTACCTTGCCTGCTCTATGACCAGACTTGAAGATGAATACCCTGATCATTTCAAACCGACAATTTAGATATTCAAGTCAATGCACTTATTGCTCATAACAAAACAACACCGGTGTACCATGTTTTCAAACACTTTTAGAATGTTCACCATGTCCATTCAAGAAAGTCACCTGATGGATGGTATTTGGCTCATTGTGGGTAGTTTCACTCAGACAGGGTGGCACACCCAGAATACATAATACATAATGTGATATAATCAGTGCTAATAAGGTAGTCATAGAGGGTCATTGGCTCAGGAGAAAAAGGCTTATCTCAAAAGCTTTGTGCTTCACATCAACAGTCATCTAATACACAGCAAAGGGTAATAAAGCTAGTGTTTCCACCATCATTTGTTTGATTGGCGTCAGTCACATTCTTAAAAACAAAGATCTGTTTTCTCTCTTTCTCTAGTAGATTATTACATAACAAAAAGTAATGGGAGGAATAATAGTGTAATGGAATGGAATAAACACATATGACATGAACTTAGCATACGAGAAATTAGACTGACGCAAAGATAAAAAGTTGTGTACATAGGAAGATGGTTAAATATATAGTTTATTATATTTGATCATTTACACATCACAAACTGACTGTGTTATTTGAGTCGTATTACATGTACTGGAATTCCAATAACAATAGTATATAATAATGCAAGTATACAATGCATTTCATAGTTAAAATCAACTGAACAGAATGGCGAAAGGATGTTTTGAAGCAAGTCTCCTGTCTAACAAAGTCTACTCAGTATTCGGTC
The DNA here is from genome assembly GCF_951799395.1 of Argentina silus. Lineage (NCBI taxonomy): Eukaryota > Metazoa > Chordata > Actinopteri > Argentiniformes > Argentinidae > Argentina > Argentina silus. The sequence goes on along the minus strand of NC_139672.1, from coordinate 12,444,639 downwards.
CTGGAAATCAATGGAAACTGGAAGACACTTGAGGTCCACTTGGATATCAACACAAATTAAGGGGCAATCCTTATGCTATAGGCCCTCATGTGCTAGTACAGACAGTCACCTGTCTTTTCTTGGACCCCCCCATCCAAATGTAATGTCCAAGTGCCTTATGCTGCAACAGCAGACATTGTTAAATGCTTTTACATCCTACAAATGAATAAACACATGAGCGATATAGAATTTCTTCATGGCATCAGATCTGTTATTTACACATTTTATTCAAGATTAAGAACATTGCCTTGAAAACGTTTGTAGTCCACACATTTCCCATAGAGAATAGATTACTATCACGTGGGATTTGTGCTAATGGATGGTTCATAATGGTTAAGCCATGGTCATGGAACAAAACTATTTCATCAACACCCACATATGTTAAATCAAAGGTTGGGTGCATCTTCTTGTTTGTTTATCTATTCTGATGAGTGGAGAAAAAGAGGGAAGGGACAACACTTTTTTTCTTTTCCTGTGACAGTCAGTGTCTGATAGCAACACTATCCCCCAAAAATGGGAAACCACATTGCATAAACATTTAGTCATTAAGGTGGATTTTTCAGCAGTAAGCTGATAGAAAACATTGAATGGAGCACTATTTTTCACCATGGGAATTTTTTTCTGTTCTTTCTATTTTTTCTACTAAAAAAAATCCATCGAAAATTGTGATTGTTCATTTGTGCACACGTTAACACTATTTTTTCATCTTCATTAAGTAACTTGGCATGTAAACGATAAATGACATTCATTAATCTTCTTGGGATACTTAAGAAGCTTTTGTAAATGAGTGTGTACATTCTTTTAAATCAATGAGATGATTAAGAATCTCAGAATAATTTCAATACAAAGGCAACAAATGAACAGCAGCTGTTCTCTATCATTGACAGATTCGAGCCAGCAACCAATGGTCAGCAACCAATGGTAATTTCATCATAGCTAAGCAGGTATCATTCAAATCTGAGTTCTCTACCTCTCAGTGAAGAATAGTAGGCTTATTAGCCAAAACCAGATGAGATATTGCCACCATAAAGATTCCTTTAAGCCTCTTCAGTTAATTCTGCCAAGGCTAGCCTCACCGTTTGACTGAACTGAAATAGCTCTGTAATCCTTTTGGACACTTTTACTTTACTAGGCTGATTCAAAGGTTGGGCGATCATCAGATTTAAGAGAATGCCACAGAATGGAACATAAATAAATAGTGTTGAGTTGATGCCTTGATATGGCAGTTAAACCTGAGTTCTGTTTTGGAAGTGGTTTATTCTTATGATAGTATTCTATTTCTATTCAGGCATTGATAAAGTCTACTATTCGTTGAGTATTCACTCGCTGTTTTTGTAATTACATAAATTATTTCACAGTTTTCTGTCAAACCCCAAATTTCCCACCCAACCCACCCCTGCTTTATGTCGTCAACAAGCAAATTCCTCAAAGTTGCCTAGAGTCGGGTGACGAGGTAACATGTTCGGCGTGAATCCGAGACTGTCCGAGTGACTCCGGAGGGTGTCACAGGTGCTCTGTAAGACAAAGGAAGGGAAGGAGGGAAGAGGAGTTCAACCGTATTAAGGGAGGGGTGATGAGGGAGCGATGATGAGACAAGACCAAGAACCACAGGTGGGACAAAAAAGGAAGAAATAAAAAAAATTAAAAAATAGTGGGACAATAAATAAGACAAAACCAGGACAAAGTGAGGAGAAAGGCCAGAAAACAAAAAGGAGATGGTACAGCATAAGACAACAACGAGATTAACCATCATCAATGGTCAGACAAGAGGGAGGATGGCAGTAGGCATAGACATAAAAATATGCAACAAAAATGGGTAAGAATGTAAAGAAACATGATGAAATTGGTAGTGCAAGGGACAGTCAGGTCAGTTAAGTTTCACAGGGTGCGAGTGGAGAGAATAAAGAATATGAGGGAAAGATAGGAAGGATATGGCATGAATGAAGGAGGGAGAGAGAAAAACAACAACATATGTTTAGTCATTGTCTTGTTATTGGTTTCTTGACTCCTGTATAGTCATTGACTTCCAAATACATCCACATACTGTATGTCTGCATGTCTAGTGCAACTGCGGTTGTTTCAGTAAATATTGCTGATATGTGGGTCAAAAAAGCGTCAGCCATAGATGTAGTTACAGTTGGTAGCTATTCCAGTAAACAAAAGTACAATTTCTTTTGGTGCAAACTCATTGCATGCAGACCTGTGATGACATCACAAAGGAATGCATCTAGTGATGTTATTGGGCACAGGTTCCAATACAATGCCCTCTAAAATGGAACTCTGTGCTGCCGGAAAGCAAATAGATCACCTGTGGATCAGCTTTTGTTGTACTATTTACAACAAATTATGTATACTTTATTATCAGGAAACGGCATTTATCCTAGGGGAAGGAAAGCATATTCATTATTCAGTGAAAACAATAAAATAGAAGCATGTCGTCTGCATATAGTACCGACTTTCAACAGATCCAAATACCCACACAGCAAAATTAGCTACATTGTTTTCATTTCTACAGAGCAAAATGCATTCTGTTGGCTAGGAATGTTTTATATCTCACTACTATCCCACTACTTTTTGATGAAGCTTAGGCTACAAAATCACCCTCCAAACCAGCTTAAGTTGAGAGTCGTGTTAACCAGAAAAGAAATGATGTATGAAATGGTTCCCAGAATGTCTGAAAAAGAAGGACAGTATGGGAGGGAGGATCTATTATCAATGGGATCGCTACCTGGGGGCATGATTAGGCGTGACACCAGGGCTGGTTGGGTTCTCTGGAAACTCCTGGAATAGACATGATGAAAAGAAAAGATGAGGGTGACTGAAATGAAATAAAATACAATGCAGAGCTGATAATTGATTATCAAAACAAGTGCCTCCAAGTACGTCTCTGTGCACAACAGCATAGGCTACTACAGCTCTATGTGATTGTAGAGGGGAATGCTGAACACCTTACCTTGCCATTAGATTTCAATGAAAGATTCATATTTGTCAGGGAGAAAGTTGGAATTCTCTGCCCACTTAGGTTTCATAGTGACCCAAAAATCCTCGACATTAATTGAAATATATTTTAAAAAGGTGCTATATATTTGCTATAGCTATATTTCTCTTTTTTAAAAAAAAAATATATATATATATTTCTTGTCAGCCCAGCATTGATACAGAGCCTAATACTGTAGATACCCTAATAGCAAGCGTAGATTGATTTCCTGGAACAGTCTCATGAGGTGGAATCCATAATCGAGATCCACACTCCTCAGTCAAATCATCACATCGTTTTCCCATCGACATCCATGCAAGATTTACACGAATGTCAGTTATGCGTGCGGAAGACTATTCCAGGAAGTAAATCTGAAGTTGCTTCTGGGATATCTATGAGATTTGTATGTACAAAGTAATGACAGTTTGGGCCAATATCAGTGGTGGGCAGACAAGAAATATACTACAAAAAAAATCCTATTTAAATTATGTAGTATATAGAACGGTCACACCTATGAGTTTTACACTCAAGTGCATGACGTATCTCGCCATATAGTACTTTTGCACTGACAGTGTTCTCAGTTAGCACTTGATCGTTGTTAAAGTAACAGGAGCGGTGAATGAATTTGCAGGAAAGGATCAGGGAACATGAGAGTGCAAGGTATCAGGGGTGGTCATCAGTATGTTTTAATGCCAAGAAAGGTTTTCAATAATGAATGATTACATGACATGGGTGGGGGGAAAACAATGTGTGTAAAACACAGCATTAACATCAAATGTATCAATTTAAAGTTCCATGTCCTCATTTCATGTTGTCTCCCTTCTTAAGACATATTTATCAAAACCCTAAAAAAAAAAGGTAAGCCTGAGGAAGGACTGTTGTGATGCCTATTCCAAATAGTATGTTTCTATTCTATTCCTTCGATTCACTATGAAATACAGAAGGCGACAGGTAACAAAAACGCACAGGTGTTTTGATCACAGTGTGTCAGTGTTTCCCTGCATGTGTCCAGATTTAGCTGTTCAAATATGATTACAGGGCTATCAAACGGAGAGTGTTAACATTGTGATAGTCATATCACTGAGGACAATATATTTTAGCGCCTTCTATTATCTTTAACTACATAGAAGGCTCTGATCCATTGCTGACATCCCATACATTATTGGTATTTTAAATTGGTCAAGTAAAATGATGTTCACAGTTCTGCAGTTCTTTTGGGAGCCATGACATCTTTTCTCTAACCTTTTCTTCCACATCAGTTTATGAGCCCAAGACTGAAGCAACCATACAGTACATGCAAATAACTCATGCAGAGACAGAAACCCACAGCTTTTTCAGTGCCTTGGAGCCGAAAGTGTACTAAGGGGAAGTGCACACTCTGATTTACTTTCCTTATTGGCCATTGGTCATGAAAAAGGAATGAGTTTCTGACACATAACATTTCATCTACAAACCAGTGCATTGTGGGAGATTCAAATTACCAGATTGTCGCTCTGACAACGCCGTGGTCGCTTCTTGCGTATGAAGTAACCCAAAACTTTATCCTTAAATACCTAGATGCAAGAAGATCACATTTACATCTTAAGAAACCCCTTAAATGCAAACAGAACCACAAAACAATGCAAAACTAAATGTTACAAACTCATGTTCTCTGAAGGAGATGAGGGAGACCCTTCACTATAATATACACACTTGTGTACCTTTTGCTGAAGACCCCTATTCAATAACGCCTGGTACAGGCTGGTGGTGCTCGCAAGAGATAGCCCCGCCTATCACCTGTCCCAATAACGGGACGCAGCGCCATTTCATCCAGTGAACCACTGTTCATCAACTCAGTGTTAGAGCAGCAAAGAGGTGAGGGGTCTCCCTCATCTCCTTCAGAGAACCTGGTTTACATTCGTAACCTCTAGCTCTCTTTCAGATGACTCGGTTCGACCCCTCACTATGGGATCCTGCAAAACGTCCTGATTGCCTGGTTCGAACTGGAAACCAGTCTCATCACAGAGGCGGAGTCACGTCTAGGCTGTAAAACCTTTGAAAGGTATGTGGAGAAGCCCAGCTGGCAGCAGCTCTGAGGATTATAAACCTCAACAATGGCCCCCACAATCCAATGGCAGAAGTGCTGTGTAGACAGCATCTTACCTGTGCTGGCCCCCACAATCCAATGGCAGAAGTGCTGTGTAGACAGCATCTATTCTGACAAGGACGTGATGTCCCTGTAGGAATGGGAGAAAGTGCTTCAGGGCTAGAAACACAGTGTAGAGCTCAAGCACGTTGATGTGGGCTGAAAACGTCCAGACCAAACGCTGCTCACAGATCCCTGAAGTGACGTGTCTGCCGTCACAACCCGTCATTCAAGGACCCTCTGGATGAGCCCCGGAGTCAGGTGGGCAGGTCATTCCAACATGCCGAGATGAGCTCTCATTGTTGCCAGTGGTGAGACAGACGCAGGTGGAGTTATGACACCAAACGGTGGAAGTCTCACATGTGGGAAGCTTTAGTTAGAATAATGGAAGATAGCTAGTGGGGGTTCAAACAATTGAAATTGAAGCTAGCTACAGGCCTTCTCGTGTTAGAAACACAGTACTAGCTCAGAGTTAACACGTGCTCACAAGGTGAAAATCGTCGAACTTGGCTTCCCAAATTTTTCAATAAACAATTTTTATGAATGTGGAGCTGAACTACAGGATTCCAGTAGAGGCAACCTAGCACTACAGGAGAATCAAAGGATTCTCAATGGAAAGTTAAGTTAGATAGCTACAAGAATGCTAAATACTACAGTACGCTTCGGACAGTCAGCGAGTGAAGTGTGGAAAGGATGAAATGGCGCGCTTGCTGCGTCCCTTTATTGGGAAGGGTGATAGGCGGGGCTATCTCGCACAATCGTCACTGGCCTATACCAGGCGTCATTGAATAGGGGTCTTCAGCGAAAGGTACACAAGTGTGCATGTCCAATAGTGAGGGGTCATCGAACTGAGTCGAATGATAGAGAACAATGCAAAATGTCCATACACAAAACAAAAGATTAAAGTATTGATTAAAGTATTATATATATATATATTATGAAGGATTTTGCCTCTAGAGGTGCTCTTGAGCCAAAAGGGGTTCCCTACTGTAAATAGTCAGAAATAATGCCCATAAATGATGTTGTTGTTTGTATGACTAAAACAAAGGACTTAATGAGGCAAGAAATTGATTGATATTAAATAATAGGAGTATGATAACCATACACTCAACACTCAAGCAAAAATGTGTGGTAAATGTCTGTAGTGAATCTATAAACAAATATGAATGCCACCACTTTACCTCATATAAGTAGTCAAATATTTCTAGTATCGTTAAAACACTTGCTCCAATGAACAGACCCATCTGACCACCAATGTCACCTAAAAAGATTAAAGATAAACAAATACAGTGGGGTAATATAGCACAGTGCACAAACGAATACTGTCACTTTCATTTCAGTATCTCTTACAGCCTGAGGAGCACTCCTGTCAGAAACTGTCTATCTAGGCTTGGCTTTTCATCTGACTCCCCTGAGTACTATTTTCAAGTGAATTAAATTATGAAAATGCATTCGGCCAAGTTTCACAGGTTCAAAGAAATGGGCTCAAAAGGAGATAGCAGGTGTGATCACACAATTTGACTGCTCAGAGTTTGATGTTACGGTCAAGTAAGTTTCCACTCTTATAAAAACACATAATGAAACGTAAATTGAAAAAGTCAGGACTCTCTTACCAAGCAGACCCGCAATTTCATACGCCTTCTTCTGCTCAATCTTCTCATAATTCAAAGCTTCAAAGAAGATGTCCATGACTAATATGTTTTCTCTAGTGAAAAGAAAGTCAGAAGAATGTTATAGTGCAGTGTAACAATACAGTACATACAAGAGATTTTAACACCAACATGAACTGTTAGATAGCATCATACGCCTATTTTGAGTGTTCGTTTCATTCTCTTCACATTAAAGGTTAACAAAACAGTTTAAGGTCATACTATGCTAATATGAGTCACTTTAAGTCACTCGCCCTGAATGTCTGAATAACCATAGTGTTTATGTACTGTACTTACCCGATGTATTGCTCAGTTTTGTTGAATTTCTTAGCCAGGTATTTGGCAGAGGCCTTACTGGGTATTTTCACCATGGACAGCTCCTTGCCATAGCGAGTCATGTTGCAGGGAGTCTCGCACACACAGTAATCATTGTCTTTCTCTACCAAAAAGTCTGTGGAGGATGACAGTGGTTCGGGTGTTATTATTTTTGCAACACAAATGACATAGTCCTACTCACAGAAAACACAATAATTTCTATTCATACAGATCACACTACATTTTGCTGCCATCATTCACTTTCCACGAAAGCAATAAAAAAGACTGAATCTATGATAGAGAACAAGACTATACACTCACTGAACACTTTATTAGGAACACCTGTACACCTTCTCATGGTGGAGGTGGTGTGATGGTGTGGGGAATGTTTTCTTGGCACACTTTGGCCTGTTAATACCAATCAATCATCGCTTGAATGCCATGGCCTATTTGAGTATTGTTGCTGACCATGTGCATCCCTTCATGGCCACAATTTACCCATCTTCTAATGGCTACTTCCAGCATGATAATGCACCATGTCACAAAGCAAAAGTCATCTCAAACTGGTTTCATGAACATGACAATGAGTTCAGTGTTCTTCAGTGGCCTTCCCAGTCACCAGATCTGAATCCAATAGAACACATTTCGGATGTGGTAGAACGGGAGATTCACAGTTTGAAAGTGCACCTGAAAAATCGGCAGGAATTGCGTGATGCAATCATGTCTTCATAGACCAGAATCTCAAAGGAATGTTTCCAACATCTTATGGAATCAATGCCATGAAGAATTGAGGCTGTTTTGAGAGCAAAGGCAAGCCCTACCCAGTATTAGTATAGTGTTCCTAACAAAGTGCTCTGTGAGTGTATTATTTGGTTATATTATTCATCAAAGACAACACTTTAACTGAGTGCAGGTGAAAATCTACTACTGCCATTTCTATTTTCCTCTATAGTAAACTACAATCCAGCATAAGTTAAAAGGTTTGAAAGAAGATATAAAAAATATACTGAGAATACTGGAGGTATCATGGTTTTGGTTCACTGCAACCCAGAAGCTGCAAGAACGACCTTTGCTCCACAGACGTTCTAATTGCTGTGTTTTGAACACATCCATATCCATATCTCAAACTGCATTGTTGTATGTATCTATTGATCAGTGATACCTGCTTCATATTTCTATATGAGTATATCTAAATACTTGGAATGGGATAATGCACATTGTCTTACCTAAAGCTGGGTCTGCACAGTCTTTGTACTGCTCGGGTGTGCATACCGTTGAGGTCCCTGTTGAAAAAGAGATGAAAAGATAGGACTAAAAACATTCTAACTCCATAACATTAACATTTTAATATTCTTTTACTGGGCATGGGTTGGGAAATATGGGGTCGTTGGAGAAAAAGGTAAAGGTTAAACCAGGTAAAGGTTACTCATGTCACTATGTTGTTAACAAATTCAGACAAATCATGTCTGAACCCATGTATCATAGTATCATAGTATTTCAGATAAATAATAATGTCTTACAATAACATTACAATGTATATGTTTTCATATACAATATCAAGTGACTCTTCTTCCATAATGTGAAACCAAGATGCATGTGTACCGGGCATGTGGACCATCCTGCAGTTACAATTCTCCACCAGGTAGCGAGTCTCACAGTCGATGCGACAGGCTGTGATGCTGTATTTGGAGAAGAACTCGGAGTCGATGGGAGTGGACTTGCAGTCTCCCCATGGTGGAGGGAGATACTGAAGCTGAGACAGAGGCAGAGCAGAGGTTTCCCCCCCATCAGTATCAGCACACAGGACACACGGTAAATAAGAGATAGTCAAACCCAACCTAGCAGCAAGCCAACACAAAAGAGGGCACAAGCAGACAAAACCCAACAGAAATCTATCAAACACAATACGGGAACAGAATCAAATAAAAGGTATGTTTTGTAGATGCTCTTCAAATGGAATATCACAGTCAGACTTAGAGGACAGTATTATTCATAAACAGGGCTCGGGGGGAAAGCGCAAGCAGACACCATGCAGAAAACCAATGATGCAGGTCTAGTCCTGAGGAGAAAGCAGAGCACCATGGGGAAATGGAGACAGCGTCAACAGAATCAGTATATGTAACTTCAGACAGGACACCATAATGAATGGATAGTTGTTTTTTAAGACCATCCCAGAGAATGTGCGACTGTATATGTATGTTGAGATTTCCAGATGAGTAAAATGAAATTGTAGACTTAATGCAAAGCTTAAAGGGGCAATCTGGGATTGGTGCATACATTTTTTTTAATTTTTGGAATTAAATGATATATAGCCATTGTTTATTTAAGAATATAACTTACAAATGCCTCTGGAGATTAGTTCAACTGTTGTACCCCATCAGAACCCAAAATATAAGCTTGTTTTACTCCATTGTTTGTAAGCAATGCAGTTGTAAACAAACACTGTATAGCTTCCAAACATGGTTAAAACTATATTTTTAATAATACTAATAGACAGTCAGACCTTGCATCCATAGAAATTGAAATTGACCTATGAAATTGAGAGTGGTTATATTTCTCCAGCTCCATCCCTCAACCAAAAAGGTGGCGGGGAATTCCAGAATGTCCTTTCATGTCCTAGCTGCACTACACTTCTACGGTTGACACAACGCAAACTGTTACCTCATGCAAACCGTCTATTTTTGAAAAAGCTAAATAGTTTATGTAACTATGCTTGAGGATGTTCAACCTCTCTAACTTATTCATACTACAGTATACTTAAACATACTGTTTAAAAAGCACTCCTAAATCTGTTTCTGCTTTTCAGTTTGTTAACCGAGTGGTGGGTCTTGGCATTTGTAACTGTCACTGAGATATTTGAATTTTATGTTAACAAGCCTGCAAGCCAAAAAGGAGGGGGCAGCTATCACATAATTCAATTAACTGGAAGTGGTTGTTACATTTGCTGAGACCCACCTCTCAGTTGACAAACACATGTTTGAGGTCTCACTCAAGCAGACGCTTTTATCCAAAATGACTTACAGTGCATAGTTCCAGAAGGATTTGAGGAGTTGAGTGCATAGTTCCAGAAGGATTTGGACCCACAGCTCTACCAACTGAACTGCTGTACACAGGACCAGAGATTGAAAATTGAGTATCGCTACTTTAAGAGTCCAACAATCAGTGCAATCAAGTCCTCCATTTGCAGTCTCGTTAGAAGCAAAGTGCAGGCCATTATTTTCATGGAGTATCTCAGAATTTCCAAGATTAGTCTTCTTCAAATTGCATACATACATTGCAGAAATTAAACAATTTCCAGACTTTGGCACGATAATAACTTGTCTATGTTCTTAGCCCAGTTATATCGGCACATCACTACTCTCTTTACACTTTGTTCTAGACTGCTGTTTGAGGCTAAATAACCAAAATACGTTTCCTTAGACTTCCTTAAAGGTCGCATTTACATTTTACCACCAGCACATCTAGGTTTCTAATTGGGGACATTGTTTATAGTAACTGATGGTAATAGCCACCTGCTACCAATTACAGAAAAAAGCAATTTAGCCAATGTTTTGTAACAACCACTATTAATAGGGCGAGGAGGCTCTAAAATTGAGGCTAATTGAGCATTCAACAACAACTGCTGAAAGAGGCGACACTCAGAACCGTAAGCCCTGGTCACAACAAACAACACCACAAAAACCCTTGGCTGCTGTTCTTGCCACAATGAGGTTTGTTGAACCTCATTGTCAATCATCTTTTCGATATCTGCCCTGACCTTCTCTAACAACTACAGGGGCATGCATTTCATTGAAAGTGACAGAGACAGAGTGCCAGTGAGTCATGCAGTGGCTTGAAATGGCAAACTTGATAAGTATTTTATTGATGGCCGGCCTACAGCCTCTCACAACACAATGGTCCATGTAGGAACTAAAACCATGGGGGGATAATTATAACATGTCCTCTTGTTGGAGAGAGCTTTACCCTGAGTGGGTCATAAAACCAAATTAAACAGATAGATTGGCCATTAGGGTTGCATCATCCATTGGTAGAGTATTCCAACAGTATGAAACATTGAAATGCAAAGCAAAATAAAACAAAATGAAAGATAACTGCATGGTAATATCAGGAGGTTCATCTGCATACTGGAGTGCCATATACAACAGCTTAGATGATGATAGAGACTCAAGTGGAGGTGTTACCTGGAATGGAGAGCATTATATGTTATCATAGGGATGGTAGTTATGAGACAGGACAAAAGATGTCTAGGAAGGGATAGTGGTTGATATGTGATCGCTACAGCCACACAGAGTGGATGGATACATTCCGGAATGACTGAGTGAGGTTGGGGGGGGGCTCTTACAGTGGCTCGTGGCATGCAGCAAACCCAGACAGGCATACGCTACCCGCTGCTCTTGGGTGGAAACGAACGTTTGGAAGCCTGGGGCGACCCCGAAGCCCAGCTGGTGGGGGAAAGGAGGCTCTGACTGAGTGTGAACCTGTACCTTGACGCCGGCCTCATAGGACATCTCATCTAGGGGGGGGATGAGTGAACACAGCCCACATCAATACCAACAGAGAGCAGCAGCAGCAGCGATGCAAGGGACATACGTAAAGTATGCATCTGTCAAAAGCGTTTGGCCCCTCTCCTATGCAGCCAGCCAACCTGTGTCCATCTTGCTGAGCCCCACAGCAGCTGCTTTACCCCCCCGCGCCCCCCCATAAAGATCCAGAACTGAAGGCCGAAGCTCAATATTGGTTGCAAAACGTTGATGTGCTGTAATTCAGTCATCTGATTGTTTAAAGGGACACTTTACTTTTTTTTTTTTTTTTTTTTTTTTTTTTTTTACTTCAAAATCATTATCCAGATCACCTTTTAAATGTAGGTATCGCTAGTTTGAGGATTTTACCCTTGGGGAGTAATGGTTTCTGAAAACTACAAGGAGCTTTAGGAGTGAGGTTATAATTTCCAAATAAGCTACGTGCATACATCTAGCACTTGTGTTTACTAACGTAACATCTTAGCTTAGACGTGTCTACGTGGCTGGTTGGGATCCACAAAGCACTATGGATGTTGCAGGACTCAAACATTTGTAAATATTACTTCCTGATCCGGTAAAAGGTTATTTTCTCACTTATTTGATCATTTTTGGGTTGTTAATTTCCTGGTTATTTGGACAACAAAGACCACTAATAACAATGACAGTGACAATCTGAAATTTTCCTTTAAGCCCACTCAAAACGTGACTGTCAGAATTCTTATGAAGATAATGCTAAAAATGCCAATCCAAATTTAAGAGTATAATTAAAGCATGTGGAATTAAGAAATTAATCATTCAATTTGTATTCTCTTGAGATGAGAGTATGATAGATGCTTCCCATTAGGCTTAAATGGCAGCATAATTAATTCAAGACTTTTTAGGTGGTAAACATGTCTTACTGCAGTCGTTGATGTGGGTCTTCAGATCTGGATAATAAATAATAGTTAATGTGCCTTGTTTAATAGAAATAACTCCATGATAATGATTCAGGGACTGACATCCCTAGTCATATAAATGTCGATTCACAGACAGGACAGAACATTGTATAATATTTAGTGGCATTATGTGACAACCTGAGGGCAGAAATGTCAAATCCAAGGTGACGTTTACAATGTAGTACTCTTGAGTACAGCCCTTAATAGAGATTAATATCCTTGTGGTCCTTATAAATCTGGTCTTAAAAGAACTTCACCTGAGTATATCTGCCGCTGAAAAGCTACAGAAGAAGTCGGTCAAATGCAGATTTGTTTTGGTGTTGTTCGGATTGTGGTGTCCAATTGTCTATTTTAAATACAGTACTGTTTGTAGTGCACTGCCTCCATAACCCCATGTTAGTCTGTTGAATATGGAGAGAAGGGTTTCAATAACCTCATGTCAAAGATTTGAAAAGAATCTTCAAGATCAAAGTCTTTGTTGAATAGCAATGTCAGATTGTAATTAAAAAAGAAAAAGAAAGTACTTCTGTATCGTAATTACAATTTCATTTTGATATTTATTCATAATCCTAATGATTTCCTCATCTTCAAAGGAATTAAAAGGAGTGATAGTCTTAAATGCAGAGATATCAATCCAGATTACACTGAATTGTGCACCTGATTCTCTGCTAAAAAAAACTGCAAATGGTGAATAAAACATTAGCATCTGCAACATCAGTGACGCTTTATTTTACTTTATGGTTGTCCTTCACAATAGTATCACTCTTTCTGAACAGTTATATTTCACCATCTTGTCACTGTTACCAGTTGTATTGGGATTTCAGAACTTGCCATGTTATTTCAATACAGTTGATTAGACTTTCTATTATGGAGTGGGTGGTACTTTTGTTTCCTTCAAATTAGTATGTCATATAATGACACCCTTTCACTAGGCATTATGATTTCAGTTGGATCAATATAGGCATTATGGACCTATGCCACCCTGTCAATGAAGTCATTACTGCAAGCACACTGAAGATAATTATTTCTCTCCCCTTCACTGGTTACAAGGGAAAGGACACGGCTAAGAGGGCTGTTCATGTGTCATAGTATACGGTCAAGAGATCGGGTATTTGTAAATCCATTTTACCAACTTCATTGAATTGTATGTTTCAACTGAAAAACGCCATTGTACTTTGAAATATTTTTTCAAAATGAAGAAAGCAGAAAATATAACAAATATCTTACAATTATGTTAAGTAGACTGTTAGACAAAATTTGAATTGGGATTTTCATTGATATCAGCTAGAACGTCACTTGGCTCCGTTTGATTGTTGTGGTGCCAGTCCATCCCATGATTAAGGTTAGTACATTGACAGGACAGTGAAACAGATTACCTATGGATCTGGGAAATGGATGGCCATTGTGACCACAAAGAGCAGACTTCACAGGATGTTTGATTTGGTGTAAAAATGACACTTCATGAAAGATAAGCCTTTTTTCATCAGTATTTTGAGATCATGTGAAATCTGAAATATATTCACACCAGGTAAACCCTCAGAAAACCATTAGATTCAATGTACCAGATATACTCCATCATTTGTAATTTGTATTTACACTGAGTGGAATTTATTTAGCCAACAAAGCTCAGAAGCAGGGTAATTGTGGCTGAATACTACTCAATACGCCCAATTTGATGACACTTCAATCAGGGCCGGTAGTTCATTAAGACTAATGATTTTTTTGTCTTGGTTGTAAGTTATTTTCTTACCACTCAGCAATGTTTACCAAACAGCAATGTTTTTTGCTGTCTTGACAAAGGCTTGCTATGGTTCTGTGCATTTAAGAGAAGCAAACCAAGTATTTTTCATGGTATTTCTCTACATATTGTTTGTATGCATGACTGGACACAGTTCAGAGCATTCACAGCTACATTATGACAATTTCCCCCCGGCCAAGGGAACTGCCAGCTCGAAATGTGCAAAACAAACTTCTGAGCTGTCAGAGATTTTTTAGCCTAAGGTTGCTCTGTCTCCACATTATTAGTGTAAACACTGCTATAGATAATATATGCTTGGTACAGTTGATCGTTCGGTCCTTGTATCCCTTTTGAATAGACACTGGCTACCATAGTATTACATCATTATTACCCCTATAGCTTGATTCAAAACATTCCAAATGATCAAGAATGTTTCTGACTACGTTTAACACTCAGGTTGAGTATTTCATGCATAATGTAAACCAACAGAACTGATTTTGCTCCAGGCTCTGAGACAAGGAGGCAATGACAGGAGTGGAGGAAGGGTTTGGAGGTGACACACAAACAGTAAAAAGCAGGAAGCGAGAGGTCGAGGTTGGGAGGGAAGGTGTTGGTGCAAGAGACTGAGCATTAGGTACCAGTTGCTGCTGACATGACACAAAAGTTTGAAAACCAGGGGCCACACCAAATCCCAGCTGGTCAATGAACGGCGGCTCGTCCTGACTGTGGATCTGAACCTTGATGCCTGCTTCGTAGGAGGTCTCGTCTGTGGATACAGCAGGCCAGAGAAATGTAACAGCAGCTCGCCCACAGAAACTGCCGCTTCTCCTCTTTCTCTAAGCCGGAGGAGTTACTTGTTATGATGCATATGTGTTTGTACTCGTAATGATGTATTATGTGTTTGTATTTTCTGTGGTTGCATTGTATCCAAAGGCAGAAATACAGTGCCCCTTGAATTTGTGTCAGTTGGCTGGTGAGGTAATGCAAAGTTTACTGCACGCTGGTTAAAACTTGTGGACAGAAATGTTATTGCATTTGAAGGAATAGGGTAAGATTTGGGAATGCAATTAAATTAACAAGACTATAGCTGGATAAAACACTAAGACTGGATACAAGTTTATTTGAATTGGGGGAGACAATACTGTACATTAAATTGCATGACACTTTCTCTTATCAAACACCAGTAATATTGACACATATGTATGTATTTAGCATGTTATCTACTGGAATACATTTTTGTAGGCAGAAAGAAAGAACAGAATATTCATGCACATAATATAACAGTGAATGATGAAGTCTACCCAAAGCCTAAGAAATGCTTGAGGGTCTGCATCCCATCAAAAAGTGAAAGACTGTGTTGTACAGCCCTGCTTAGGTTGCTTAAACTTAGAAAAATGTGTTTTGCATTTGATTGGATATCACAAGTTAAAGAAGATCAGGTAGGAGTATTTTGTACCTGTGTAGTAAAGATGCAATTACTTAGAGTAAAAATGTTGTAGTCAAATGTTGTTACATACACTCTCAAAGAAAGATTCTACCTTGAACCCAAGAGGATTCTTCGGCTTGTCCCAGGAGGAGAACCCTTTGAAGGATATGTTTTTAATGCCATGTACTGTAGAACCGCTTTTGCTGTCATGTAGAACCCTCTCTGGAAAACGTTCTACATGGAACGAAAAATGGTTCTTCAATGGGTTTTCCTACAGGGACAAGCCTTTTCTTTCTTGGTCATAAGGCAATTGCTTTGTAATTACATAATGGAAGTTAAACATTTATTGTACACAGTTGAGCAGTTTTTGTATACAAGTGGAAACAGGAATAGTACTTCCACCTGCACAATAACCAAGAAAACATAACTAACTTTACTTTGTCATTCCAAATCCATAAAAAGCAATATCTTATTGCTTATAACAACCTATCAACACAAAGTTGTTAATACAATAATCACAGTGTTACTATGGTATACGTATTAGACCAAAGTATTAGTACATTAGAAAATAATGTACTGTAAAGTGTGACCCGGTAAGGGTTAAGCAAGCTATAGGGTCTGTGTGGAAATACAGAGGGCACTCACCTGTTTCTCCCCAAACTGGTAAGTATTCATCCTGTTGAATATCCAACATGATCTCCAGCCCATTTCCTGTGCCGCCCTTTAACGTGGTTAACAAAGGGTTGCCGTCCAATCCAGAGTTGAAGGTGTAGCACTTTCCATAGCGAGTGTATATCTGCAAGAAGAAGAAGACGTGTGTCAATGCTATTCAAAAGTGTCTTGTGATGCATACATAATAAACAGTACAGAGCCCCAATGTAATGCTTGCTCTATCAACATATTTGAACAGTTGGGGGATTGCTGACTAAGCAGAACAGGATCCTAGTCTAATCAACGAAATAATGGAAACTCAATCCAATCTCCATCCAGTTACATTCTGTATTTCTCTGGAGTCATTTGCAAACTTCTTCAGAAATGTATTTTCCATTAAATGAAAAGTTCTAGTTAATCCAAATGGAATATAGCTCCTCCCCTTCCACACCTTACCCAGTACTACTGCGACTATCAGGTTGCTCAGAACAATTTATTCTAGTGTCTTGTACCTGTCTCCTACGCCCCTTGGAAGGATGTGCTTGTGCCAATGCAGCTCAATGGTATTCAACTATTGATCTGCACTAGATTTTTGCCTGCAGCAAATACCTAGCTGGTTTTACTATTACAGACAGCTCCTTATCTATACTGTACTGGTCTTTCAGTATCCTGTAGCACTGTCTTCTTTTCAGTATGGCAACATCTCTTGCAAATTACATATTGATGTTTCATACATTTTTCACTTTTATAAATTCTCTCTGTGACGGGCAACTTTGCTATTATCTTTGCCAACTGAAGAGAAATAAGCCGTAGGTGCTTCCCATAATGCAGTATCTGGTTTTACATAACTGACACATGGGTGGTGAGCTACAACTTCAAGTGAGAGTTAAAATAGATCACAGCGATAAAGGCTTTACATTTCGGGTAGGTTTTGCAGCGTAAGTGATTTCATTTCACAGGGTAGAATTGATTCGTCATGCAGTCCTCAGAAGTTTCTTTTTTTTATCTATATCAAGCATGTGTCATACAATAATAACCCATGTGCATCTTCATTTCCTAAAGACATAACATGCCCAAGGGACATACTTAGGCACAGAAACAGCTGTCACAACACACACTACTCAGGACCCTCTGATGAGTCTCCCGGATGAGTCTCTGAGCATTTTAAACCTTCAAGCCTTACTGCGGCAGTCACAACTTACAGCAGTACTGTAATTATGGCACTACTGTGGTCAGGCTGCAGTCTGACACCAACACTGACTTGTCTCATTATCTCCTCTATTCCCTCCTGAGGACATACAGGAGCCTGTTATAAAGGCTGGACCACAATGTGCTTTACCACAATGTGCTTCACATTCCTTAAAATAGTACCGTTGGCCCACTCTGTGGCAAAACATCAGTACTGAATCTGAATCAACAATGTTCCAGCCCCTGGGAGTCAGTGATCTCTTCAATCACGACTAATTGACAGAAGCTGGTATGGTTGAGAGACTAGCGGTTTGTTTCAGGATAAATTGTTATTTCTATAGACTGCTTGGCTCGATAGCTACATATAAATAACCCATTGAATATATATATATATATATATATATATATATATATATATATATATATATATATCCATATCCTATGTAATAATAATAACAATTAAAAAAGCAATACAAATAAAAAAGCAAAACAAAAAAAAGACTCTATAGCCCACTGCCATGGGCTATAGATTTCATTTTCAATATGCAAGTTTTAGTGAGAGGGATGATAGAGTAGATTCCGACAGCATAGCAAAGCTTCTCTCCAGAGACCAGAGTCAGTGTTCCATGTCCAGACTCAGACAGACTTGCATGGGGCTCAGACGGACATGACAAGGCATCAGTTCCTCTCTCCTGCTGCCCATAATGAGGCCCTTCGAGCGACTGGTCCCTGTCAGCACCAAAATGGTGGCTGATATTTCAAGCTTTACATTTGACTTTAGAAAATCAGTGAGTTTAATATAATGCCTGGGAAGTCTTATTGTGAATGGCTCTAGGTCTTTTGAATGCCTCACAATCAAGGAACCAATCTGCATGGTAAATCGTTTTTGTCAAGCTGTGAAATGGCGGCACCAAAGACAAAAGGCCTAATTTAGATTGTATAATCCGATAAAACTTGAAATGACACGATAAAAATCTCCGGGCCTGTCAGTCCGAGTTGTCTATTCATATTTTTGCAACTACATATTGTTGAGAAATTTGCTAAGTCTACCTAGCACTTGAATGTGACTAACAATGAAATCCATTTTCTTTTCATCCATTATTTAACAGCAATGTGTTTGAGGAGTGCTAATAGCTTTTAGGTGAAATGAGTGAGAGGACTATATAGACTAACACAAGGGGTTTATTTCAATGGAGAAGCTAATTCACCTGTCTGAGTAACAAGCATATGGCATAGTTACCCCGAGTCAATACATACAGATGTTTAATCTAAGATGCTGAAACTTTAATTTGGACTCGTTTATAATGTTTGAATTATTGATAATAATTTATCAATAATTTATCAAGCGCTAATTTTTCTTCCCTGACATTGTCACTGCTAAGAGTGCTTTCGAATAGCAGAAACGAAAAGCAATGTCTTTCAAGTGAAGTGAATGTAAATGTAAATGGGCTGGTTTTACTGTACCACCACATATAAAAAAACAACAACATCTAGCATGCAAACTAACATGCACTGACATCGATGGATAATCTCTGGTAAAAAAAAAAAAGTATACACAGCATTTTTACTGCATAAATTAATTTAACTATATTA
Source organism: Argentina silus (assembly GCF_951799395.1). Lineage (NCBI taxonomy): Eukaryota > Metazoa > Chordata > Actinopteri > Argentiniformes > Argentinidae > Argentina > Argentina silus. The sequence goes on along the minus strand of NC_139672.1, from coordinate 12,425,483 downwards.
ATTGCAAAACTATTGTGTTATTTTAGTAAACGTTACTGTTACTGTATGTTTAAAAAGGAGGACAAAATCATTCCCATATGACATGATATACTGGTAGCCTGAAAACTTGAATACCTTCAATCCTGCGGAACATTCAAACGCTGTTGCATGAAATATTAATACCTTGTGAAACAAATGCACATCATAAAACCTCATAAACACAACACTTCTCTCTCTCTATCTCTACATACGGTGGTGAAGTTCTTGTAGGTGCAGTTTTCCCCACGGAACTTGCATTCTAGCAACATGTCCTCCAGTTGGTGACCCAGCCTGCCCATCATCTCAGTGGTGTTGACATGGTAACGAGGGGCAGGGGTGTAATCATTAAAGTCCAGTAGATTGAGGAGGTTCTGCTTGTGGCTGTCCCTCAGGAGAGCGAGGCTCCTCTCCATGACTGTGTGGTTGTGGTACATCAGGTCCATCCAGTAACCGCTGTGGTAGAGGTCATCTTTGGTCAGACTGGACACACGGAAGAGGTTATGGTTGCAGAAGGTGACCGCTGGGAAGGACATCTTGTGAGCCCACACCATGTAGATCTTGGTGACGGCTGGGTAGGACATGAGATAGAGGATCCGGTTCAAGGACCAGGTGCCTAGGAGACCCACACAAACGAAGAAGGCCAGAAGCCAGAGGACCCGTTGGGGTTTTGTCTTGTCCGGGGAGAAGACAAACTTCAGCCCATGGACCTTTGTCTTTCTCATGAAAGCCACAGTGATCTCCCTCCATGTTGGTTTCAGCCTGCTCCCTGTGCTCTGGCCAGTGGTCTCCAGGGCATCTTTCAGTTTTGGTGACCCCGGCATGACTGATGCTGATGTCGAGGCAGTAACCATAATGACTTCTCCCCAAGCAGCTGACTCACACCAAAGGCAGTCTTTTAGTCAAGCTTGGGCTTTTTCATTTTACATACAGTGGCTTCCTCTGATATCATGCTGGGTTAAATCGGTATCACAATTCCAGGCAAAACAGAAAAAAAGTGATCCAAATGCAAATCCAATACTCAGACTTGAAAAATCTTTGAGGTGAAAATCACAACAAAGGAAACGTACTGTACTCTTTAGGGGTGTAAAACTGATTCACGTCATGATTTAATTTCCAGAAAATCCGTCTGAATCTTCCCATCAACAGAAATCAACAAGCGTAACCATCAACAGTCTCTCATCAACAGATGAATGTTTGTGATAATTGCAGGTATAATCGACTGCTTTAGTTCCAGATGCAATCAGTTAGGAAATCTGTACAGACATACCCGTTGCTCAGATGCTCCTCATCACCTTAATCTGCAGATCGAGACAATGCTCACAGCTTCCAGTAGTTTCCCTTTCTGCCCAGACAGCCCTTCCTCCCTCTTTCTCAGCTTGAAGAGATGCTTTTTGTCTGTGGACTTGCAGGCAGCAGGAATATAGAGCTATTTTATACCCCCCCCCCCCTCTCTCTGTACAGTTGAATGGGGGAATGAGGTGGAGCCAGCGGTGAAATTATTTTCCTAAAGTGATGGTACAGATGGAAGGTGGGGGAAGGAGATTTCCACCCCACACACCAAAATATGAATAATACTTCAAAATAACTGCAATGTTCATTGAGTCATACCGCAACATAGTATTCCAAGGCGCACTCTGCTCTTCTCTAAAATAAAATTTTTAGTGTTGGAAAAAAACTGGGGATCAGGGATCAATATAACTGTATTATTGATAAACGAAGAGAACCAACCACTCGCCTGTAGTCATGAACTGAAAACATGCCCTCAGGTTTCTCAATGAAATGATCACTTTAGACACTATTTTTTGGGGGATAAAAAGGCAGTTTTACATACAGTTACAATGCAATGAGGCCTGGGGAGGACCTGATCAAATAACTGACAGGAAAGATGCTCCACTATGTTCATTTGAACAAAGAGATACTTTTAGAACTTCGAGCTATTAAGGCAGAGAGAAAATGTGTCCCAAGAGTATTCTATTTTTGTCATTTTAGGACATAATCAGTACACCACTTTTGTAAGTGGCTTATCAATGTCATGGCAGGTTTTCATGAATAGAATAGACACGATATTCTGATAATTAGATTATCAGAATATTATCAGAAAACCCTAGATAACAACTATAAGGTTACAAGAAAATTATGCTTGGATATATGCTTGAATACAAATGTCACTTTTCCCTCCCTAATCCCCTTTTAACCAAGTATCTATTGTTAATTCTTGTGAGTATAATGTTGCTATACAGTGTCTCCAGGAATGTCAGAGCATCCATTTAAATCTAAAAGATTTTCACAACAGACAAGACCCATTCTTTAATCAATGCATTTCAATGGCCTCCCAAATCTCATTAAACAAAAGGCTGTAACAATCCATAGTCTTGAATATTAAACAGATACTTTATGATGCAATCTCTTCCTTGGGAAGTAAAGTATTAGTGAATTGTTTGATGGCTTACAATAAATATTTGCAAGCTTATGAAACCATAAGCGACTTGAAGCATCGCCTAAATCCTCAATTTTAATTACTTCATCACACTTCAATGGCATTCTTAACAACAGCCACATCTTATCTGATCATAAAATGCCTGCCGTTGTCTCACACAAAGCTTTCTAATCGTCCTTTCCTTCTCTCCATTCTTGTTGCTACAAGAAAAATTCCACCTCAATCTTTAAGCCCAGATTTGAAATGCATTGTCGCCTGCAATAATCAAGCTGAATATAAATCAATCAATCAACAGAATGAAAACATGTAAAACATGTAATTACTATATTATTAGAATGAAAGATTGATCACCTGCTGTCTCTGTCTGACGAAGCTCTACTGCATGCGAAGTAATGTGAATATGATCCACTGTGATAATGCAATTGAATAAAGCCATTTTATGACTTGTTCTTTCTTTTGTAAATCGTTCCCCCAGCACCAAGAGGATGACATGTATACCATGTACCATGTATTGATACACAAATTGCAGACCCATAATGCTCACAATATATTAACCAGAATGCATATCAACTTTTCTTTAACAATGTTCATAGGAGGATCCCAATCATATAATAAAATTTAAAGTAAAAAGTTAAAATCTGTAAAGTGTGCTAAGGTTAAGATTTGAATTGCATGTTGATAATGTGACAAGTCAGGTGGCTAAGAATTTCTCAGGTCCTTTACTCCATGGGCATTTTAGACAGACTGATGTATTAACATAGTTTGTTGGTCTTGCGCCAAAGGCCAATTTGAAAATGAAAGGTTTCTAAAGGTCAGCATTTGACTGCCATTGGAGTTAAATTGAAGGGGCTCATTTTGGACAGGAAAATTGTGCACCAAGTAGGATTTAAACCCTAAATGACAAGCCAGCCAGAAGCTAAGGAGACAGAGGTTGTGCAATTCATGAGCAACGTATTAAAATATGCACCTCAACGGACCTGGTGGTGAAGGGAGACACTATGGGCCCCAATTTGGATGTGCAAAAAATGGTAAAATTGAGGCTGTGGAAGTAAGTTAAAGAATATAATCACTTCTTGTTATATATATATTATCTAATCACTTGTATTTTATTTCCATGTTAATGCTGCTATTATTGATCATTATGTACTACCTCATTATTACTTAACTCACAAGTATTAATTGTGTACTTTGTTCACTGAAATGATCTAACTAAGAGGGCCTCTCTGTCTGAGTGTGCGCCCCCTTGGAATGTGGAGAGACTGGAACTCATGAGACCTGTCCTTGGATCAGCTGCATCCTTATCTCTTATTTTGTTTGTGTCCTGCTATAAAATGTCCTGTCTTAGTGGAGACTGGCAGAGAGAATCACATCATTCTGCAGACTGTTTCTCTGAGTTGATCGATTCGTCTCTCCGTACTGCAATATGATCGAATAAAGAAGTTTTTACTTGATCACACTTTGAACCTGAGTGAAGACCGAAGTTTCTTCTACAGGACCACAATCGGCCATCTTGACTTTAATATTTGTAGTTGACACAATACTAAATAATCCAGTGGGAGTTTTGAATACTGCTTCTGGCTGTTCTCTGATTGATTAAGTAGAGTTTTCTCATTGTTAAAATCAAGCTAAAATAAAATTATGCTGTAGAGCATCCTGAGGTGATATAAGGTATGTTTTGCTCTGCTCAGCACTATTTGCTGAATCAAATAGGGGGCCCTCTGTATCTTTATAGATTTGTCGAAATAAATGTGTCAATTAAGCAAGCAAGAAAGGCTATGATTATTTGTCATGTATTGAACTGTACTGATCTGTATTAAACTTCTGTTCCCTCCATAATGGTTTTGAGTAAATTTACCTGATAAATGTACTTACCTTCAACAACATTACTATATACAACTTTCAATAAGCACCAAGTCTCCATTAAACGCCTGTGCCCAATAATAACCGGGCCACTAATGACATTGAAGCAAATAAGCGCCTGCCGCTAATAAACGCCGGCTCAAAATAATTTGTTAAACTTTACGGGATGGATTCTGTGTTGATATTAGCAGGTGATAAAACCGTCGCATTTGATCTGAGCGACCGTTGCGACTTTACCGAATAAACATATTTATTCAACAGTGTAGCAGACCATTTACCTGCAGTCTTGTATGGAAACGATAATAAATGGCCATCTCTATCAAAGATTAATCTGGTTTTGACTGATTTATTATAGGCTTATAATGTTGATATCATGTTGGTGGATATTTGTTCCCAGTATGATGTCATATCATGGGTTTGAGCAGCAGCGGTGGGGTACAGAATAACTGCCCGTCTCCAAAAATAGCTCGTCTCCAATACGAGCCGGGTCCGGTCTGTGGTTAAAGAAAATAAACGCCGAGGGCTAATAAAATAACTTTTACGGTATTTTTGAATATTATTTTAATGTTGTACATTTCATCGATGGTGCCCCATTCATAATAGTATGAGGAATGCCAGTTTTACCTCTCATAGCTAGTTTAGGATGTCATACTCAGCAACACCCACACCTTTAAATGCAATGTAAATTCTCTCCACATCAGTGCTCTAAAATCATAAACTTCAAACAGTCGTTAGAAAGACTGAAAGGGTTAAGTCTGATTCAATTATGTGGATTGGCTATTTATGTATCAATAGAGATTGAGCCCTGTAGGATACTTTATTGTGCAAAGACTCTTAGACAGCTCAGTGATGTTATGGATATGTCAATCTTCTCCAGAAGGTCATAGGTTCAAGGTGAGAGAGTTGAGTTCATGGTATGAATGGATACTGTATACATAATGTGCATAATGTAAGTATGTCAATCAAAATCCATACAGCACTGCTGAAAGTCCCCAGTAAATGTGAAAGTGAGGGAAATTTTTAATTTTTTATATATTGTATATTTCTTTTTATACATTGTCATAGTGTTGTAATATGACCGCCAAATGTTACCATTAAGACACCTTTCAGACCTTCCAGTTACCATTAAGACACTTTTAACTCAACCGTGTTACAATGTTGGATGGTGACAGTAAAATGCTGATGTTTAGAAACCTCTCATTTTAAACCCACAGACTACTGTTACAATGTTGTAAAATGTCAACAATGCATGAACCACACAATTGCAATAATTATGTCTATGGATGATTAGAAATTCAGGGAAATAAGAGAGCCCAAAAGAGTGTTTCTTGTTATTTCCTTTTAGAACCTTCAAGTGCTTCGTTTAAAGTAAACAATTTAATTACTTCTGCAATACCACCTCAGTTGAGTAAATGCTGACTGTTTCCCTCCTTATTGATTAACTGCATTGACTTTCCCTGCTCTCTACTTCTTTGGAAACCTGTCAGTATGCCGGCATATTTAACTGGTAAGTTAATTGCTAAAGCCCATTTGCTCTATATTAGCCTTTTGGGGGCAGGTTCAAAGGTCCATAGCTCTCCTTGGTCTCACAAACATCCCTAGTCAGCAGCTCAAAACAAAGTACAATTTACAACTTCCATTAGGCCTAACACCAGAGGTCATATACTGTATGCTCTGCATGATAATGATTATTACCCTTTTTCAATATGGACTTTCCCTGGGGTGCTCTTACTGCTGCTGCTTGCTGTCCACTTTCCTCTCTATTTCTGTTCCTCTTTTACACAAGAGCACAACCTGCTCTTGTCATTACTGTACATGGTCAAGGGTGAGTTTCCCCAAAAAACTTTGTAGCTAAGTACTTAGTGAAGCCATTTGTACAAGCCTTCTGCAATTTCAGCAGGTTTCCTCTTTACGAGAGCTGTTAGGTGAATTTTGCCCCCTCTCGCTTAACTTGTAACAGATGTTTACATAAACATGGACATCAGTGAATATATTGATATATTGTGGGGCATTATTGAGATAAAAAAAGATGCAGCTTCTTTTTACAGCTCAGCATGAAGTCTATATTTTTGATAAAGCGCTTTGTCAATGTGATTATGATAGCTCATAATATAAAAGTGTGTGAAAGCAGAATTTTCTGTGTGAAAGCAGAATTTTCTGTGTGAAAGCAGAATTTTCTAAATTAATGCATGTATTGAAATAGCTTTGAGATTGTTCTGCACGTGCCTGTCAAAGTTTGTGCGTCAATGTAAACAAAGGCGAAAGTTTATTATAAGAACTGGTCCAGTGTCATTCTTCAGCAGTAACCTCTTACACTTTAGTCAGAATTTCAGTGGAGAAAGCTGATCTGAGAGCAGTGCGTCTGGCCTAATGATTATGCATTGATCTTCCTCTCTTAACTTCACAAATGTCTGAGTTACGAGGTGGTTTGGGAAACTCAAAGATCCATTGTTATCGGGAAACTCACCCAAGATCATTCGGTTGGATTTCTCCTCTGATGGCTTGGGCTGAGACAGACTGTCATTTTTATTGGGTTTTTAATGTTATGGCCAAATCACAATGGTACAGTAAATCACTTTCTCATTTTGTGCATTTCCCAGGAGCTCTGTGTGACATTTCTAGGCATATCTTTTCTTTGTTCTTCTTCAGGAAGCTCAGTTTATGACACTCGCCTCAGCCTCACAATAGATAGATATCTAGGATGCACCATAAAACAATAAAGTACTGTGTGATGGACTGAGCTTTTCACTGGGTGAATCCTCTCTGCATATTGAACAGTGGATTTTGTTATTCCCACTAGCCTGGATTTTATGGTAAATCTGAAGAAAACAATGTAAAAGCCAACACACATCTCATAAATAATCCTCTGAATGTTTACCCATAATTTCCCAAATGCTTGAAATACCATAAAGATTTCACATACCATTTCTGTGTTTTCTCAAGACACTATTTGACTATTGTCGAAATCATAAATCATCTGTTTAGTATTTGTACTCCATAGCTGGCAAGTGGGTGGTGTACGGCGAGTCTAACACTTATAAACTGCATTTACGTTTGTCAAATCAATTTATTGATGAGTCATTCATTCCGTTATGAGATCTTCTCAAAGGGAGTGCTGAAATTATTCAGGAATATCAACTGCCCTGGGGCAGCACTTAATGACTTTTCTGCTCTATAAAATTGGAACCGCTACTCTGCTATTGAAAACACATTTCTATGCCCTCAACATTTCAATAGCCATCTTCTAAAGACGATGAACTGCAATTTCTCTCTTCATCAAACATTAAGGCAATTTACATAATTTAAGAATTATTGCGTCACATCATTTACTACCAACACATAATCGACTGTCCTGATGTGAAAAAAATGAATTATTTCAAATGCAACAGTGTTGTAGTTTGGGTGTGTAAATTGCCATTGCTGTCTGCACTTGAAGAGCGGCTCAAATGTTTTTGAGTGTCAGTGAGAGCCAGAATCCTTTCTCTAATCAGTTACAGCTCAGTCATACCCCAAAGGACTCATTACAGGGGCCCGGGAGCAGAGTTTGGACTGTGTGGAGGAGAAAGCTCCTTCAAGGTCCAGTGAGAACGGCAGACACTCAACACATCCCTGGCAGTAATTAGACACACCTTAGAATTATACAGAGACAGAGGGGAGGTGACGTGACGAAAGAATTAAAGGTGTTTTCAACTGTGATAGCAAGAAACTGGTGCCATGCTTCATTAAGGAAAAAAGGAGAAAGGAGAAAATCTATATTAAAAGATACAAATCAAACAGGTGCTGGAAGTGTTGTGCATTGGTCAAAGCACTTAAAAAACATTGTTATATTGATATTGCTATTGATAAGTTTGATTTGATCAGTATGATAATTCTCTGGTGACAGCATCAATTAAAACCTTAACAAATGTCAGGACAAAAAACACCTACATACCTTAAAATGATCCTCAAATATTTTCTCCAACTATTGCAATTTAGGGAATCAAAATACATTTAAAACAGAGTGAGTGTGCCACCAGCCCTTTTGTTGTAATAGTTATCCTGGTATATCATGACTGTGGCCTCTTCTTTTGTGAAGGGTGACATCTTGTGGCCTGATTCTAAATTAACCTAACCCTGCATGGCCCAAAGAGGGAGCACATCCACTTTGTATGCTACAGATGTAACACAAGGAAAGCAAGAAAAAAATTACATCTAGGAGGAGTTCATACCGAGATATTACTAATTTAAAATGTAGCGGAAGGGGGAATATTGACCCCAAACTCTCTGAAAAAAATATCAAGGATGTTTCAAGAAGTGACTCAGTATTGATTTGGATGTGGTATGGATTTTATGAAACATTGTAAAAAAAATAAAAAAAAGGTATACATCCATTGCTGTTTAAAATGTTTTACCTGAAGCTCAAGCAACTGTACAGTGAGTACACAACTGAACTGCTTTTAAAAGCATAACTCCTGTCTAGTTATTCAGCAGCGAAGGAGCCTGCAAATTCAAAATGATCGTCTGCTCTCAAGACAGAGAAGGTTTGCAGGTAGAGGAAGACAGGACTAAGCATTACTGACTTGAAATCATATTGCAGCCATCTCTGCCAGAGTGCGTGTCTATTCCCCCCTGCAGGCTCAGTGGAGAGTAGAGGCAGTCTGTATCAATAAATAACAGATGCTGTTGCCTATACACACCCTCTTGTTCCCTGGTCCCCGTGCAGAGAAAATCCATCTGAGGAAACATAACTGCTCTGTCACTCAAGGATTTGCTGCACAGCCCTGCAGTCACACTTTGATTGACTCTCTCATTGAATTTCCTCTCCAACACATCCGTTACTTGGATCAAACACCTTCTGTAGGTTTTTGTTTTTCTTCTTCAGACTTTTACATGTTCCCATGCTTCTGGTTGTTGAGTTAAAACTTTTAGGAATCGTTAGAAAAACCTCTACGGATACAAAGATGACTCCATCTACACACAGTCTCCAAACTAGGACTTAGGACAGTGTGCGCCACTGTAAACAATGAAAGGTATGTTGAGAAGCCCAGGTGGCTACAGCACATATCTCTGAGACAGAGACACCCTTGAACTGGGCCCACAACACTGCCAAGACACAGACCCTGAACGACGTCGTCCTGGCCATGTAAACATGCAAAGCACGTACTGGACCGAGGGTGTTTATATGTTCCAGAGAGGAGAAGAGCGGGGAATGGAAAGGGAATAGTACAGCAGCTTGGCTTGTGAGCAACTCACTCACAAGCCTAGCCAAGGCCAGGGCAAGCAACAATGCAATGTCTTGTAAGACAACATCTTGACGTCAGTAGTCTATAGAGGTTCAAATCGGTCCGCTTGGGTGGAGCGCCAATCAAACAGAATTCTGTCTTACCTTCAGGTTTTCTTCCATTTCTTGAAGCTAGCATAGGCAACAACTCTGCAAAATAGTCCTACCCAGTCGGAAAATATAAAGTCGCACATAACAACAAGCAACCATTCTACAGGCATGCAGGGGAGGGTTCTTGGACTGTAACATCCAATTAAATTGCAAGCACATTCTCCCATCTCTCTGTCAAGTTCAATCCAAGCCAGATCGACTAATCTAAAATCCTCCAGACCTCCAATGGGGGCGTGAGAACAAGGTCACCTGGAGGTATGGCTACGCAAGACTAACTGTCTTGTGATCAGACGAAGACAGCGTGCTCCCTTCATAAAATGAGAAACAAGGGAGTATAACCCAGGAGTTGTCCCACCGAAACCTACATGGCATGCCAAGATGACAGCCAGGTAGTCCTTCACTGTCGAGAAGGTTTTGCACTTATCCAGTCCTGTAAGAAGGAGAGGATGGTAGTCTCTGACACATTCACGCCATTATACACAGTAACCAGGTAACCACAGTAACCAGCTAGGAATTGTGTCGAACTAGTAAGGACTCAAGTAGTCCAGGAACTACGAACACCAAACTAGCCAACCTTCCTGCAAACAGGGCGCTAATATCTTCTGCATGGGCTTTGTCAAAGCTAGCGAATGAAAGCTACAAAAACACACTCCAGTAAGCCTCAGGCAGTCAGTGAGTGGAAAGAAACAATACATGAACGCGCCAGGCATAAGCCTTTATAGGCTGGGCAGTAGGCGGGGCTGTGTGCCTGCAAGCGTCCTCAGCCTGTGCGGTGTGATTGAATAGGATTCTCAGCGAACAGGTACACAAAGTGTGTGACCCATAGTGAGGGGTCGCCCCAAGTCGACTGAAAGATAACTATTTTACTTATAAGCACTTGATGAACCCTCCAATATGTTCTAATGCAGAGGTAGTGTATTGACTGTATCTACCAATAGGATGCACAGATTGAGTGACCTAGTCATGAATATCTGTTAATAGATGAATATACAACTATAATATTGATGAGCGCGTAGCGTATCATTACCCAATATCAATATATTTCATGAACGCTTGTGCAAAATGATTCAGAGATGCTGAATACCAAATGACCCATGCACTCCAGTATATGAGAGTATTGGATAAATACATTTAAAAAAGCTATGGTAACAGCTCAATCTTGCCCTCTGATGGACTGGGATGAAATGTTGCCATATTGTTCATACTTAACTACTCCTCTACTCCTATCTACATAAGATCTACACATATCTACTGCCTAGGGGTAGGGGCTAGGGGTAGGGGCTAGGGGTTAGGGGCTAGGGGCTAGGGGCTAGGGCTAGGGGCTAGGGGCTAGGGGTAGGGGTAGGGGCTAGGGGCTAGGGGCTAGGGCTAGGGGCTAGGGGCTAGGGGTAGGGGCTAGGGGTAGGGGCTAGGGGCTAGGGGCTAGGGGCTAGGGGGTGCATTTGGTATTAAAGGTAGACTCTGCAATATGAGCCACGAAACAGCAGGCGACTACTAGCATTAAGCGTAACAATTCACTCTGCAGCCTTTTGGTCACATGGCTATCACGTTGCACTGCCGTGCAGGCATCAGTGCTGACAGAACCACGAACAAGTGAAACGTCTTGCTTGGTTGAAGTGGAAAGATCTGAAGTCCAATCTCCAATTCCAATCTCCTGTTAATATCGTCATATCACTGAGTCTAACCGTAAGCATCCTTATCCAAATATACCAGTTTCAAGGTGAAAACGATATGGATTTGTAGTCTTTAATAATTAAAAAGGCTACTGTAGCTTTTTTCGAAATCAGAGATGCAGTTCTGATTCTATTCGGGACTCAAAACAACATGGACTGCACATGGTGCCCTTTAACATAAAATACATTTCATTACCTCATTAAAATGTAAACCACAGGAAAGTGCATCAGTGCGCATAAGTACCTCATCCGTCAAAACTGGAAGGTAAGGTCAAAAACTTCTCAACTATGTCTCATCTCCATCTTCCCCAGCACAATGATATGTGCTTCCAGGGGGAATCTCAACTTACATGAAAGTAGATACACAATACGGGGAAGGTGCTAGAAATGCGTTCTTATTGGCTGAGGGAGCTGGCTATAGATCCCAGAGGCCATCAGTGGAAAGCCAAAGCCAAATATTGACATCAGAGGTAACTCCAGATCACAGGTAATCTGAAACAACAGCATAAGGATGGCCCTAGTGATTCTGAACAATTATAATCTCCCTAAGAAAACATGACTCCACCTTTAACATGGTAGATATTGAGTATTGGACAATTAGGCATAATAACATTAGATAGGAATACTATTTGATAAGATCAGGGAACACTTCTATTTGTTTTGGATGATTGAATAATGAATGGGTCAAATGTCTCAACCTAAGAGGTTAATTAATTTAAGGAGTTCTGTCAACTGGCACCTCCAGAGAGTCTGCCTCCGTCTACGCCAAATGTGCAACTCAGCAAAAGCACACCATGTTAGGGGATGTCAGAGTCCTGCATTCCTTAACTGCTTGTCTTCAGGGATATTGATCCGACTGTCAATATTGCACTTACAGTAACTGTAGCACGCTAGTCGACCTTCCTGACATAGAATAATGGGACAAACGCATTTAATATTTCACTATCTGGCCCCTTGCCTTTTCTCGGCTGCCCGGGTTTTGTGGTTTCTTTGTGTTTTCTGTTGGCTCGCATTCCACCAATCTCTCCCCTCCTTCCACTGGAGTTCTAATTCCAAACTCCTTCACACTGTTCTCCCCTTTATCTCCCTTAATGTCTGCCTTCCAGTTGTTCCTCGGGCTGCTGGCTGAACTACCAGCAGGCTGAGTCACTCTGGTAGCAGTCCTGCCCCTCCTCCCACTGCTCTCTGAGACTAGTACAGCCTCCCCTCTTTCATTCTATTTCACCCTCTCACCATCTTTTCTTCCTGCCTCTCTGTCTCTGTATCTGTCTCTCTCTCTCTCCCTCTCTCTTTTTCTCTCTCCCTCACCCTCTCTCTCTCTCTCTCTCTCATTAGACTCGGAGTCATTCCTTTTTCTTTTTCTCATTCCTGACCCCTCCTTTCTATCTCTCACCTCCCAACCTCTCTCTTCTCTCATCTCATCTCATCTCATCTCATCTCATCTCATCCCACCCACGGACCACCGTACAGTGAATGAATGTATCTATGTTGCTGGGAGTGAATAAACAACATACCTGAGCTGCTGGAAAACCACAGCTACTATTTGCAATGGACTGAATTCCTGGCCACAGACTGATCAACTGGAACTTCGATCAGACCACAGTGTCATCCATAAAAGACTAACTGTGTTAGCATTAACCCACCGTTGTGGTGTCGGCATACTAAAGCACTGAACCAGTGATCGATAGCAATGTTATTACGCCATTTCAGCACGAGAACTGCATGTGTATTCACTGACAGGTGAATTATTTCAGTGGGATTATCTCGCAGCCCTCAAAACCAGCGCTGTAAGTCGGTTTGAGCCGAACGCCGACGCCTTTGGGTATTAATGAGGCTATCAATCACACTCCAGTTCAGACAGACACTATACAATGCCATGAGTGGGCAGCATGAGATTCACTTTGATAATTAAATAAGGGCTTGGCTATGAAAATGTACTTTGGCAACCTGCTCTGTTAAGGTTTTGGAGACTCATGCAACACTTCCGCCCAATTCTGAAAGACATGTTTTAAAAAGCCTACCTGTATAGCAGAAGAAGAAGAAAAATGTAACAGGGGTGCAGATCCACAGAAAAGCTTACAGTATAAGACATACAGTACACTATGATTAACCATGACCTTAAAGCAGTTCACTCAATAAATCACATCATTAAGACTGTATTTCCATCCTGTATTCAAGACTGTATTCAAGGACATATTATTGTATCCGATAATTGCTGCTTGTCCAAAACGAGACAGTATTGTTCAAGTGCCTGCAAAAGTACAGCACAAGGCAACATTTTATTCTACAATTCATTGACCTACAATCTGACCGAATCTTCATATTTCAGACATTATTTCTCCTCCAGTGAATTCCAGCACCCAAAAAATGATTCCTTAACCTATTGCAGAGGGAAGTAATTACTCTTGGTGCACTGATATTCTTTTTCAAGATTTCCCAATATTTCTGCACCGGTGTCTAGCTCATTAGCTGACACATCTGCCGTTTCCCAACTGCTGACGTCATGCTGTGTTTGCTTTAGCTCCCATATTCCCTCACATACACACCTCTTTTCCCACTGTCATGTCAGCAGGGGGGTGCATTGTAGACACACAGAGGATACACCTTGTTATCACAAGCATTGGATTTGTGTAGTTACATGTGTACAGGCAGTAAATAAAGAAATCAGATCAATAAAGAAAAAACTAATGAAAGCTAACTCATCAGAATAACTTACTGTGTTGAATAACATTCTGAATTGTTTCTCCATTCCAAATTTAAATAAAGGGTTACTTTTGAGGCGTAATAAAGCCTTCATAACCCCCATCAAAAGCATACATACATGATTCACAAATCTTGTAGTACAGGCAAGGTTATATTACCAAAAAGGTCATACTGTATACAGATGCGGCTTCATTTGTGCCTCTGCGTAGGCTAATTTACCGAACTACTAGGCAGCCGTAGCCCTCTACACTAGGCGAGCGTAGCATTAACAGGTGGCTGGCTAGTGGACTTCACCCTAAGGGCTTAGATCCCTAATAATTAATAATAATAATAATAATACATCAAATTGATATAGTATAGTACTTTTCTAAGACCCTACTACCCTACCTATGCTTTTACATACTTTGTGGCCTGTTTCATTGAAGTGCCTGGCCACTAGGGGGCTTATCATCATGATTTCTGATATTGCTTTTGTGTTCCTCATTATTTACTCCCTCTTGGTTATACCAACATAGAACCTGCACAGACATTTCAATACATAAACCATTGATTTTGTTTAACATGTTATTCTTCCTTTGACCTTAAACCTTTTTACAGTGTGGAAAAATATCTAAAGAGTATTTCGAGTGAGTGTGCGTTTTTTCCTTCATAAATGAGCTCTTTTAACTTTGCGCCTGAAGAAGTTATCAATATCGACTTGAGCACGCCATTCCCAGACTGTACAGCAATGATATGACACCTACATGAAAGTGATTCATTTATAGCCAACTATGAGACATGATATGCTGGACAGGGGTGAAAATAAATGTAAAAATACAGACAGTTACTGTATTTTTTTTACAGATGAAGACTTGTGAGTTTTATATATGATAGCCTATAGAATAATATTAATAACAGCATGTCAACCTGATAACTTACTTTCACTGATCCATAGAATGCTGTGCAAGAGGCAACCAACAAATGCAAGGAAAATGTTGCACTTGGACAATTAATTAAATCTGTGTTGTACAATACAATGTTTTCACCTACTCCCTGTAAAGTGCGAGCTGTCTTGATTTTCTGATCACTCAATGCATGCTTAATGTTCTACTGTAAAAGCTTCAATCCATGCACCTTCTGTTGGATGCAAACAGAAGTACACCTCGGCATGCAAGGAGGAGTTTTAAAAAATCTCAAACGTGTCCAGGCTCTGTGGAACCTCCTGGAGCTTCCCGGCCATTTGAGTAGCGCTGAAGCGCCGCGTATGGCGATACGCAGGGCTTAAAGGGTTTATGATGGCGCCATAAACCTTAAAAGTTATCCTTTGTTTAAAGTGGGACCATCTCCTCTCATGTTTCATACATTTAATGTGTGAGACATCAGCTGGATGAACATCTTAATAACTTAGCCTCACCATGGTGGATATGTTGACATCGTGACGTGGAGGGTAATCTGAATTCTATAACATCTTATCTCCTGCAAGGACCCTGCCTGAGTGACCCACTGTCAGATCAACAGGAGGGGGAGGAAAGGAATTCAGGCAGGACCTGAGAGCTCCATGAATCTTTAATTAGGTTCCTCTATACTTAGGCCCTCTGAGCCTCTCCAATTTCTGACATTTAGCTGAAATTTGCCCTTCTTTCTTGGGGATGTAAAAAGACAAGGTTAGTGCACTGACCACCGCCACATCCAAACCAGCCTCTTGCCCCTTTCTGTCTTAGATAAATATATGAAGCTATCTTAAATTTCATCTTGAAGCAAAGAAAAAAAATGGTTGACCGTTTGGGAGTGGAAAAGAACAGTCGTCCTCAAAACCTGCACAATGATCTAATAATTAGTCTAAATTGACATTTGATGTTTCCATTTCTCAAATCTTTCCCCAATAAGTGTGTTTTGAAAATGCATTGAACCCATATGGGTGTCTACACTTTGGCACACCCTAAAGGGGAAGTTTACCCAAAATAAATGTTCATGTGCATTTCTAGTCAATCCACAATGCATACCATCTCAAACTATCACAATTTCGCATGCAGCTGCGAATAGCTATCGAAATGCGAGGTCTGTGTTTACTTCCTAAAAAAGTTTCATACAGACGCGAGTTTTTGCACTCCCTGCTCTACTATGCCAGCGATTGCTTGCGCTAGCTCTTGTGCTGTTCAACAGAAGGTCTCGAATGGGAGGAAGAGGAGAATCTTGGGAGTTGAAGGAATTTAATCGAATGGGCAATTTGGACCATCAAGACTGATGGGCATTCAAAGCGAGATATCTTGACTCTGAGGTTGTTTTAAAACAACCTCAAAGTCAAGATGTGAATGTGTCTACTATTGAATAATGAAAACAACAAATGCACTGGATTACAGGGTAAACCTCTGCTTTAAATAGCCAGGAATAATTTTTCAATTTGAACCTTTGTCTCTCACACAAAGGAATTCTAATGGCCATCGGGAAGCTACCATGTAATTATGATAAGTCATTTGCCTCTCAGTTTCACTTCTGGTTCTAAAGAGGCTGTGCTGTATGACAAACCCATCTTGGTTCTAGGCTTTCATCACTCAAATCAATGGCCCATTTCATCGAAATACAATCCTTCCCCTGTCTCTGCAGCAGGACGATTAAGTTCCATTCAAATTCTGCTGACATGATTTTATCTCCACAGGGGGTGGGGGCAGAACAACCTAGACCCAGATGAAAATGACTGCATAGCATTTTGAAACATTTATTTTTGTTGCTGAAGACTATACAGCTACACTGTATCTCAAAGTTTGATGTAATGAGAGAATACAAACATCTGAGTATTTGTCTAGTAACTGCTAGCAAAAGCTTTAATGACGATTAAAAGATTTCCATGCCATTTTCAAATAATAACAGTAATTTATTGCAACCTTGACTGGACTGGAAAACAGCTTATGTTTGCTTCATAATGTATGATGCATCATCTCAGTAGAGACCTGGTGAGGCCATATGGCACCTTAGCAGTTTTTCACACAATTTCACACAAGTTGCACTTTCGGAAATCAAGCTACTATTTCATCTGCGAGGGGAAAATGACTCACTAAAGAGTGGGGGTAAACATGTGTGGCAGATGATGGGAATGACATAAAGGAATATGACATTGGCACCACCCATAGGGACCGGCATTGCCCCATAGGGATAGATATTAAGAAAGGGGCTTATTATCACTCTTCAAAAATCATCCCTTCTGACATACTCTCCCACACGTAACCATTCCTTAAGTACACATGCCAGGAATGCTTGCCAACGATGCTTAAATGAGCAGTTCTGCTGATTTTCGTCGTTTGGCAGCTAGCCTACTCCAAGATGCAAAACATGTGGACATGTAAACATATTTTTAATGTTTACCTTCAAAGGTATTCAATTATTTTAGATGTTAAATGCATATTTTTCATGTTAAGGTACAATCTTAAAAAGTCATGAGTGCCTTTGGAATGAAGGAAAGATAAATCTTCCCATCTGATACTCAATCTTTGCCACATGTCTCCTGACAGTCATAAACACCAATTCAATAATAACTAATTTCACAATTTGTACAAATTGAAAGGTAAGTGCTCAAAATTAAGGCATTTATTGGCCATAAGACATTCACTATAATGTTTGCTTTTTTGCCAAGTGCTTTGGCATATCTTCAAAACCTTCTCTTGATCCAGCCCAGTACGCATTCATGCAAAATTATTTCCTCAAAGTAAGCCCTGGAATACTCAACCCTCCAAGCAACAAACTGGTAGTTTAATTACCAAGATTACACATAATCACCCTCTGCAGATATCTGGGGTGCCAAAACAATATATCTTCGATATATAACATTTTGTTAATGCTTTGTATATTAAAAAGGGACACTTCACAGATTTTTAACCTTGTATTCATTATCTCCACCACCATACCAGTGTCTAGGAAATTACCCCCTATGATGTCATTGATGCCAGCCAGGGGAGTGCATTTGTGGCTGTAATTCTTGAAAATCTCATTTTGAATGACATCATAGGGGGACATCATAGGTCCTTCGGACCTTTTCTTTTATAACAGCAAAACATAGAAAATCGCCATTTTCACATATGTAGACACTGGTATGGAGCTGGAGACAATGAATATGAGGTTAAAAATTTACCATTTCCCACTAAGAGACAAAACAATATTTCTTCAGCGTGCCGACTGCTGACATAAATTCTTAAAAGTCATTGACAGGAATTAGATTACTTTCATTCAATATGACTCATAACTCTGTGTCTGCCCATTTTTAACACCAAATTTAGATACATAGCATTGTTTGGTAATGTCATTGAGTTATTTAAGTATGGGACTCCACAGTAGATGGCAGTCCACTGTAGATTTCCACTGTAGACCAATTTCCTTGAGTTTACACTGATACCATCTGAGCCTACAGTAAGAGCACTGCCCCATACTTACAGTGGTGAAGTTCTCCGCACCGCACTCCTTGCCTCTGTATTTGCAGTCCAGCAGCATCTCATCGATGTTGTGACTTGTCCGCTGCACAAACTCCAGCATATTGAAGGTCTTGCTGGGGAAAAACTTGCTGTTGTCCGCGGGCTGCCCCAGAGCGGCTATGAAGTCATCAAAGTCGCCCTGCTCCACCCCGAGCAACCCTGCCATCCAAAAAATGTCATTCCTCCGAATCTGGGACTTGCGGAAACTATTGTAGTTGCAGATGGTGATGGCGGGGAAGGGCATGACAGGGCTGTCCATCTCGTCCAGGATGGTGACGTGTGGGTACTGGTAGTACAAGATTATCATGCCGGCCACTTGGTATAGGAAGCAGGAAAGGGAGCTGGAGAACGCCGCAGCCCAGAGCAACCGCCGTATGGTCACTCCGCCGGGTAGGAAGATGTGGCTGAGGCCGTGGAGGGTGCAGTTGGCGCCGTAGACGGTGATGTCTGAGGGCGGGCGCTGTTCCTCCTCCTCTGGGGCACCCATCTTTCCCAAGTCAAGCAGCAAGGTTGCAAAATCAAGCCAAAACAGCTAGAAGTTCCAACCTACAACGTTTGCTATTTGACCTCCTGCTTTTCCAGTGACTGTTGGTGGTAGGGAGGTTCTCAAAAAATAAAATGGGCGAGGCGGTCAATCCAGTGAGGCACTGCAAGACTGTTGGTGGTAGGGAGGTTCTCAAAAAATAAAATGGGCGAGGCGGTCGAACCACTAAGGGTCCTGTTTCCTCCCAGGAGCCCCAGGGAGAGGAAGGGGCGGGTTATCAGAAGCAGGACTGGAAAAACGTGCTGCTGACTCAGCCAATCCTTAGTTAGATCTCAGAGGGCACATTGAAGCCAAGAGATTGAGTTTCATTGGGATGTGAGACAAGGTCCCACAGTGGGCGGGGTAGGGCGTAAGGTTCAATCAGAGGCACAGAGCCACAGCAATGATTCTCATTGAAACTAATATGTTATAGGAGATAATTTTGCATAGGCTGCATGTGTCTATACATCTTAATTTCAATTAAAAAGTTAGGCAATGTCTTTATCTCAATGACCAACATAGAACTGAGAAGGGCCTTATGTATGTCCCTTACAATGTGTGACTGTGTATATGGAAAAGCAAGGTGTTATAGTCATATAGGAATCGAAAAAAAACACACTACACTGCATATTTTCACACACAGCATGCCCATGCATTCACTAACTGCACTGTACTCTGGATCAATTAGCTTATTTTTATCTTTTTGGTTCTATAATCATTTCTATTTATAATTATTAATGATCTGTCTCACCTCATAAACCAAATCACATCTTATAACTGCATGTCCTTTCAAGTCTAAACAAAACAATTTTCTGCATCTAATAAAAAACAAATAAAAAATAATAAAACAGTCAACTAGAGAGAGCTGTGTAGCACAGCGATTTCCAGCATCTCTTCTCCTGCAGCCTCTCCCCATATGTAATGTAACATACATAATTAATTAACCAACCAGCATACAGTAGGTCAGAGTTTAGAAGTTGGCTGCTGCGGCGATGGAGTACCGCAATGGAGTACCGCAATGAAGTACCGCAATGGAGTACCGCAATGGAGTACCGCAATGGAGTACCGCGACGGCGCTAGTGAGTTTTATTTCAAGTCACAACCACCAGGAGGCATTGAGCATAATGGATATGCTTAAAGTGTGTTGACAAACATTTGTGCCTGATGAATTATGTTAAGAGTAGCTTATGAATTGTTGTTTCAATTTGGAAAAGGCAAAATGATTGTCTAGTCGGAGAAATTTGACAGCGATATAATGTTTCTCAGCTAATTCTGCGCATTTCAGTAGTTGGCAATATGCACGCTCACGAAGCAAAGAGCGCAGTTCATATTTCACGTGATTGAAATGAGAGCTTTCATGAATCAATCAAAAATATTTACATACCATGCGCAATGATGAGTTAAACAATTGATATTTTCATTGTTTTACTGCCTGTATCCAACGAGTCATTTGTAGTTGCCTACTGTCTGTATTTGACTGTTCTTTTTCACCCTTGTCCGTCATATCATGTATGATAGTTGGCTACAAATGAAGTCCTTTTATAAAGGTGTCACATAATTGCTGTAGCCTTAGACAGTTGTTGATATGTGTGACATTCATGATCCTGGTCGTTAAAAAATTAAAAACGTTGAACACATGGTGACTGTATTCATTTTCCGACAGATCGACTGCATACATTTCCAGCCGATTTAGCCTCATTTGTCATTGATTAGATATCAGTGTTCCAATAAAGTGTGCATGGATTTGGCAAGAGCCTATTGTGACGCTTAATGATAACAACCTATATAGGACAGCAGAAGATGACATCAGCCCACATTTGCTGACATATTCGCTCACCATCTCTCACTCCACACCTTCCCCCACTATACTGTAATTCACTGCCCATCTTGGCCGACTTATCGCAGCAGAGCTGTTCGGCAGTATTTACTAAGTATTTATTAAGTCTCTCTGTCTTAACTCACTCCTTAATATACCTATAGCAACGTGCTCTCTGGTAGTCAATATATCACACTGGTTAGGCTACTCCTAAAATCTATATGTGATCACTTTGTGTAGTGGTGCGTGTTGGCATAGGCTCCTGCTAGATCGTAGT
This sequence comes from Argentina silus, assembly GCF_951799395.1. Lineage (NCBI taxonomy): Eukaryota > Metazoa > Chordata > Actinopteri > Argentiniformes > Argentinidae > Argentina > Argentina silus. The sequence continues at coordinate 12,404,366 of NC_139672.1, read as the reverse complement.
GCAGGTTTGAATGAGTTGGGATTGATATACTGACAAATATATGCCCTGCTCTCATGATCAGTGCGGTTTATCGCCTCCGGATGGGTGCATTCGGGTGAATCAGCTGTAGGCCTCGTGTCATTTACTGGAGACCCCGATCATTTCATGCCTTTCACTCGCACTAACCACTATGTTATTCTCCCATCAACTGGGAAAAAAACAGCGGGAAGGTGAAGGGGGAATTCAGTGTCTGTGTGTGCTTGCTTGAGCTCCACTTACAACAAGCTCAAATTGTTTCTGTTTAACAAACAAAAGCGTGACAATTTATCCAGCATGCTATCCCCCTTCAAACGATCCCACAAAAAGTACTATACAAAATAAATGCATTATTATTATTATTGTTTCTTTGCGCTGTGAGAGAATGCATGATGATGGTACGAGAGTAGATAGAAGTTGATCCCATCCCATCGTTAAAATAACCAGATATTTAAACCATTTACATCTCGGCAATTCATGAGCTACTATAATAAACTTGATTTTGCAAATCTATCTGATAAGGCAAGCTGATAAGGCAAACCATTCTCTTTTCAAACATCCTTCATAGCTCTTGTCACCACCTTGTGGTGGCTTTCGGCAGCACTTCACACTATGTGTCTGCTGCAGCAGCGGCACTGAGGTAAACCCTGCTGCGATGTCGGTGTGCTTGTATTAAACACCGGCCTACTGTATGTTTCTGCTCACAGACAAAAGGTGGGGACTCCTCTCCCTATGTAGGCCGCAAATGTATGTTAGGCCATCATCACAGGCATCTGTTCCAATCCAAATGTATGCAAGCAGACAGGTGTTTTGGACTGTTTGCTAGTTTTAAATCTCTTTATGATCATCTGCTGAGTGTCACCCCAGGGCAATCAAATGGCTCCCCTGCACTCGTTCTGCAAGTTAAAAAAGCATGAGAACCGTTTTGAGCGTTTTGCACAATTGATCTAAATGGTACCCCAATAACCCTTTAGAACAGGGATTTAAGTTAATCAATTACTTAGAGATATAATTTCATCTAATGCTATGAGTATTTAGGGTAAATCATCAAAGATTCCTGTGAAATGTAAGCCGTAAACTGCATATTCAAGGTGTCTCCAACTCCAGTCTTGGAGAGCTGCTGGGTGGGCAGGGATATGTTCCAGCACTACACCTGATACAATTAGTCATGGCCCAGACTAAATTATATGATGATTTGATCACTTTTAAAGACAAGGTATATAAAAATCATGCTGTATATTCTATTTTTGTTCAGTTCAACACAGTAAATTGGAGCCCATTATCTCGAGTTATATCTATCTCTGCTCAATGACCCTGTTGTTCTTGTATTCAAGACAGTCACTAGGTGTCCCTATAGTAGACACCTGACTTATACTAGCCTGAGCTTCTGTTAAATACCTGAACACTAATTAGTTAGCACGTTCTTTGGTCTATCAAGTTGCTCTCCATGTTATTCCAAAGCACTACACAGGCATGTTTTGAATCAATAAATGTATTCTTATTTTCTAACGCAGGCCAGTGTACAGGCTTTGGTGGACAATGGAATTTGGTAACGGTGCTAAGCGAACCATACAGTAAACCTAATACACTCCTTTTCTATTTGAAAAGCTAATGTTTGAGTTAGTTTTACAGGCGCTGTGTTCAAGAGAATTTCAAACAGGAGATGATCTTCTGTACCCTCCGCAAATATATGCCGTGTACAACATGACTGTAAAAGGAGTCAGAGGGGGTTTACATTAGATTTTTTTGTATTTTTACTATTTTTTTGTCAGAAGGCAAACTATCCTATCCTAGCATACCTCCACTGGCTAAGCAGAGACTACTTTTATTTTGAACCTATTTCGCTTCCAATCAACCATAATGTTGTTTTTCTTACCAAAAACCAAACGGTAATCACTACACTGCGTATTGAAATGCCATGCCCAAATCATCTCAAAGTCATCTAAAATCAAGTCACTGAACAAGATGAGTCTTTTTCTAATCTTGTTCCCAAACACTTCTACCCAATGTTCGGAAGGTCTGGTCTGACTGCTTTCAGGGAGTGGAAACAAATATGCAACTTGATCATTTCTGCTAACTATCCCTTTAACTTATAGTTTTCCTTGCTATTGAGAAAACTAATTTGTAAAAAGGGTGAAAACAGCACTCCATCCAAGTGCCATAAGCAAGCCCATACAAAGGGAAGGCCTATGCACACCATGCTTACCAGAAATGGGACACTGGTTTCTCTGGAATATTATCTTTGTAATTATGAGCAAATGCTTCAGTCACCCAAGGGAGACATAATCCTCCCTCCACTAAAGCAAATGAGTTTGTGGTGGCAAAAGCACATTTCGGTAATTAATAGGTGCACCCTGAGTGAAGTGCAAGTCCCTGGGACTATCAAATCGATCGGGCATGGGGAGTTTTTCACACACTGGAAGTTAGGGTGCCTGGTTAATACTCTGCCTCCAAATATCAGCGATTCAGTACATCAGGCCTCTTTTTCAGACGGCCAACACTTTCTCTTTCCCCAGCCTACAGTAGATGCCGGAGCTGCATTCCCACGTGTCGAGATTACTGATCTCTTCGGAGACTAAGTGCTCCTTCTCATCAGCCACTTTTGTATCCTGGTCATGCGAGAAAAATGTCAGTGCTAGTATATGGGATCTGACTGAGCACATTCTATGAGCGGCCACAAGGATGCCATTTCAGAACGCTGAAAGGTCATTTGAATACTGAGCGGACGTTGAGGGAAAGGTTTCAATCTGTTTATTGCCCGGATACTAATTACCATCTCACCTGTGTGGTAGAGTCACCTGCATCTGGAGGAACACTCTTGCCCTTCTATCATATTTGAATTATAATTACAAAATAAAAAAGGGGACCGGGAGTCTGCGTCTGTAAATTCGGTATTTACCTCCTACTGAGACCTTTAACTCGTGCATTTTCAAGTGCTGACTTAAAAAGTGAAATCTTTTCACACCATTGAATGTTATTGAGAAAATGAACAAATATGCAAATAAACTCATTAAAAATAAGAACTTGGGGCTAAAACAAGATGCTGAAGAAATTCTCAGGGAGTTAAAGACCCCTGCTTCAAGACACCTAACATCTGCCATCATCCCCCTTTCCCTTTTTCAGTTCGCAAGTACTGTGTATGTGAAGTCGTTTTTTTTCATTCTTTTTTTCAGAACTACATCCTGTCAGTGGGATTACTATCTCTTCAGTTTGGATGGTAACAAATGGTACAACAAATGGTTCATTATTCCACTACGTGCATTGAGCCTAAGCAATGGGAATTCCTGTTTAATGTTATGAAAAGAGTCTGGTTCAGTAGATAGAGTAGGCTATGTGCGTAGTGCTGTATATGGATTTGCCTTGATAGGAGCGTGGTCCTCAGCCCCTAAGTGTTTGCACATTGTAGTAATGAGAGAATACCCTCCTTGAGGTCTGATGTAATGCTTCAATCCCTGCTGGAAATCATTCATCAGACACACACGAAAGACTTCATAAAGCTTCCAGAGTAATCACGCCGAATACAAAAGGCAGAGGCTTCACTGGGGGTACTTCAAAGGGTCCTTCTCAAAAATGACTTTCTGCCATTCTGAAAACCCAATTAGCACTACACAGCGTATTACAAAATAAAAGGTGACTTTCCATCCCCTTAAGGACTTAATCTTGACAAAATGACAGTGCAAAGTGCTCATAAACTTGACTCTTCCTTTCACATCAAGCTCCAATCAATGGCATTTAAAGCAATGTTTTTATTGACCAAGGGAATCTTTTCCAATTACATAGTCCTTTGGTTTGGTGGAACCGTCATCGGGCTATAGGCTTGAGTTAACTAATTAGGCTCACTTCAGGCAGTAATGGCCATGTAAAAGGCATGAGGAATTCAATTAAAGTGGGCCAGTAAACATCCTCTCAGCTACAACCTGTGACATTACCTCGTGGGAATGCTCTGACGAATGGGAATGCTCTCACTTCCCTCCATTCCTCAAAAAATGACAAAAGTTACTCTATCAAATTCCTCACCCAGAGTTACAATACGGAGCAGTGATGAGGTCTACAAGCAGGTTATGAAAAGTTGCCAGTCAATGACGTCAATCCCATCCTGAGGACCAAATCATAGTGTGACTACATTTTCCTAGCACTAACACACCTGATTAAATTAATCGTCAAATCCCTGAATACAGCAAATGGGCAAGTACTACTGGGCTAAAACAAATGCCTGCAAACCCTTCGGGTCCCAAGAACACTGTGTTACACAATTGTTGGATTTTTCTCAATTAATCCATAGCAACAATGTAAAGCACACTGAAATCAAGTGAATAACACTACGCAGAAATTGCTCTATTAAGGATCTGCCACTGGTCGCTTCCCTAAAAATGTCAATCTAGTTATGAGTCTTGCTCTAACATTGCTTTTCTCACTTTTAAAAATCTAGGTGACGTAACCACCTTCACCATTGTAAACCAGTTTGTAAAACAGAGGCAACCTATCATTTCGGAGGTGCTGTTCACTCTGTTCAGGAAAACATTTTGGCCACAATTGAGGGCCCATATGGTTTGGTTTAGTTGGCCCTCACACCGGCGTTCATTGCGTTGCGTGCGTATATGTGGGCTGATTGTGTGCGTTTGGCCCAACTCCTTTAGCAAGGCAGCGAAGTGAGAGGCCTCCACTCCTTCTCCTTTTGAGCTGCCTCCTTAACGAGCTCTCTTGTGAGCCTCTGAGCCATCCACTACTTAACTGTACCTCCGCCAAGAACACACTGACAGTATCTCAACAAACATCCGTCCTTTACCCCCCCCCAGTAAGTACCATCCTCAACATCCCACTCCTAGTTCTCCTACAGGGACAGATTATATTACCATTCAAATATGTTACACTGCAATGTTTTCGGCTGTATTTGCATTATGTCGTACTCATAGGCCCTGGGGCTATGTGGCTAATGCTTGCTGTTGTTTCTTAAGACATGCAGTAATAGGATTTGCAATAACAGTGTTACTCGCTTGACATTTCAACCGGTGAAAAAAGCTGTGTGGTTAATTCATGGATGATGGTTGAGAGGATGGCTGTCAGTCAGTAACTAAAACAATTATTTTGTTCCCAAACCTGAATTAATAGAATCTAGCAGCAGGTGGCAATGTTTATTTAGTGAGAGAAGTCAGTTGAATTATTCTATTGTTTCTGGCTTGATGAATAGAAAACACATTAGGGGGTCCTCCTATAGGGGTCCTGCAATGACTGATGAATAACAATAAGGCATTTTGCATATTTTGTCATATCAACATTATATTTAGACTCTTTGGTGGTCCTATCCTTGATTTAGATTAAGAAAATAAAGATATTTTTGATTTGATTGATGGTGTTTCTTTATTTGTAATTGCAATGCACACACCTAAAACATTACACCGGCAACCAATGACACTGATGAAATGCCCAGAGTACTGTAGATGGACTTTGTCAGCCTAGGCTTTATTCATACAGTGCTCTAGGACAAACACCCAAGTATTCCATCATTGTGCAACTATAGAGCTACAAATCATTCTGGTAGCCTTCACAAACAAGCTATCAATTCCTAGCACGGGATCTGCCCATGTCAGCAAAGACAAGTGAGTCGTTTACAATGGAGGAAATGCTCTGTTCCCATTCCTTGCAAGTAATACTTTTTCCCCCTGTATGCTATAGTTTTTGAGACCAATTTTAGCAAACAATATGCCCTCACAATAGTCAATTTCAGGTGAACACACCATCATAAATGGGTTTGTTCCTTTCCCGTGTCCTCCTCCTGTTCAACAGCTAACAATTTTCTCTCTCTGAGACTGAGTGTTCAATCAGTTTGACATTCCTACCACTAGATTAAAATAACAGAAATCATGTTACTAAATTTGTCTCAAAGAAAACTTTTCTTCTCTATGGATCATGTAAATGTTGATTAGCTCAATACTCATGCTGTCACCCTCCAGTGGCCAGAGAAACTACGGTGAAATCACAGAGTTTGGGTGTTTTTCTTGGCATTCCAACACATTCTGTGATTGGATCGGTGTCTACATGTAATATGTTACTATTCAATTCCTGATTCAATTCCTCCTATTTGTAGAATCATCAATTCATGACACGAATTTCAATTTAGCCTCTGAATTAACTGAATTAGAACTGAATTGACCACAACTCTGCTCTACCCATTTCTATAAAGCTTGTTCATCTGAGCGATGCATACACACTGGGACTGTATACCTATGGGAGACAGTAGCAATAGGGAGTGGTGGCTATGGGCTATGCTTCCCGCCTGCTCTCAAACCGCCATGACCAATACCATGAATGATGGTAAACAAGCCTGTCCACCCTAGATAAATGCTCTGGGAAATATCTATGGCTGACAGAAAAGTAGCTGCCATTTACTGGCTCCCACATAAACATAGACCGCAATTTGAAGGGCCTATCATCTCCTTTTATGTTCATGTCACCAGGAGAGAGAAATAGAGAGAGTAGAATGGAATAGAGCACTGGGATCTAGAGACCCAGTACCAGATTTGAATAAGCCATTTAATTTCATCTCCTTTGAATATCAATTTACAGCTGCAATCACATCAGTCAATATCAGTCAATATCGGTGTGTGCGCATGTGCACGGTCATGTATAAATAGACCCCTTTTGTACGCACAGTGAATGTCATACATTTCCATCCAAGCCTGTTCATGTCAATGATCAATTGGCCGTTAGAAGTCTTGTTGTCTTCCCACAGATCCTGCGCTGGGGCTGCAGCTGTTGGTTGCCAGAACATCAGAGCAGATACGTGGGATTAGCCGTACGTGTTTCAATACAGATGGGGTGCATCTCAATCCTTTGATGTGGCTTCTTCCTCTCTTCTCATTTCCTTCGCCTGCAATGCTCTAAAGAACATAAGGATGGGTGAAAGCGATGTGGAGGATGCGTACAGGGAATTTGCCCGTCACCTGTTTCCGTTCATTCACATCTGTGAAGATGAAGGAGAGGAAGGAGACGGGGAAAGGAATCGCTTTAGACTACTGAGATGCACCTATGGACCACTGATGGGTCAGCTCTGACGGATGGGAGAGGATGCCTTTGGTTTCAGGGCTGCAGCTTTTTAATTTGGTATGGACCATTAGTTGGGAGTAGGCTCTGGCTTGTGGCTCTGGGGGATGGGGGATCGAAGGGATGCAACACAAGGAAAGCCCCTCATCTATCTAGTTGCTGTCGCAACACAGTCCGCATCATGCATACAGTATATAAAGGATCAACAGCTATTCATGCTTTCATTTTAGACTGTCAGCCACACTAAACAATTCGATCACTCTATCTCTAGAACAACACCGTACACTCCAATTACATATTCTTCGCACGTAACTCAGTTGAATGTGGCCGTTAAAATGTGGAGGAATACCGACCGGATTGGAGAACTTCAAGTCTGAAGTGATTTATCCTGGATTTGTCATCAAATCCCACTCCTACGCTTGCAGCAAGGTGTGTGGGCTTGGAGTGTCGAGCTAGGGGTCTCATGTAGTTACGCAGCCACTATGTAAAGTAGATGCATAAACAGTGTACACATCTGAACTAGATGTGCCGGCGGGGGTAAAAATAGACTGGTGCCATCGTAACCTCCCAGGTTCTTTCTTCCTGTTACACTACTCTTTCAATGGCAATAGTCATCGTGATTACTCACCACCTGGAGGTACTGTACATTCGTGAGACCACATTTAAGTTTACTTTACTCAGCATAAATTAATCTGGGGAATTCTGAGTCAGACCGTTCTCCCATTGTTACTGTATACGATCAAAACATGTCTGAACGCCTACCCACACAGAAGTAATCTGCAACCTGCAAAAGCTCTCGTTAAAACTGGCCGTGGTGACATGGTGAAATGCTTGTTGATTTAACATTAATAGCAGATGAGAATTACACTTTGTAATGTACTGTAGGTATCTGTACTGGAGGTATCATTTTGACAGTTTCATCATTGACACGTAATGGGTATGTGATTTTCTTCATATGTCCATAGACTTCCAATAATCCCATGGGATGCAGGCGCATGGCACAATGGTCTTTGCTCGCTACGTAGGCATTAAATGGACAATTTCATTTCACTCCTCCTGCAGTTAAGAGTGAATGCTCTGAGTGAGTAGATGTCTTTTATCCCCCAGCCCAGCCAAGCCGTTGGATGCCTTTTGATTTCCCCCAAATCAATAGAAAGAAAACAACACAACCAAGTGCCAGAGGCAAAGCACTCATTGTATTGAACACATGTCTCTATTGTGATTGCTCTTGGAGATAAAATGTAATCATAGCCAGGCATTTTTCATAGCCAGGCATTTTACCAAGGTGCAGCCAAAGAGATAGAACAGTAGAGGGGTCATGACATCATAATTGGTGGCACCACAGGTCGGCCATCTTATCCAATGACCCATCTAACCCAATGACTACAGATTTAAGATGCTACTGCTCTTAAAGGAGCCATATGCAGCATTGCACCCTCTTTTGACTGCAATGGGAACTGCAATGGCAATTCTGAAGTGTCTCCTCCTCTCTCCCTCCCCTTGCTCAATGCAAACTACTTCTAACTGAAACAATTAACATCTCAATCTTTTTCACATTTGTATCAATTTTTATCCACAAAGCTGTAATGTCTAACAGGACGTTTACTAGGAAAAATCACCAGAATACACATTACAAACTTATCTTCACTTTTCGTTGCTCAGGTCGGCTTCCAGCACTGAGAAATGCTTGTGACTCCCAGGCAGTAGATTGCCAGACAATGAGCCACACACGTAAGTCGCAGGTTATGCACCCACAGCAAGAACACCCAGAAACGTCCCATACATTTTGGAAAAGCAAATACGTGCAGAAGGGCAGGGTCTTGCCAGGTGCACGCACTGTCACAGATTGCCAATGCATCATGAGTAATGATTCAGAATGGTTATTTAGTGACATTTTTAGTGACATGGAAAACACTTAATATTGCACATTTAAATGGTTAAAGCAAGAAACACCAACCCACCTTTAAAATGTACAGATAGACTCAACTTAATTTACCTGAATACAGCTGTGATACATAAATAATTTAATAATAATAATTAAAATAAAATAATATGCTATGAGTATTTTAATTGGTACGGGTGATGTTATTATTTTATAAAGGCACATTGTTTACACACGCATTGCAGTGCATTTACTTTGTTATATTATTTAGGTAACTTTTGTTATCTTATTTAGGAAATACAACAGTTATATATACACACTTCTGCCATAGGTTCCTATTATAGTTAATTTAGAAAAGGAGCGGTGTCCACTAAACTCGATTTTGCCCCAAAAAATGCACGGCTCGCCGCTTCTGCATCTGAAACGGTGGTGGAGTGGAAAAAGACGTGACTTGTTTCTAGGCTACAATTATCGATTATGCTAAAACTTCACAGACATTTCTATGCTAGTAACAGATTAGCTTGGTAGCAAGAGTGGGTAAAATACATTTAGAGACTGTTTGTTTCATACAAAAATAGTGGATATTTATTTCAGAAACTGTAGGGGAAGTCATCCTCATTTTCTACTGAAGTCGTGTTGTGAATTTTTTGTTTGTACTTCCTCCTCTTGGCCCAAGGTTTCTTGGCTCAAAGTGACATTGATGCTCCTTTCCAAAAGTTAAACCAAATTCTATACGAGGGCGTCCGAAGCACTCATCAGCTTCAAGTTCCTTGGTATCCACTTAGGACCTAACATTGTCACATCACACCGATACAGTGATCAAGACGGCACATCAAGGGTTAAACAGTTCCTGCTGCTATATTACACCTTATGTTATTGTTTTTATTATCTTTTTATTACATTCTATTGTTGATTTTTGTCGTACTGTTGAAGAGTTGCTTTGCCCCAAGCATTTTTGTTACATTGTATACTCTGCATCCCATGTAATGATAAATAAACTTTGAAACTTGACACTTGAACTTGAAACCAATTGTTCCATTCCAGAGCATTAGGTGTCTATGACAACAGCCTATCTATTGTTGTATATCTACGGGTGCAGCACCCACATGACACCATATGTTATAAGTCAAACTGAATTATCATATGTTGCATTAGGTTTCATTAATTGATATATATATTGCCATTAAATGTGCAATCTTCTGAATGATAAATAATCTCCCTTATGCTCTCTCTCTTCACTAAATACCATTGGCTTTAGCCAATTAAGTTTCTTTTTTCAGAGAGGAACAGGAAAATTCATACAAAATCCTTGGAGTGCTCTCCCACCTCCCTTTGGTGAAGTTAAAATAAAAGGGAAACGACAGAAATGGCTGATGAAGCAGTACTTACAGGAGCTTTTCCTTGTCTTATTGTGAAAGCAAGGCATGCACAGTGCCATAAAGCGGTTGCTGGCCAGGCATTACTGTTAAGGGTAGGTTATAAAACCCAGGCTATTTATAGTAACATGGCCGATGGACGGGGAGGTGATTTATGGCAGCACGGTGCAGGAACCCTTGTAGAAGATTTACTAGGGTTGTTTCCAATGGAATTTATCTGCAGAGGAGAGGAGCCATTTTGCTGCGTCAGTCATATCAGATGGAAATTGAACGCATGATGGTGAGGAATATTGATATCAAAGAGAGCGGATGTGTGTGTGAGTGGCGATCTATACTGGTTATGAATCCACAAGCCACTGCATTTCAGTGAGAGCGGGGTACAAATAATGTGTGATCATTTTGCTTATGAGGTTCCGCCACTTAGAACCTGGGCATCACAACACAGTGGTTTTGTTTGGCAAAGGCTAGGGGTAAGATTCTGATAAAACCCAGAGGTATTCACCAAACTAAAAATACAGTGCCACTCATGAATAGAAATATCAAGTAGAAAAAAAAAACTACATCATCAATAAAGCATTTTGGTCAGTGCCCTGTTATGCAGAGTTGGAGGGGGAGAAGCTGAAAGGCCATCAATGCAAATTAGTTTGATTTCTGTATAATTCTGCACAAAATCATTCCATTATTGGACCCCCTGATAAAAAGTCAAACTTGGCCTATGTGTTCTTGATAAGATGCTCGCCTCCAACATGGGACAGGAAATAACAACACTAAATGCAACAGGGAGCAGCTCATCCTCAACATCAGTATATTTGTTCTTAATTTCCATTTTGTCCACATCGAGTAATTATTCATTCTCTAACCTACTAATCCTCACAATAATAGCTAAATTAGTTTTACACCGCAAGCACCATTTCCCCCTTGCTGATAATCCTCCCAAAGTCATTATGCAGAATTCATCATTCATTAAATTGACACTCATCTCAATTAAACAATGTGCATTCCTCTTTGTTAACATTATTTTCATAAACAAACTGATTTCCAGCTTCTCATACTGTATCTGTAACTTATCAAGGTTCAGCTATTCTATTTCTCTCCTGCTAGCATCCATTTAACAAGCATCTCATTGGGCCATCAATGGTCTGCTCATGAAAGGTTTCCAGAAGGTATAGTATATTCTCAAAACACTTAAAAGGACACTTCATCAATTTTTATCAAACGTGCGGGCATGTGAAAACAGCTTCTAAATGTAATTCTGTAGATCAAAAGCTAGTTATCGCTAGTTTGAGAATTTTACCCGAAGTGATGCATTTGGTAATCACATGGTTTTTAAAAGTACAAGGAGCTGTTAGGGAGGAGTGAGGCGGATATTGGTTTGTTTACATCCATAAGCACCGCGCGAGCACATACATCCATAACTTGTGTTTACTAATTAGCATGTTAGCTTAGACATGCCGCCGCTGCTGGCTGGGAGGTGCAAAGCACTATGGATGTTGTAGCAAGTTCATCATTCCAACTATTACTTCCTGTTCCGATAAAAGGCCGTTTTCTTGTGTATTTGCCCCAATGTGTTTATATCGGACAATCTGTGAAATGTTCCTTTAAATAGTGGGATAAAAATGAAACATATAATCTCTAAAATACCGGAAACTATCTGGAAACGCAAAGTTGCTCTATAACGATGTGTTGATGTTGTAATTACTCTGGTAAGAACCTTTTATCAATGTGTTGTAGTAAGTAACACTCAACCCTATTACTACGCAATTACTACATAACTGTGGATCATGGGTCATATAATTTTATTCGAGTAATTACAGCATTACTACCCATGTACAGTATGAGAGCAAAGATGTAAAGCGCTTGTCCATAACCAGCTTCCCGCATCAGAACACACAACAGTTCTCCATCCATTCTCAGCTTTTTGGATCGAAAAACAAAATGTTGCTTACCTTAGATCAATTGCACCAAAAAGAATTAGCTGCCAGTAAGCATTATCATGTGTCACAGTTAATGTATTGTAGTGTAAAGGTCAATACAATAGTGGATACTGTGGCCACACAACCCACGAGGCGTCTTTCTTATGCAAAGCCACTTAGGGAAATTGAGCTCAAACATTTTGTACATAAACCAACAGGCATCAATTGCTAATCTATAATAGAATCATCTTTAAGGTACTGAGCCTCTCATAAGTTTTCCTGCACAATAATAGCAGTGCATCCTTTCCTTTTCCCCATGATAATAGTACAAGTAAGCACAAAGACTCATCTTCAAGAACAAACAATGGGGAAAACATTTAAAATGTTCTTTCTCCAATCAGCGGCAAAAATCAATAGCATTACTTGGTTTGCCCGAGGGCATTCAGTGAATAAAATGTCTGGTGCTCTATCGTCAACAAACCCATCTTTGAGAAATCACTTAAAAAATAGCAATGCGCCAGAGCAGGCACCGTGACCAAAGGCTTGATCTTGACAGAATTTTAATAACTTGGCCTCTACATGGCTATTAAAAGTACACACCAGAATTAGAAAAGATATGAATGCAGGACCTATATGTATTCAGCAAAAATAATAAGCATGACATCATCATTATTTAGACCTCATTAGAATCATTATTTCACCAATGGCACTGAAAATTGTTTCTTGAGCTCTTCCTAATTATAAACCAGGTCTCGTCTCGGCAGTTCACACAACAGTCATGATTGAAGGTGGAATGAAAAGAAGCTCATTTTCTGATACAACCTAATGTGGCGACCACATTTAGTCCCTGACATTGAGGGAGAGCAGTAGCTTAATCGGTTAGAGAGTAATTAAATGTTGTCGGAATTAAACATTTACAGTCTCGCACAGGAAATATATTTCACTTGTACTTCTGTTGGCCAGTACTGAACAAGCACAGATTTGAGGTGTGTCTACAGGAAAAAAAGGCTTGCTTCAATGAAGCAGAAATCTTAAGCCAGGCAGTGCTTTGCCTTCAAGCTTTGCTGCAGAGATAAACATATGGAATTTTCTTCAGCACCTCACTCTCTAATTTAAATGCAAAGCCCTCTGCAAAAGTGATTTAATGTACATCCAGAAGTCAATACTAATGGACGGTGTGCACATTTATTTTTCACTCTCATAAGAAAAAAAAAAACATAGTTCAAAAGATTCTAGGTTGACCATGACAAACATTCAGACACTGTACTACTGTACTGCAACTGCAGCTGCCTGGAACGACTGGGAGCTGCACAGCAAAATTCTACCGTGGAACAATTCTATAAAAAGATCAGATAGAACGTTAAAAAGTGAATATATTTGCTGTGTTGCTGTTAGCAACTGTGTTATTTATGAATGTGTGGTTAGATTTATCAGTGCCTAACATAATTTATCTGCATCTCAAAGGTTACAGGAAAAAGTAACATAATCATTTGTATCATCAGTTTGAGTCACAATCTGCTATGAAAACAGGTTGCGTATTTACTGAGGAGGAGGATGACTCAGGTGTGATGCATCATATGCCCATATTCTACAGGTATCTCTCGATATGGAAAACAGGATGGACACACTGTTAATACAAATGCAATTGAGAACATTCTGTATCACTTTATGAATCTATAAATATTGTTACTCTAAGTTATTTGCTTCATGGTCGACCGCACCATTAATCGCACCAAAACCCTAACCCCAAATAGTTTATCTATCTATCTATCTTTATCTATCTATTAGTTGATTAATCTACCGAATAATCTAATGTGGAAAAATATTTTTTTTGCTTTAAATATTATTTAGGTGATCACAGATTTTCCAAACATGGAAAGTGGTGCTTAAATAATGCGTGGGGGAGTACAAGGGTACTTTACAAGTTAATAATAAAATGATGAACTCCAAATCCAAGGTGTGAATTGCCATTCCCAATCCCATAGAAAAGGGCTTGTTTGAACCAAACTGCCTTGGTACAACACTACTTATTGGCTTTATATGCTACTCACTCTAGCCTTAAAGACCCCTCCAGTCAAAATCTAAAATGTTGAGATAAAAATAGACATTTTAAGTATAAGTATTTCAATATACAACCATTTTGGTCCGAAATAAGCAATTTTGTTTAAAAAAAAAAAAAAAAAAAAAAAAAAAAGATATTTACACCCAGTCAAAATCTGAGATACAGTGCCCTCCATAAGTATTGGTAAGAGGAAGCATTTTGTCTTCTTTTACCTGTATATTCCAACAGTTTGGATTTGAAAAAGGTTAAAGTAGAGATTCTCAGCTATAATTCAATGTTTTATTTTTTCAAATTGGTTCCATCATTTATAAATTACAACCCTTTTTGTGTTCCGTCACATCATTTGTGCAGTCATAAGAGAGCTGTCAATGTCTCATACTGATTCTAGCCTTTATGTTTTCCTTTGGAGTCTGCTATTGGTGTCTGTCAACAAAAAGACAAAAGAGTTGTCTGAAGTGTACAGAAACATCTTGTCTGCTGAAGTACGAGCAAATGCTTCCAATCTCATTGGACGGCACTTCATCACACAGCAAGACAATGGCCCCAAACATACTGCCATAGCAGATAGGGAGTTTTTCAGGGCCAAAAGTGGAAAGTTCTAGAGTGGCCAAGTAAATCCAATTGAACATGCATTTCATTTACTGAAGAGGAAACCTATGGCTAAAATACATAAAGAAAAACTGAAGATGGCTGCAGTACAGGCTTGGGAGAGCATCACCAGATAGCGTCTGGTGGGGTCAATGGGTTGCAGACATCAGGCAGTTATTTCATGCAAAGGATTGTCGACCAAATACTAAACATGGGTGCTTTATTTCCACATTATATGATTTGTAGCCCTGAAATAGGGAGAATATGTTTAAAATATGTACTTTCTAAATGGTGAAACCAATCTGAAAAAATAAACACTGAATTAAAGCTGAGAATCTCTACTTTGCCCCCATAGTAATTGTTTGATTTTAAATCCAAACTGTTGGAGTATGGCACTGTATGTCCTTGTTATGACGTGCAAATGATCTGACGTCATCTCGGTGAGTTCTCTGATATGGTGATCTGGTTATTTACACAGTCATCCTAAGCATTCATTTTGTGGTCATTGTACAGTAGGTGTCATTATCAGTTATTGATCGCAGTCATTTCTTCTTTTCTATAAAGAAAATCCGAACGTTTTCTACCTCAAGTTCACCTGACCAGGCCACAAATAAAAGCGCCATTAATGCTCGATAACAAGTGCAAATGAGCACAAAATAACGTGAAGCAATAATGACATGAAATAGACGTGTAAATACTGTACATACCAGGTAAGTTATTTGTTGATAATATTGGACACTACTGTACTTGTTAACCATAGAGACTACCCACTTTGGTGTACAGTTTTTAGGTTTGGGGTGATTTTTCAGTTCAGCTGAGGTGGGTAGAGGAAGATATGGGAGGAACTATGGGATGTAGACCGTTAACAGCGGAGTGAATCTAATCGACACCAACCTACATAGGACCAGTCAGCATCTGACAGGGTCCACAACTGTTATCAGATGGTTGGTCGGGGGTTCTGTAGAGAGCCTATATTCCCGGGAGACACAGGCTATGCACCTTTACGCAATGGCATCAGTGTTTGTTCTTCCATACTTATCCTCCTCCTGGTCCTTCTGCTTCAATACTTCAAATACAAATTATGTTTGGGTTGGCTCGAATTTCTGAGAATTGATAGGCTACGGGCCGGGTGGGTATTGGTTTGAGAATTGTGCAAGCACTTCTGGTGCTTTGTCTGATATATAGAAATGCGCTTAATTTGTCAAGGCTGTGTTATAGCGTCCTTTACTGCTGCAATCAGCTAAGGTGATTTTTTTTTTTTTTTTTTTTACAGCACAGTAAATTCTTCAAATAAATACAACCAAACGTTTTATTGAAATGCATTGATCCAATGAACTACGTTTATGTTCTCAAAAGGCATTTCCAATAGGGTAACAGGATATCAACTGATTAGGAAACAGCACTTGCGCCTCATTATTCTCTATTTTATTAGTAATTTTGAAATTCTAACAATGCTAAAATGTACAAAAACTACCAGGCTCCAAGGAGGGAAGGTTTATTAATTTCAATCGACATCAACGCTGTTGGAGCTGCTCTGTCGCTGTTCACCGTTTTTCCACTGACCAAGGATGGGGGGTCACTGCCGTCCAATTAATGCATATTAATTTACCTGAGTAACCTGAAAAGTTAATTTTGCCAGGTATACCACATGACAAAATGATTTACACCCCTCTGAAGGCCACCATTTAAAGCTCAACAGGTGGCAACGTGTAATTCACACAGTAGCCTGCTTGTCCCATCATGCAGTTCATATGTTTGCCTTTACATGTACATTTATGGGATTTAGCAGACGCCTTTATCCAAAGCGACTTACAACAAATACATTTGTTTAAGTAAGTGAATCATCTATCCATCAGTCATCATAAGATAAAATAATCAATGGCCATAGGCAGTCACAATGGTAGAAGAAGGATTTTTTATTAACAGGAGAGAAACTTGTACAGGGGGATTGTGGGAGTGAAGAGGTCTTTAGGAGGGAATGTTGTCCCTTGACCTATCTCTGTAGGCACTTCCATATCTGTCAGGAGACAATGGGGCTTCCCCTGACCTCCCACTGTGGGAGCATCTCTACATCTGTACAGCAGCTATTCTTCCGCCTCAATGCCATAAGACATCCACCAGCTTGTTAGTGGCTCAGAGGAGACTTTGTACAGCTGGCCTACATTAACCCACTAACACAGATCATGTGCAAGCGGGACAATGGTCATGTGGTGCTCATTACTGCCACGCAAAGGTAATAATTGCACCTTATTCATTCCCATCAATCAAAGTGTCAGCATGTAAGAGGCTGACAACCACGCATAATGGCTTTTTCACAGGAGATTGACATCTGTGGAATTTTCTATTGATATCCTCCCCTTTAGGTCACATATGTATACATCTCAATTGTAGTGGGATGGAAGTACATGAGGAAAATACTAAGTCCGCGGGGTTGATGACGGCATCCGACCAACATTTGGCCCTTTCGTACGCAAAACCCCCCAAACAACCCCAGAGATTATTCATGCGGAAGGAAACAACTGGAAAGACACTGAGCGTGGAACAAGGGCCAACTGCTCACTGGATCAGTTTCAGCAGGGGTGTCCCACTGCATCAGCGCCGCATCAGCGCACACATCACAAAGACGGGGGAGAGGCTGCATCAATCAAACACCAGCCGGAGAGTCAGTGCTTTCTACCCCTTAGGGGGAACTTTGGAGACATTGTGAAGCACTACAAAATATCAACAAATGAGCCTCCATTTCCAGCTGTTACGGGGGAGACACAAAGGAAATGTGAGAAAGCCTGCAGATATGAATGAGCGTACAGTCATCTTGGCTCGCAACTGTAGCGGGCAAATGGATAAACAATACTGTGCCGTAATATCACTTGTAGAAAAGGACAGTGTAACAGTGTATTTGACAGGGTAGGGGGGAGATGTGGTGCAACAGTGGAGCCCTGGTCAGGTTCCAGCAGGCTTCAGTGGACCGGGAGAATTAAGATGATTAATGTGGACCTGTCCCAGCGACACGGCGCTTGATTAGGAGACTGTTCTGCTAAACAGAGATAACAGATCGAGCCGCCTGTTCACTCAGCCGCGAGAATGGCGATGTGGGACGTCTTTTGCAAAATGGGAAAGAGGTAATCTGGGGCTCTGAACTCACACTGTCACATCAGAACATAAATGACAAACCGATTCGTAGCCAAATGATAAATCACGGCCAATCAGATTGACGGCCCATCCATTTCCTATTAGCTACGGGGGAGTGTCGTGGAGTTAGCTGTAACCATCGCACAGAGAAACATTCACGCCCACTAGCAAAACAAATGGAGAGCAATGATCGGTTTTTGCAACACATCTTGATACCAAATCTCTTAATATACCAACACGAGTTGCCAAAACTGGCCATGCATCTCAACAATGATCATGCATCTCAAATCTGATCAATATAATCAACAATAATGTAGCCAAAGCTCATTGTTTCCATTCACTGTATGTACCACCTACTGTCAGAGTAGGTCCCAGAGACCCAGCTCAATGTACACACATGACCTCAGCTGAACAAGAAAGCCTGCTATACTGTAGCCCTACGTAGTCTATGTTCCCTCGTAGTCATATAATAACTTTAGATCACTATAAGAAACAAAAATGTTGCCCTAAAAGACAAATAAATGGTAAATGTGTCAATTCCGATGCAGAGAGCTCTATCGTACAATTACACTGAAATCAACTATGTTTGAATAATAAAAGACAGAAAGAAACCATACAAAACTCTCAAGGGAAAGAGCTTTACTTTGAACGCCAAACATTGTTCTTTAACTTGCATCAAAGCAGCGCTTACCCTACAAGCGCGTGTTTCCCGTTGCATTCTCTCTCCAGAAAATAAACAGTTTATGACAGTAGAAATTGACCACTTTTATGTGAATAATTGTAGACAATTACTGAGGAATAGTTGTATTTTATCAAATTTCAGGTTTTGCAAAACTCAAGAGTGATCACAACATACTATGACGACTTTAGTACCTTTGGCTCCAAGATGGTAGTTAAGGACCCAGGTGATTTAAGCATACATTGTTTCAATAGGAAGAGAAACTTCTGTACAACAGGGCCCCAGACTATACATAAAAATGCAGTTTGTTTAACTCGCTTCCGGTTCAAGACAAAAGTTGGTGTTTGACAGTACACTATACCCCACTCCACCCCCCATACCAAAGCAAAACAGACTAAAAAAGAAACCTTTTGCTTCTCGTTTTCATTTTCACTAAAACCAACTGCTTCACTTTAACTCTATGGAGGGAACAGAGCAAAGCTTCAAAGAACCTCTGATCCTGGCTTAAAAAGACAGGTTTAGTTTGAACATAAATGCTCACATGATGTATGTATGTATGTATGTATGTGTGTGTGTGTGTGTGTGTGTGTGTGTGTGTGTGTGTGTGTGTGTGTGTGTGTGTGTGTGTGTGTGTGTGTGTGTGTGTGTGTGTGTGTGTGTGTGTGTGTGTGTGTGTGTGTGTGTGTGTGTATATCTCACAGGTCTTGTCTTGAAGACAGAGTCTGGGAGTGTGACCTTTCCACATAGTTTAGTCCCCAGCTTCAAACAGTCGAAAGATCATGAAAATTCTAGCGCTGATCAATTCTCACAGCTTGTCTCGTATGCTCCCTTGACTACTTGGCTTGGTTCTATCTCCTCATGTCTAAAAATGAATTAGTTAACCTCTTGCACTGTGTGAAAGTTTTCAAAGGAAAACGTTCAACTTTTTACCAATGATACAATGAGGTACGATGATTGAACTAAGTCCATGATTATTCAACAGTCTCATTAATCATCCATCCCTTGCCTTTATATTGCCATCCCTTTTCAAAAATCCAAACCCAGCTCCAATTATTATGGTAGACAATACACATTTGTAACATTTTATAATCAGAGCTTATAAGACTTACTTTTTTCTCCCCAATGTACAAATGAAAGAGAGCATGCTCTGCTAACTCTGGTAGATTTGATTCTTTTTAGACATAAACCTGCCAAGGTGGATACGATTTAGTCTGCAATATGAGATATCAACCTGTCTGGCAGGTGGTAGGGTTTTCATTCAATAACCCATTATTCTTAGTCATCTCACCACTATTTGCATGGCATTTAAAGTAAAATCATTTGGTAGCAACTTTGAACTTTTTGGTAATTACTTATTATTCAAGGAAGTTGATAACTTCTTGGTAGCTTACAATTATGGATTTTGTCCCAAGTATCCCACCAGTTATTCTTAGGTAATAGTCAGTTGCTAGATAATACAAGGTCTGTAAAAAAAAAAAAAAAAAAAAAGGGTTACCTATTTACCGGTAATTCCATACATTGTGTAAGAAGTGTGGCTGTATGACTGCACTAATTGACCGGATTTGGTAAAAAATACATATTCAATAAAAAAAAGAAAATGCAATTAGGGGTTGAAGAAGAGTGGCCTATTACAATCAAAACATCATAGCTAAACAGCATCCATTAAGCGGATAAAAAACATTTAGCATTTGGCCCATGTATTAAATTTGTCCAGACATCTCAGCTACACAATTGCACCTCTGTGTAAATTGCCTGGGGATGTAACCCACGTTATGAATAATGACCTGAGGAACCTGTATGCATTAATAATGAGAGCCTTCTCAGCTCCATCCTCTCTGCGGTTGGATTGTTGTTCATTTAGTTGCAGGGATACAGTAAACAAACTATGGGTTAGACAAAACATGACCCTTTCAACTTCAGCTCGACAGCTAGCTGAGTAAACTGTCTCTCGTCGACCGTGGGTCCATTAACAGTTCAAACTGAGCCACCTTGGGAACACAAACCTTTAGCCATGGTAAAAGAGACTTTAAACGAGTGGACGAGTGTTTTAATACCTGTGGTGTTTGTGGAGGCTCAGTCAATATCCCACTTGGCTTTATGTTAAGTTACTGAATGCTCGACTGATTTATAGTCTCGTTTTATCTACTGAATGGAGTTCCAAACTACTCTGGGTTGCACCAAAATCGTATTCAAGGACATGCTGGCAAACAAGCCCTGAGAGATGACATTAACTGCAAATCTTCCCTGAGTTGGTTCTCTAAATTTTGCTTTGGTAACAGCTGTCATTTTGTGAAATAGGCCCCCTTGCAGCCATCAAAGCCCCCCCCCCCTCCCCCGCACACACACACATGCAAACACCAGCACACACCTCCTTGTCTACCCCCCCCCAACCCCTACCCGAAAACACACACACACACACACACACACACACACACACACACGCAAGCTCACACATGCATACACACAACCCTCTCCAATTCATAGTTAGTGAACAGTTAGAGTGCAACACTTCCTTTTTAGTTATGTTGCAATGATGAATGCACAAATGTGTCTTAACAACCTCTTAAGAGTTTCTCTTTAATCAAAGCCATGGAGATTTATGTCTTCCGTACAGTTCAATTCTTCATCAACCTCCTCCTCAGTACCCGCATTGTGTATTCAGAAGGTGTGGGTTTCTATGATCCCCAGTCTTGCTGTATGTGCAGTATGTACTGTACATGTGCATCTGTTTCTACATCAAAAATGGTTCTACTGTACATTTTCGATGGTTTACCTATTCTATCGTACTTTGAGCTTGTTACACATTGGGATTAAATGGAGACAGGATGAAATTAAACAAAACACAGAAATCTCCAATGCACACATTAGCTGTTAGGTTTGGAATAGAAGCCCCTGCCTGCTCAGCGGTTTTGTCTGAGTATGAGTAGGAGTCAGTCTTGTCCTACTGAGAGAGAAGCCAACTTTGTGATGTCTTTCAAAACTAAAAACATTCTATCAAAAATACATCTGAGGATGGTGTACACACTTTGAAACAAATTGTGTACAGAGACTTTTCTCTCACTGCTTCTTCGTTGAGTCCTGTCTCACCATCATTGAATTGAATCTCCTGAACAGCCCACAGCAATTATTGCATGTGTGACAGAACAAACCTCCTGTAGTATTGAAGGGGGAGCCGTTCTGTCATTGAGAGCCCCGTCCCCCGGAAGAAAAATGGCTGTGAGCTCTGTGGAATGTCCTGAGGTGTCAGAGCTGTGACGTCATCAGTTTAGATGGAATAAGATGAATGGTGGTTGTGTCTCTTTATCAACAGCTCCTAATTTAAATACTGTGGTTTTTAGGGTGATATAAAAAGCAGGGGGCAGGGAAAAGCTCTCTCTCTTCCCTGTGTCCTGTTGTGAGGTTCTCATCATGTTGTGAGTAGCATTGTCTTGAATGGCCTGTGGTCATCTCTCTCTCTCTCTCTCTCTCTCTCTCTCTCTCCTAGAATGTAACATTTTTCTATGAAGTATTCACCTTGTAATAGTTGTGTAAGTATACAGTATTATTAAAGCCTCTTTGATTCATTCTATTTGACCTTTCTTGCACTAAATCAGCACAAACTCAACAATTCTTTGCACATAGTGATAATTACATTGGAGTCAGATTATCAATATTAGATATGCTTTGCTATTAATAAAATATAGCCAAAAGTCTCTCCCAAACCTTTGCATGTAAACTGATATTATTCTAGTCTAACCAATCCAGTCTAGCGCCTATCCCTGTGGCAAAATATTTCCCCTGCATGTGTATCTAAGTTGCTATCTTGTGCTGTCATGTGTAGTTGGTTTTATTTTAATGTTTTATTTTAATACATTATTTTGATTGTAAATAAGAAAGCTTGTGGACGGGGCGCTTAGTGGCGTAGCACACTAATGCGCTTGCCACGTAATCGCAAGGTTCCCTGTTCGATTCCGACCCTCGACCTATCTTGCATGTCATCCCTCCTCTCTCTCCCATCCTTCCTGTCAATCTCTACTGTCTCTATCCCAATAAAAGCAGAAATGCCCTAAAAACATATTTAAAAAAAAAAAAGAAAGCTTGTGGACTTGGGAAAACGTGGTCGTGTGAGTGTGAGTGTGGCAGTGAGGGAGATGCGGTCAGGTGCTCTGTATATGGTTGGTAGCAGCAGTGACAGTCTGCTGGAGGAAGCAGGCGCAGCACAGATTATTTTATCAGCAGGAGGAGACTTTTAATCAATGGTGACCATAACTGCAGCTCACACTAGTGCGACAGATTTATAATAATCAAGCATAATATTCGCGAACCCTTGTTGGCTACTCTCCAATGTGGCTGGTACGATTGATGCTCTGATTCACCCCCTTTGACATCCCCCTCCAATTGAAGACCTACTCAGTATCTGAGTCAGGGCACAAATGTGACAGGGGTTCAAGTCTACCGAGTAGAAGACCCAAGCGTACCTCCAATGAGGTAATTTCTGGACCCTGTTTGGCTGATTTTCCATGATTCAATTTTGTTTTGCTTCTTTGACTGTGGAATACCTGTGAGTTGCATGAAAATGTCAAAGCCGCTCGCATTATCACTGGGAAAATGTTCAATTTAGCAAAAAATCCTCCTTTATGAAACGCCCTTTCACCGTGGTCTTTTTTTCCTATCCCTAATGGGAAGACAAGAAAGTCGAGACGGTGGCTATGGTTACTTAGGAATGCCATGGCAACCCTTAAAAGTAGTAGTCTTCTAACCCAAACATGGTACATTTTCATTAAATCACCAATTGATGATCTATTTTTAACCTTATGGACCCCATACATGATCCACTTCTAATCACAACATTATATCAATCATAACCTGAACTGAAATTGGAAACAATGTGCAGGAAGGTTCAGATGGATCCAGTAAGCCTGACACCAAAACAAAAGCATCCTGATGACAATATAGGGGTTGACGAGGAGAGAGATGATGGGTCACTGATTGAAATTGCCTCAAAAGACTTCTGTAAATACAGCTGACATTCAAGACAGATTGACTTTACAGACCAGTGGCCATCAGTGGCATATACCTACGGTCTGACTGCAATCCATCACAACTACAGTACCACACTGCATCATGGTAGACAGAGTATATTGAAAAAGAATAGTCTGTACCCTCACATTTCAAACACACACACACACACACACAGGTTTCACTCTAGGTTTGCACAAATGCTTGAGTTGTGTCTGTGTATCTCTTCCTCGATTCTCTTCTGCCATCTGGGGTTATTTTTACCCCCGCTCATCATTTCACCTACAGGAACCCAGGTAATTACTGATGTTTCCAAGCCCCTGGACTGCACTGCAATATCACAGCACTGGGCAGGCAATCTGGGAGGGAAAAATGCCAGCGTCACTCAGATTCTTTGCGTCTTTGTATCTGACTAGAACAAATGAAAAGCCTCGGTGCCTCGGAAAAGCCTTTGTATCTGCTCAACCCATGTTCCCCTCTGTTCTGACGATGTTTAAAGAAATTGAGGTGACCTGGGATTTTCACCTCCCAAGCATAGCAGTGACATGATGTATTGTCTATTAGGGATGGGCATTTGAAATGTTTTGACTGTTCGAGTACTAGCATGATTATTTTTTTCAGTACTCGCATATAAAAAAAATGATAATACAAAAAGAAAGAAAAGATACACTGCAATTGAAACACTTGCTCTTAGCGGGAAGTGCATTGTGTATCGAGCAGATAGACAAAGCGGAGATGAGATATGAATATGGGAGTCTATCAAAAAATACACTACACAGCCAAAAGTACGTGGACACCCCTTCTAATTAGTGGGTTCGGCTATTTCAGCCACATCCATTGCTAACAGGTGCATAAAAGCAAGCATACAGCCAAGCAATCTCCATAGACAAACATTGGCTGTAGAATGGGTCGTACTGAAGAGCTCAGTGACTTTCAACATGACACTGTCGACAAGTCAGTTCATCAAATGTCTGCCCTGCTAGAGCTTCCCTGGTCAACTGTAAGTGCTGTTATTGTGAAGGGGAAACGTCTAGGAGCAACAACAGATCAGCCGTGAAGCGGTAGGCCACATAAGCTCACAGAACGGGACCGCCAAGTGCTGAAGCGTGTAAACATCGTCTGTCCTCGGTTGCAACACTCACTGCCGAGTTCCAAACTGCCTCTGGAAGCAACGTCAGCACAAGAACCGTTTGTCGGGAGCTTCGTGAAATGGGTTTCCATGGCCGAGCAGCCGCACACAAGCCTAACATCACCATGCGCAATGCCAAGTGTTGGCTGGAGTGTGGTGTGATGTTTGGGTGCCCACATACTTTTGGCCATGCAGTGTACATCCAGAGAACTAAATCGCTTCATTTGTAGCCTAACGGAAGCTACTGAAGCTGCTAAAACAAAATCAGAACAGACACTAGTTCATGAGACCAACTCGTCAGAAGCACAACCAACTTTAAGCACAACCAACGGCTCACTCTTACGGAAAGCAGGAGCAGCAAAGATATACGATCTGTGTGAGCGTGTAGGGGCCCAGAGCAGAGGAGAGGATAGGCATAACAGCAGAGAGGTGAGAAAAAGGTTTAGGTCTATTCAGGTCCTGCCATTTCTTACCATCAGATCACTCAGTATGGCCCGAATTAACAGTAGGATGTGAAAAAAAGAAAGAAAAAGAAAAGTGATCTCTGGTTAAAGATTGAGTTTCAACATCCGTCTTGAGTACTCAAGTGCTCATGCTCGTCCATAAAGGCTATGCACTTTGATGTATGAAGTTATGACAGAGTTTTGGGAACATTGTTTTGATGAATCAGCTATTGATTTCATTGACAATTAGGGGTGTGCCGAATACTCGATAAACTTTATTTGTTATGGATTTCGGGCATTTTTACGGATACGAGTATCATTCGATCATTTTCAGATATTATCCGTAATCGGAGAGGATTCCCTTTCCATCTAAAAAATAGGTATGACATTGGCTAGTGAAGCTGTCTGTAATCCAATGGGAGATGTGTGTGATGTGCCTGCTGCCACGACTGGATCAAAGCATTGAACTGTACTGAACTGTACTGCCTTCCTCCTCCTTCCCCCATACTGCCTCATTCACCTCAGTTCAAAAGAAGCCAGCGGACGACGTGCAGCTGCAGCAGTCTGTGTTTATCTCAGCTCAAAGGGCATACCTTCCGAAACTGTGGTAATATTGTACAAGAATAAATAAATACTATTGATCTTTGATTTTGTCTTTTTTAATACTTGAACCATGCATGCATTTGAAATAACGGGAATAGTGACAGGCGTTTGCTAATATCGGTTCTGACCGGCTGATGCACCTCGAATTGCGCACAATCCACAGCCCCATCGTTTGAATCGCGCCCCTGGTTGTCTGATCACGAGTATCATCTGAATATGAGAATCGAATCCTACAAACGAATGTGGATACGAATACGAGTATGACGACTCTGGCACAGCCCTATTGACAATGCAATTCACAGTATTTTGTGTGCTTTCTATATCTCTACAGGGTCAACTTGCTGCCACTCTCAAAAGGTATCCAGTATCAAAGGCGAACCAGCAGCAAATATGAATACAGCCAATTTCTCATTCACATTTCAATTCACACCATAAGCATTTTTCAACTCATTCATTACATTTCATTTCTTCTCTTCCATTGACTTAACTGAAATTAAAATGGACACCCAACCCAGATGAGGGATCATCTACTAAGACATAAAACATAGAAATAAAGCACAACTTCAGTTACTACTCCATCTAATCCCAGCTGAAGCAGGCTGATAGTGCCTGTGGCTTCCTGATGGAGTTTGTGTTTGTGTGTGTGTGTGTTGTATTCACCGAGTGGGAGAGAGGAGCTCCCCAGGCCAGCCTTCGTGGCACACAGCCGAGAGGAATTAGCTGAGTGTGTCCCACATTTCTCTCCACTGACGTTGAGTCTGAACGTAACACAGAGCATGGCCCGGGACGAGCACGCGGCATGACTCATCACTTCTTCTCGGAATGAGCCTTGGCACTTTTATCGTATGGAGGCAAAAACACTATCTGACATGGTTGCGGTTGCACTTTACCGTAAGACAGAAAACCCATTGAAAGGGGATAGGCAATACAGAGATGACTGTCACACAGCCTAGTTCCATTCTGAAGTCAGAAACAATATAGCTAGTCTGATGCTGTGAGGGTTCCTTTGAAGCCATTTAATCAAACCACATTGTGTGCCCGCACTTGGATCAGTGTTTAGCACAGCTGCCTACGGTCCACAAAGATGGATGATCGACTCCCAAGGCTACCTATTCCTACATTCTCTTTCCCATCCTTCCAAATAAATGCAATAACCATCTGCAATAATGCTGGCAGGTTAAGATGTTTCTGCTGGTGTTTGGTGTTTCTGCTATAAATTCCCATTCAAAAGCATGACTCAAGAATTTTTAATACCTTGTCTCTGGCATTTTTAATACCTTGGTGCTTTAGTGACAGAGCATCAGCAATGTGTCTTCAGAATGCTAGATTCATTCAATTAAGCAATCTGTGAGTACGTTGTTTATAAATCAGCAACATTTGGGCTAGATGCAAGAGGGCCCCTGACAGCAGCAACGGCAGTTTGGCACCTCTAAGCATAAGGCTAATGTGCTGTAATCTCACCAGAGACAACGCAAATTACAAACACTAATAACCTGCATGCTTTTGACATGCGGTGGGGAAAGTGACCTGCTTGGGTAAGGACTGTTTGGTTTAGGCAAATGTTATGGCTGTTTAAATATCACACATCATTTGTATTCAGCATCCGCACCACCCCAAAAGAGAGGCCACATAATGACAGGGGGGAGGCAGGGGGGAGGCAGCGGGGAATTAGCTTGTGAGGCCCTGGTGCTTGACGTTTGCCAAATCAATGAGACAAACATGAGGGGTCTGAATGTCAGAGTTTACATATACAAGATTGAAGACTTAAATTTGGTCGCTGGCGACTGCTCTTAGGGAACATTCCCATCTAAAAAGGTCAACTTCAACACTCGTCATGCTGAATAAACAAGTGTTCATGTCCCTGTGCTGCACTGGCCTCCAGTATCGAATGCTTTTGATCGACTTAAATCCTTTCCAATACAGCTAACAGTTTTGGCAAAATACACGTTTATTCTAGAGAATTAAGTCAATATGAGCTACTATCTACTGTAAGATCTGAATTGAACCAAAAAAAAAAAAGGCTGGGTAAACCCTGAATTCTGCTGAATTAGGATGCGTTCACACCTCGTTCGTTTGCGAAAGTTCGACTCAAAGTTCGCTTGGTTGTGACATTGTATTTTTTCATTTGGTCCGGTTCGTTTCATATTGCCCAAAAGCAAGCGCACCACAGTTCTATACAAAATGATATCCAGATACAGGACCGTTCGCTCGTTGGCCAGGGGTTCAACAAACAAATCGCACACTATATCAAATCCCACACTTCACAACAAGAAACAATGGAGCAGCATTAGCGTTGTGTTACAACTTTGTTGTTATTGCTTTTACTTTGGTGTTCCTATCAGCAACAAAACAGAGCGACATGAACACTTGTTTAGACTGCATGCTGTAACAATCTACTGCTTCACACTTGCATCATTCATCGTAGTAGACACGCAGCTCTCTACAGACGGTTCGAAGGCAAGCCCTAATGTTGATTTCTGCCACATACAGCATACCAAGCAAATTGCTGATAATAGGAATAATTTTCTATTGACTATATTGAAGGCTATATTGATTACGACACAAGTCATCAAAAGGACACACAAAAACAAAAAGGCCAAAACCACAATATATATTCTTATGTGAATGAAGTAGGCCTACCTAATCATTTAGTAACTCACCACTCTCTAGGTCATCTGTATGAATTAGCGGAGATGATTGGGTCGGAGTCGGAGGGTTCTTGACAAAAGACTCGATAATATTGGGTGATATGATATGTTGGTCTTGTCCCTAGTATTTTGTCCAGGTCAGTGGGAACTCTCGTTCTCATCCGCCGAGCTGCCACTTTCTCCTTAGGACATCACCTTGATATTCTGTTGCCTGAGTTGTTGTTTTTTTAACCTGCGGCACTGCTCATCGGTTCGATGAAATCTCCAGTCGCGCAACTTGTTAGTAACGTGTTGAATGTGTCGGCATGTTTTTGTGTTTTCTCGAGCTGTTCGTTTATGATATTTCCAAGAGGCATTTGATGATTTTCATCGCTCCATGCGAGCCCCCGACTCATTTTTTAATAGCTTTTTTTGCCAACATCAACAACATCCGCCAACAGACTTAAACTGCTATTGCTTTCAATCAATGAATTCATTTAATGGTTAATGCTGTGATGCATAAGCAACACTCATTCCATTATTTTCCCACTCATTTCTAAAATGAGTTCAAATAGTGTGCCCTAGCAAAAAAAAAAAAAAAAGCAGGTTTGGAAAACACTTAACATTGCTGTAAAGTCATCCCATATGAGGTCTTTTCAGGGTCAGCATTGAGAGGTCTAGTGGTGGCAGTTCTGCCACATAAGGAGACCTGGCTCCCCTAGGGGTGGGTGGTGGGTGGGACAGGGCTCTTGACAGAGTACCAGGTGGTGGTACAGCAGGAGGCTCTTGGCAGGGTGGGGTGTAGCGAGACTGGAGGGGAGGTGGTTGAGGAGCTGGCTGAGGGAGGCGAGTGTTTCTCACCCCCTGGTACAAGCTGAGGCTCCTTCGTTCTGCCAAAGACATGCCTGAAGCGCACAGGCCCTCCTCCAAGTCTTGGAGGGAAAAAACAAAGTAGTGTTATGAAACCTGGGTCTTGCGGCTTTCTGACAGCCCCAGACTTCTCTGATACTTCTTTTCATGTGCGAATAGCTGATGAGAGGCTGTTCCAGAACTATTTCAGAAACAAAATAATCTATCATCCCTGCTAGCACCATCTTGGCGACAATCTAGCTACTATGGTGAGGAGCATCTGAATGTTAGTAGGCTACAGAACATTCAGAAGAACATTACACATGTCCCACAAGTGTCAAAGTACTCTACAGCGCTCATATATGATATATATATATATGTGTATGATGTTGTGCAAGTAATTTCTCTAGCAAATGCTAACAGCATTTGATATTGTCCTAATTTGAATTCTCAATCAATTCCAGATAAATGCGTGTAGCCACCACACTGGTAGAATGATCTCAGGGTAACATAGAATGCTGTCGTAAGCTACTACTATAGCCACTATACAAACCACTGGCACTGGCAGTTTTGCAAAACTGTTGCTAGAGAAATAACACATGACTACAGTTAGATAAGGTTGTATCCTGTTATAATCAGTATATCTATCATGATTAGTGCATGATGATGAACTGTGTTTCATTCAACAAGCCTCAACTTCCAGAACAAGGTGCAGGGTCAATGTTGTTGTGGATGCGGAAATTGCTGACCACTGCTGTGGCCTACTGACTTCTACTGCTAGTACTCAAATGACATCTCTAACTGAAGAAGTAAGCAATTGTCGGGATGGAAAAATAGCGATTCTTCTTCAAGGGGCACTATAAAATGAACTCTAAAATGAGTCAAGATGCTTCCAGACCTAAAAGGTAGTCTAATGGCAGTATGAATCCATGTCCAATGTCATCAGTTGTGTAGATCCAGCAATACATATGTCAGATATACAGTGCTCTCCATAAGTATTGGAAAGAGGAAGCATTTTGTCTTCTTTGAAGACATGTGAACCAGTTCTAGTGACAGCCATATATGCCCAAGCAATAACATCCCCTCCACCATATTTCACAGATGAAGTGGTATGCCAGGGATTTTGGGCAGTTCCTTTTTTTCTCCGCACTTTACACTTGCCATCACTCTGGTACATGTTAATCTTTGTCATCTGTCCACAAGACTTTCCAAAATGTGGAAAGAAGGGGTCTGAATACTTTCCGAAGGCACTGTATGTCCTATATTACCCCTGTATGTCCAGATCTATTTATCTTGGTACACTGACACCACCCCCTGCTGAGACACTGCTCACTGTAATCAAAGAATGCACCCGAACTAGTTTTCTTCATACTACTGTATATTGCAGGCTTTATTTAGCAGATGCACTGACCTTGAGAGACTTCAAGTCAGTGCATATATTTGGAGGGCAGAATGGAAGAGAAGGGTCCAGCTGCAGCCTAAACAGCTTTAGCACAAATGTTTGGGTTTTATGTTCCTTTAACAATGACTACACTCATACAATCAACATCAGTACTACTGCAACTGATAATATTGTATGCAATTCAGCAGATACTTTTATTCAAAGCAACTTACAGTGTGTACTGATACATGTTTTGTATTCATTGTCCCCAGCAGGAATCAAACCTACAACCTAAATGTTACTAGTGCCATGCTCTACTAACTAAGCCATACAGGATAACAACACAAATACCGATAACATGAGAATGTGTTTACAAAATGACCCCAAGTTCATGACATTCTTAGTTATTGAAATATCACAAATAATTAAAGAAACTCATTGCCATAACCATAGGATAGGACTAGTACACTATTTCTAATCATTTTGGCCATTGGAAGACAATTATCAGCCCTATAATGACTCAATTAGGATAGAGAATACATCAGTATTTGCCATTCCACTATCTTAAAGTCCTGTATTAGTTTCCACTGGAGCAATTTAGATTAGCAAACCCCAACACACTCTGGGGAATGCATTGAGCAGATAAGACTTACCACATTACTGTTGTCCAAGAAGACATGGGGTTAGTAAATACTGATATCAGTAACTAGTGAACTGAAATTCAAGACCACAAATGTGCTGTCCTAGTCACTAGCATTGCAAAAGCAGAGCACAATTTAAACAAGAACTAAATTATCCAAAAATCTATATATTTATATTGTTGGTTTGCAAGTGATTGTATTCCCTTAATCTTGAATAATAATAATACTATATATATATAATATTTATTTTAAAATGAAAACATGAAAGAGTCCAATGTAGAATCCTAATGAATCATCAATCAAGCGTCTGCAACAGTGACCCATCAAAACAGACATTCTGCCGTTACTTATCCACTGCTCGATACATCTGAATGAGTTCAAAGCGCCCATCATTAGCCCCGCTGAAACAGGCGTTGGCACATCACTGTGAGAAGTTTGAAATAGCACTCGGCAGCGCGGCAGATAATAAAGCATTGGACAAGACTATCTTCTTTAATTTATATGCAGTCAGAGAGTGATCTCCCTCCGGCATGTTAGGCGGCCTGACTCAGCAGAATGAGGGAAACATTGACTTGTCTGCAGAGAGTCTTCCCACGATCCACTGGTGGGGGGGGGGGGTTGTGGCTTCCCATCACTCTGGGTAGCCTGGGCTGGTCAACTGATGGAGAAGCTTATATGTCTTTCACAAGCTGGGCTAGCATGGCGGTTTCTACCTTAAATGACGTTAAGCAGTGCAGAATACAATGTGGTTGTATTGATTCCAATGGGACAATGGCGAAATCTTGCACAATAGCTATTTCTTGAAAACAATATAACTTAAAAAAAAAAAAAAAAAACCTGAAGATGTTAACACTGCTTCCTGATTTCTATCAGAATTACAGTTTATGCACCTCTTCCTTCATTACTCTCTTTGATTGTACTCTTAGCATTGGTTAGAACAGCGAATCGGCTGTGACAAAGATCAAGATTAACATAGCGTGATTATATCAGGAACGCATGCATAACCAGTCATCAGAGAAACTTCAACAGCAAAACACTTAAGTTTTATTGAAAATGGGGGTGATTAAGGATGGTCTAATTGGGCCGAATAGCGTCCATGCAGTAATAGTTATGAAGATTATGATTTGGTGAACATATGTCCTTTTTACCTTTCGTGATAGACTCATCCCAAGTTTAGCATATTACCAGTGACACACAATACAGTTTGCACACAGAGGAGAATTGCAATTAGTGTACTCACATCCCATAACAGACTAATTGTTATTCAAATTATTGTATTCCAAAAAAATTTACATTTTTGGATCAAAACAAAGAGCGAGAACCAGTCCCTGTGTATCGTTATGTTATGCCAAGGATGAAGCAAGCACGTTGCTAATCCACAGCCACAGAACGGAGGGGGAGGTAGAAGACAGGCACGTACTGTACTGTAGAGCAGAGACACTAGGAGATAAGGGTAGCTACAGAAAATGCTAAAGAGATGAGTCATCAATTCTCACCACACAGGTTAGAACAACATATTCCAGGTACAGCCATTATAATTGCAGACAACGAAACTGTACTTCGACATACTTAGCGTTTAACAAAAAGTGTGTAACAACAACACAAAACTCTATTCCCTTCTTTGTTTCAGTTACTAAATGTCATTTACTGACTCACCCTGGTCCCAAGTGGCTCAATTGGTTAGAACACAGTGTTTGCAACACTAACGTTGTGGGTTGGACCCACAGACGTCACTATGAATAAAAGCATCTAATGTCCTTAACATCATTATCATATTACAAAACCTGAGACCTGTTCATGATTCAGCACACTGAAAGACAGACATTTGACTTGTCTAAACCAATCACAAATACCATGTCATACTGTGGAAGTCTGTAATGGCTCTGACCTCGCATACAGCCTTGCCTATCAAGTGTCCACGCCATGACAGCAGCCAAAGCACCTTGACAGGCTAACAGAGACAAGGGTGCATACTTTTAATTCAAAGATGTGCCGTTGGAGAGGCTGAAGTCTCCTGTGAAGCCATTATTTCATATCCTCCAGTTTCAGAGCCATAATGAGTCTCGAGGGATAGCACAGTAATAAGAGGTTTCTTCCTCCAAACACAAAGACAGACAGAAAAAGGTTCCTTTAATAAAATGGAACTTGTTACAGCAGTTGTCCTGATGTGAATCGATCACAGTCCAAAGGGGAGGCTTGTGCATAATATCGACACTATCGAACACTATTCATGCATACATGGCATAAGATGAGAGGGAAATGCATAATTTCCATCCAGGCACATATTTGAGATGATAGCCTTTGGCCTATCATGAAATGCCAGGGGTAAAATGTTAAGATTTTAGTGAATGAAAGAGTCTGCTTTTGACCAGTCTGTAAATTAAATTTGCCCCCAACAGTGAACTTAATTACGGTGACTCTTTCGCTTACCTAATTAAGAGGCTTGAATCGTTGAATCCAGACACAGGCATTCAGTTAGGTGGGACTTTATCTAATAGAAATCCAAATAGATTGCCATTTGCCACTGGAATTAAATGAATATGTTTAGCTGCAGTCTAATCATAGGATAGAGGATCACCAATAACAATACATTCTCAAATACATAGTGAAGAATGTACTTAAAATCACAAAAGTAACCCAGATTATCTCATTTGTAATATACTATCTCTTTACTAAATTGCTAACATGTTTATCAATTGGTGATACTTTACTCACCCTCCCATGATATAACCAATGTCACAAATAATAGTCATGAAAGTTGACAGACAAAGTTGATGACAACTGACTTTCCGCAATCATGACACATACAGTAGCAAACGGCATCATCAAGTAGTTGGTTAGTTATTAAGAGTAGACATCAGTTGTCTAGAACTTGACTGTACTGTATTGTGTGTTTTCTGTTATGCGAGGAAGAGTAGCCTGCAGCAGTAGCAACAGCTAATGGGGATCCTAAAAATAAACTAAATGACTAGTTTTGATATGTTACTTTATAACATGCTAATATGTTCACAGTCTTATGACAAAGGTTTCATGTTAAGTTACCAAATATTATTGTACCTAACCATGTACATACTCTACATGATAGCACAATATACTGTGCTCTATTGGATTCTATTGGATGTCTCATGAGTATACATCAAGAACCATTCACTCTAGAAACTCACATGAATTACTGCTGGGTAGCAGCTCTGGCAAAATAATATTTGGGGGAAAATGTACTAAAACAAAACAAAAAACAATGCATGTCCTTTCAATGTGCATAAATGTTATAGAAAGAGCGTATTGTGCTGTGTACCATGTGTTGGTGGATCCAATTGTCTGAACATGAGATACTTGAGGACAAATGATAGAGGAGAATGAAAAGAGTGGCATTGAGGTATTTACAGCATGTGCTGTACTGTGGGTAACACAGATTAAGAGCTGGTTGGACACTGGGCTGGGTAATCGTGCTGAACCTCGAGTAACGCAGCTCTTCATAATGCCAGAGGAGCCATGCATCACAGAAGACACTGCCATGGCAACAGACTAGCCCCATGTTAGCGAGGCATGAGAGTCCAATTCAGAGCATGGTGTGAAGAAATATACACATTTAAATGTACACAGCCAACATGCCAATGCCATAATAGTTAGATGTATAACAATCAAAAATGTCACGTAACAGTATGTTACATGTATGTGAGAGTATGTCTATAAGAATGACAATGAAGGTGCAGAGTATGGGGTATGTACTGTATGTATTTGCTTTGCAGTTGTGGAGGGCGTTAAGTAGGATTGTTTTCATTAAATGTGCTTAGTTGTACAATCTTGGAATTCCTCTTATAATCCATTGATGGCGCCAACCTGTTTTCTTGGTAATTAGTTTTGTTTAAGTATAATATGAAAATGGATAGATTATGGATTGATTTATGGATTACATGTTTTGCTGCTTATCTCAACTGATTGGAGATCATAAATAATGGATTGCTCTCAGTGAACAAATACATTACAATAAAACTCTACTGAGATTAGCGTGTGTGTGTGCACGTGTGAGTGTTTTTGGTCTCACACTTAGGCATCACTGATGATGCCACTCATGTTTGTTATTACTGAGTTGATACTGAATTAATTTGTTTAGTTGATGCAAATAAATGATGGCAATAAATTAATGAAGAACCATGAATGATGCAGAATATTGACTACATTTTCCAACGCACCAAATGTTTTGCAAGAGGCATTTTCTAGGAAATCAAACGAGGGAACTCAGACTCAATTTGTTTCAATGGACAATTCTGATGTCAGCAGCCCATGAGAGTACATCAGGAAACATAACATGCAGGCAAATCTGTTGGAAACACTGAAATGCTCTGTTAACCTCCCTGCACACAAACATTGACTGTTGTGGTGATGGTGTGACCTCATGCTCTAGTCACAGGCTAGTGCGTCTCACTTTATCTAACAGCTCTGCCTCTGCCACTCCAACATGCTCTTTGACTGCTGACTGTGACTGCATTCGGAATTCAGTTTGAAAGCAAACCTCCACTTCACTGAATGACAGTGGTGTAGCAGAAACATCAGGGTTAAAAAAAGAGAGAAGTTCAACGAATTTCAGAATATACAGTGCCTATAGAAAGTCATCATACCCTGTGAAATCTTTACCTTTTGTCACATTACACCCTGGAAACTTTTTTGAGCTGTATGTACACATTATAACCCTCATCATCAAAGTGAAAATCAAAATGTAAAAAATTCTGGACAATTATTAAAAATTAATTCGTGAAATACCTGGTTTGGTTAAGTGATCAGCCCCTTAGAGTATACCATTATAAACTTGCTCAGGTGCAACCAATCAACTTCCAGATCAAACACCAGGCTAATTGCCCCCCACCTGACATCAATTGTAGTGGTTTTGATTACTTCAGAATAAAACCAGCTGTTTCTTGAGGATTCCACTACTAGAAGTGCATGGTTCTGCAAAGAATTCACCATGGTTGGAAAAGTACTTTCAAAAGGCCTCCGGGATAAAGTTGTAGGAAGGCACAAGTTAGGTGAAGACTACAAAAAGATTTTGAAGGCTTTAGCTATCCCTCTGAGTACCGTTCAGAGCATCATTAAGAAGTGGAAGGCGTATGGCACCACCAACACCTTGCCTAGATCAGGCGTCCGTCCAAATTGGATGACCGAGCCAGGAGGACATTGATCAGAGAAGCTACCAAGAGGCCAAAGGCAACTTTGAAGGACTTACAAGTCTTTATGGCTGGGACTGGTCTGTCTATGCATGTGACAACAATCTCACAAGCTTTACACAAAGCTGGCCTGTATGGCAGGGTAGCAAGAAAGAAGCCTTTTCTGAAAAAGTGCCACACTCAGTCTCATTTGTGCTATGCAAAAACTCACCTGGAAGATTCTGTTGCCATGTGGAAAAAGGTTTTATGGTCAGACGAGACTAAGATTGAACTTTTTGGACTGAACTCCAAGCGCTATATTTGGCGAAAACCAAACACAGCACACCACCCAAAACACACCATACCTACTGTGAAGCATGGTGGTGGCAACATTATGTGGGGATGTTTCTCTTCAGCGGGGACTGGGCAATTGGTCAGGATTGAAGGGAAAATGGATGCTGCCAAGTACACCCAAATTCTTGAGGACAACCTGCGTCCCTCTGCTAGACAGCTGAAGATGGGCAGGTCATTCACCTTCCAACACGACAACAATCCTAAACATACCGCCAAAAGAACAACGCAGTGGCTTAAGGATAGAAAGGTGAATGTTCTTGAGTGGCCAAGTCAGAGCCCTGATTTAAATCCGATAGAAAATCTGTGGATGGACTTGAAGAGAGCGGTCCATCACCGCTCACCACGGAATTTGACTGAACTCGAACAATTCCGCAAGGAAGAATGGGCAAATATTCTCCAATCTAGGTGTGCAAAGCTAGTAGAGACATATCTAAACAGATTGATGGCTGTAATTGCAGCAAAAGGTGGCTCTACAAAGTATTAAATCAGGGGACTGATGATGACAGATTTTCCAACCCTGTTATTCTTGTTTTTCATTTTTTATACATTTTCAGAACTGTCGCCTTTTTTTTCATTAGTTTGATGTTGTATGGCTAAATTTGTACATAAAGCTGGAAAAAGTTTTTTTTTTAATGGGTTTTGATTTCAGGCTGTACGACAAATATAGTAACTATTTCAAAGGGGTATGATGACTTTCTATAGGCACTGTAGTAAGATGACATTGCAAAAGCAGCACTACAAGTTATGCAACAGAAGCATATTACCTGAGGGAATGGTATATTGCTTGATATAAAAACCTTATATAAAGTGAAGGTTAAAAAAATATTCAATTACCAAATTAAGCATTTTAAGACTACAATCGTTTTCAAGATGGTTCTTATGGGGTGAATCTGGGAATTGTGCATAATGGAGCACAGTAAGTACCCAGAACAATAGAATAATTAATAATTAATACATTCAAGACTAGAAGCAAGCTCTCATGTCTAGGAGATGAAAAGGCATGACAGACAAACAATTAAGATTTTCCAGTACACTTTGGAGGGAGAAGAATTATCATAAGATTATGAATTTTTGTGTTTTTTCCTCTCAAAACTAAGACTCAAGTTTCTGTCATGTAATATCAGATCCATGCTTGTTAGGATGTTCGTGAGAGCAAACATTTCCTATGTTCCTCCGTGTCTTGAGATTGTAGAGCTAATGTTTTGGCACAGTTGTTCAAATGTTGCATTTGTCCATAATCAAAAAATATGTGCAGGCTTTTACATCTCTTTTCATCCTTTATTCTTCTACTGCATTTCCCAGTAGACCAGGGCCTTAAATATTCATGAAACACAAACAAAGCTTACAGCATCATATTCGTCAGCGTAAACAGACAGTGAACAGAACTGTGTCATATATGATGAGCATACACAATATGAGTCGGCTTTTTTGTTGAAGAAGCCGTAACCTTTACGGGTCATAGTATAGCTGCTGAAAGAACAACATTTCAATTATAGCTATACCCTAGTAGCCAAGTGTATAGGGGACTAAAGCTTCTCTGTGCATAAAAATGGCCTACTGTAGGTAAAAAAAGAAAAGAAGAATGGCACCACTTTATTTGGATAGGCTAGGATAGATGGGTCTACAGACACTGAAACTATGAACTGCAAGACTTTTCATAAGCAACAATGCGTAGAACATGTCCAGTAGGACACAAATGGTATTTGTCCTATACCTGTACACATTAGTAATCTAGCCTTGTGGTCTCTGATAGAGATAAACCTAAGCCTGTATCCCATGAATACTAATGAGTTTGGGAGCTGCAGCACCATTTATGACTATGCAAGACAGACCACAATCAAGCCAGCGGCAGGTGAAATGACTTCAGCTAGTTTTGCCCCACGTGTGTAAGGTCTTGAGGACTTTTAGTTGCTAGCGTATTCTAAAGACCTGCGCAAATGAGTTATTAGCTTCTCTGGGCCAAATTTTGTGGGAATTAATAAACATTCAATGTAGGAGGCAGAATCGATTTTCAGAGCGACATTTGTTTGCGTTCCCCTGTTTTTGTTGCTGTACTTTAATGGGAAAATCAGTCATGTGAAAATGGAAACTGTACAACCCTCGCTTTTCCACTCTGAACAGGGGAAAAGACACTGGGGTTTGTTTCATAAACACGGCTACATTCTTATTCTATCTATCAATTGCTCTCAGAGACGCCTCATTTAATACTCCTGTATGATATAGTGTCCTTGTGAGGGTTGAAGATCCAAGTGCTCAGTAGCGTTATGGCAATAGCAGACATGAGACACATCACGTCTATCAGCCAGTCTCACCCCCTCGACACCTACTGTCATCCAGAAAATAAGATGAAAGGCAAATCCCATCTTAAAGAAGACTAAGCTTCAGCAAAACGCAGCAATGAATACAGATTTTTACGCAGATGTGTGAGAATCCAGGGCTGTACCCTAGAGGTACTTGTCACGACCTGTCAAGATTTAAGACTGGAGCACAACGTCCACACTATTAGATTATGATAATCAACCTCTTGTTCACTAGCTGCATGTCTATCAAATAGTGAGAAACAATGTACATGCCCTG
The DNA here is from genome assembly GCF_951799395.1 of Argentina silus. Lineage (NCBI taxonomy): Eukaryota > Metazoa > Chordata > Actinopteri > Argentiniformes > Argentinidae > Argentina > Argentina silus. The sequence goes on along the minus strand of NC_139672.1, from coordinate 12,364,938 downwards.
GCTATATCCAGGATGATTTTTTTAAGTTAGTAAAAGCGGGTGAGCCTTGTAATAAAAATTTAATTAAAACTCCTTACTATACATGTACTGTACCGAGTCTTACAGCTCTCACACTGATCTTGAAAAGAAAAATGTCTTGGCCATTGCAGCATTACTGTGAAATATTAAGGGGTGGGAAGTGGTTTTAAGTAATAAAGATTTCCAATTGCAGCATTCTTAAGTACTAGACAGTATTAGGCGTACTTGTGATTTCTTGCGATGCTCAATGGGCTCTATGTCCCAGTGAAGACATGCGATCAACATCCATTCTGATTTGTGTTGAAACATCTTCTAAGAAATGTGACAATAACTGGTTATAGCTTATGGACTACTTTTTAAGCAGTCAAATATACAATCAATACATTGCAGGGAAACTTCATGTGTCCTTACAAAGTAATAGCCTGGTGTAACCACCCTGATCACTCTATTCACCATTCAGCCTGGCTAACAAAGTGTTATAGGCAACAACTCTTCAATAAAAGCCTTGTTACAGAGATGTATGAGTTTTAGCCGACTGCTTTGACTATCATGCAATGACAACCATAGTCAGGGGAGTTGGCTGAAGCACATACAAATCCGCACACCTTCAATAACAGCTCTTCAAAAAACTTGAACTCCACAAATTACATTTTAACTCAAAGGGAAAGGTCACCAAAAGCCAAAATAGAATCGACTTGTGCACATAACCTTTACTTGTAAATTGACAAGGCTCTCCGGTGCTGGCAAGCCCAATACTTTTATAACCCTTTTATCAGCAAACCAATATGGGGGAATATGGGTAGATGGAGAGAAAGTCTGACCTTACTCAATCACACTGTGAGTGCAAGACGAATGTGTTTATTTGTTGTGTCATATGAAATATACAGCTACTTGGTATGATGTGAGATTACAAATACATTTTTTGAATGACATTGGAAATGTACTATGAGGACACTTTGAATGCATTCCAAGCTTTATCGCACTCCAGACTTAATGGAATTCTTCCCTCATTTACTCAAGGTCAAAGCTCATCACTCCCACAATCCTTTGCATTGTAAATCTCTCTCTCTAGTCCTCTCTGAGGGCATTTAAATAATTTTACATTTCCTGTGGTATTCCTCTAAATATTGGTATACTGCCACTAAATAGAGTTTTTCTGTTTTGATGTATAAAACTAATTTAAACCCATCAAATCAACTGACTTAAAAGAGAGGTAAAACATATTATTATGAATCTAGACTCCATGGGCTGGTTTCCTGGACACAGATTAAGCCTAATCCTAGACTAAAGTATTAAATGGACATTTCCTATTGAAAGTGTGATCCTAGTCCAGGACTAGGCTTCATCAATGTCTGGGAAACCAGCCCTACATGTTATGTCCCATTATGAACATGGTCCCAATGCTTGTTTTTGTTGTTGTTGTTGTTTTTGCTGTTATAAACCGAGGCAAAGACATACAGTAGAGAGGGTGGGACCTAATGTCCAAGGATTGTTGTGATCAGCTAAAGCACTGAACGCACCGCTGGGTCCGTAGGGAGTGCTGGCATTCAGCCCACCACAGACAAAAGCTTTTCTGCATGGGGAAGTGCATAAATGCAATATAGTGGAGTGGACACACTCCATCAAAACACCATACCCGATTGCTGAGGTATATTTGATACCAGATTGGTGTTTTAATCTATTAGCAAATACGGTGTAAGAATGAGTTTGCATGACCACTTGTGCAGCGACTGAAGGTGTATCCACAAAGCTTAGCTCCAGTGGTGACGACTATACCTCTATATACCAGCTCTTTGACCTAGCAAGTGTTTTCAATCAAGCATTACAATAGCAATTACCCATGAATGATTTGCTTTTCAATGCCAAAGGCTGTTGCCTGGCAACACACATGTAAATTAAGATGTTTTCCATTTGACACCAGAATGAAACAGCAATTGAAGTGACAGTTAATGCGTAAAAGCAATATGGGTTTTTCTGTTGCTTAAACAATTTACCAGAGTACAGGTTCTTCTACAAATTCTTCTGAGCAGGGTTAGAATGAAATCAGCCACAGCCTGAAAAGGTCCAATTTCAAGGTCCACAGAGAGCCAATTGAGACTGTCTAACAGAAGAAAATAACCTCTGAACGAGGATGAGAAGCAGGTTCACATCAACGGCACTGGAACACACATACATGTGAACAGAATGTGTATGAACAAAATGTCAAAACCTGTGAAAGGGATCATTATTAAATATATGGACGTGTAGAGTAGGAGTAGTGCACCGTATTACAGATTAGCAAACCTGAAGCGTGCCTTTTCACCTTCTTGTCTTGCCAGCTGACTTGTCTTGCCAGCTGACGGACAGACACAACCCAAATGGACTCTTGATCATTAGCATAAATGTGGCTCAGAAGGATTAAACAGGACACCGCAGGACTGACAATGTTAAACACGTTATTTATGAACAGGAAAATAATTCAGTTTAAAGTAAGTCTATTGGAAATCTGCCACCTCTGGCCACCGTGACGAAATTAATATTGAAGTTCCGAACAACAACATCCTCCCTAATAATAATACAACCCCCTGAAATGGTTGGAGTATCGGATATTAGCTGTTAATTAGCCCCATTTTAGAAAGTGCTTTTTGGGACCAAAACAGCGTTCGTAAATTAAATATTTCTTTCAAGGGATCTCATTCCCTGATCGCTACTGATTAGACATAGTCATTAGAACCATTAGGCAGCTTTTAGAAAGCATGAATGTTACATATTGCACCTTTAATTATTATTAGCCAATTACAGGCTCCATTGACAGAAGAAACACTATGTAAAAGCAATTGTTGTTGCTCAACAAACAAAAGCTCCAAAATTGTACTTACATTGTACTTTCATTCAGTCTGTAGCACAACTTGAAATCTATAAACAGTTAGAAAGAAACTAGCAAGCCCTAAGCAGGCTATATATTGCTCTTTCAGGTGTATGATGATACAGTATGTATGTCTAAAAGTATTGCAGGCCAATCTAACAAGGAGGGCCTTGCCAGGGGGAAAAGTGCAGTTGAATCATTGAATCACTGTAATAAAATTATGCCAATAAAACTAGCTGACCTGATCAAAAGAAAGGTTGTGGCTAGCTTGAGATGTTTCTAATTCCACCTGAGAGGTTGAGGGGGCATGACATATACCATGAGCAAACCAATGAGCCTCCTCAGAATGTACAGTACTTACTGCAGCTCACATTGAGAGTTGAAGAGAAATTTAGAATCATATTGAGATACCGTGAAAAGAAGCTTGCTGTAGCTGATGTTTTCAGAAATATGGTCCCAATGTGGAACTATTTCAGTGTTCCTCATTTCATTCATACAATGTCAAACTGATTATGCCATTTATTTTATTTCACCAGGATTCGCAGGAGCAAAGTTTTTTAAGCTTTTGCTTAGAGGAATGTTTCTTTGACCATCAGTGCAGCAAGGTACAGTTTTAGACAGAGGAAGCATGAATATCATACACTACTGTATAACAAAGTCAAGAGTCAAACATACAGTGGAAATACGTATAGTACTTATAACAGTACATAGTGGGGAAATTGCCACTATGGTAACACTTTCCCGAAACCAGTACTTCACATTGCCACCCTATTCCGTAAGAGTTGGTATCCTATAAAAACTGACCATAGAGCTCTTTTATGTTATCTAGACTAATAGAGGGTCTCTTATTTAACTTATCACTCCATTGACCCTCAGGTGCATATCAAACAGATATCATTAAAGCACTGAATTACATCACTGTTCAGTAGCACTGTGATTAAATTCAGGTTAATTGCGATCTACATTATATATTAAACCTTTATCTTAGGCCCAGATTGGAAGCATCATATTTCATTTCCCACTGAATTATACACATCCACATCCTCCTGTGTCTTCTTGACTATTACATGTTAAGTGCACTAAAAGTCTCATCCATTAAAACCCCAGCTTTATTTGACTCAAAGCACTTAAATATGATAAGGACACTATCTAATGAGCTTACTTCGGGGACATTTTTTTTTTTATTCACACTCACAGGGTCAAAAGAAAGTTCTTTGAAGCAGGAGCGTCATTTGGGGGTGGCTGGGAATGGCAGTAATGGCGATGGCAGCCCTCTAGCTATATTTTCTCTAATATTTTGCAGTGCATTCATATATTGTCTACATGATTTGTGTGCTCATGGTGTTCTGCCCCTCCAGGCTATCATTTGTTTGTCGTCTAACATTTCAACCATGTATACAGTGCCTTCAGTAAGTATTCATCCCCCTGGACTTTTTCCACATTTTGTTGTGTTACAACCTGGCTTTAAAATAGATTTCATTCATGTTTTTTTGTCACTGATCTACGTACACAAAATATCCCATAATGTCAAAGTGAATTTCTTTTTTTTTTAATTAATTAAAAATGAAAAGCTGACATGTTGAGTTATTAAGTATTCACCCCCTTTGCTATGACACTCCTAAAATTTGCTTAAATGCAAAAAGCGTCTTCAACTAATCACTCAATAAGTTGAAGTGAGTCCATCTAAGTGCAAAGATATTAGTTCATGTGATTTCTGAATGAATATCATTGTTTTTATAGGGTCTCTGAATTGCATAGGAATCAGTTACACACTGTGTGGATTAGGCTGTCACTACCAAGATGTTTCATAATAGTCCCTGTAGGTGACAAGCATACACATAACATGATGCAGCAATCACTATTCTTCACACTAGGGATGGTGCAGAAATTGCATTGCATGTGCTGGATTTGCACTAAACGTAATGCTTTGTAGTAAAACCAAATAAACACATGCCCAGACACTTTATTTGCTGTATAACTTGAATTCATTGTTGCAAACACAATTATAGATGTGAAATAGACTTTTCATTAAGGTATTCTCTTTGGCCTTTGGTTATATAGACCAGTTGTGTAGAGTGACTGGGATGGTGTTGCCCCATTGACTGTGCTTTTTCCTCAGCCATTAAACTTTGTAGATTCCTAGAAGTCTCCCCAGGCCTCAGGGTAACATTCCTGAGCAGTTTTGTTCCTCTCCATTTGCTCAGTTTGTAATTAAAACATGATCCACACAGTGTGTAATTGATCCTATGCAAATCAGAGACCCTACAAAAACAAAGATATTCTATCTGAAATCACATGAATGTTATCCTTGCACTCAGATGGACTCAATTCAACTTACTGAGTGACTTGTTGAAGACAGTATTGCATTTGAGTTAATTTTAGGAGTGGCATAGCAAAGGGGTTGAATACTTATTGGCTTAAGACATTTCAGCTTTTCATTTTAAATTAATTACAAAACATTTAAAACAAATATCTTTCACTTTGACATTATGTGGCATTTTGTGCAGATCAGTGACAAAAAAACATAAACATTAAATCTATTTTAAAGTGAGGTTGTAACACAATAAAATGTAAATATTTACTGAAGGCACTGTATATCCAGGTGTCTCTGCAAGCATTACATCATTGTATCCAAAGGCGAGAGCTCCTCAAACCTCCCTACGCTAGTGTGTCTGAGATTATACGTACATCCACAACAGTAAAGCAAACAAACTTCAAATTTCTCTCATTAAAAAAGGTGGACAGGCAGATTTACAAGCATGAAAAGAGAGAGTGAGAGAGGTGGAAGTGCAAGCAAGAAGTAAAAAAAAAAAAAGCTGAAGGCAACAGATTAACCAATAAACACACATCCATCACAACGTATGGAGAGTAATGTGCTCACTGTAGCTCATTGGCCAATGTGGATGACAACTCCTGGGCAAAGTATCCTAATTTCAGCCACACTGCAAAGGCATTCCAAACTGTAATGTGTCCTAACGTCTTTTCCCCAAAACTGTATGTCTTAGTGACATCATAATGAATAAATAGTAACCAAGCAGTAAACATCCATCCTGGGTTCCTCGTCTCTTACCAGAGGTTTTACCAGGGCCACTTGAGTAGCCTGAACCACAGCCATGTTTTTTTCTAACATAGTAGCCTGTTGTACAACTCACCACAGGTAACAGCTAAGAGTGTTCAAATATGAGATGTAACTGAACCAATCCTATATGTCCAATTCTGGATTTCCCTTCAGCACAAATATTACAGATATATGGCTACAATGAAACATTGCACACAAGTGAAACTTCCTGCACAGCAACAACACAGCAAGTTTCAGATACATTACAGCAGCATCTCATAAACACAGCACAATCACCATAGCTTTGGGCTACATTCAAGAGTACAATAACTATGACAATCCATGCTTCACTCAGCCTTATATGACCTTTCAGAGCACAGAAGAGCTAAACTATAACAACACTGTTTACTTCTGTCTTATGAGGATAAGAGATGCATTAGCTCCAAGTTATTTAACCCTTATTTGACCAAATGTGTTAAGCGAGAACATTCTCATTTGCAGCAACAGCCTGGGGATGAGTTGCAGGGTAATCCTCATCCTGTCTACAAGACGATGCTCCTCAAGACATTCACATGTTTGAGAATCAACAGTTCCAACAGTTGAAATCTCCAAAATCCATTGAAAATGTAAATAATATGAATAGTTACGTCTGCAAAGGAATACAGCAATAACACAGACCCAGAATGTTGAGAAAAGACTGAACACTTTAAAAGTGAAACCATTGCCACTCACCGTGCTGAAGTTCACCGGGTAACACTCCTCTCCCCGAAAGGTGCACTGCAGGAGCATGTCGTTGATATCGTGGCCTGTGCGGTTGTAGAAGTCAGTCATGTTGAACAGCTTGGGCTTGAAGTTCTGGAAGTTGGCCTTATCCTTCAGGGCAGCCAAGACTTCTGGCTCCGCCAAGTGTGTGTTGGCGATCTGATAGTTGGAGGTGAGGAGGGCCAGTAGCTCACCCACATGGTAGAGGTCATTCTTGGTGATCTTGGAGAAGCGGAACTCATTGAGGTTGCAAAAGGTCACCGCCGGGAAGGTGAGATTGGGGGCCGCCACCTCATCCAGCTTGGTGACGTGGGGATACTCAAAGTAGTATGATACTCGGTCCATGCACACCAGAAGGAGTAAGCCTAGCGAACCCATGAACGATAGTGTCCAGAGGAAGCGGCGAAATGTCATGTGCCCATAGGCAAAGATGTGGCTCATGCCATGGAGGGTGGACGTGTTGGCAAAGGCTTGCAGATTGGAGGGCCGAATGCTCTCGATGCTTTCCTCCGAGTCCCCCTTCATGGCTGCCAGTGATGCTCAACACAGTGTCCCCAAACAAGAACTTCAGGTTAGAGACTTGCTTAGCAACAGAATAAGCAGAAACCAACCGCCGGCGTTTGGCGCGGCTGGCTGCTCCTTTATTCCTTCAAGAAGAGGCGTGCGTCAAAATCAAACACAATCTTAAAATGGTTGTCAGCCTCTTTTACAATTTCTCTTTCATCACCGATTCACCTTCCAGTGGGTGTCAGCTGTTCCTGTAGTCCCAGATCCCCCGTTTCTTTCAGGCTCCTCTTCTATCTCCGTAGCTCTCTCGCTCTCTCCCGCTCAGCTGTCTATTGTAGCAGAACCAAACACAATGACAGCTCCTGAAACACCCACTTCCACCCAAAAGGCAATGCCTCCTGAATCCCAAGCAGTATAAAAAAGGACAATGAAAAGAACAAACGTAGAAAATAATGGACGTGAAGAGAGAGAGGGTGGGAGATGATGGGGGATTGCAATGAAAAGGGCTGGTGTTTGGAGAGAGAGGGGCTAAGCCTCAGCAGTCAATGGGACCCTTCCTCCTCCAATCGGCGAGGACGCCTCTACATCGCTGTGATAATGGAATGCAATGGATTTGTGAATGGAGGGGGGATAAAGACACTGATGGCTCACTGGTCCCTAACTGCCACCTTCCTTTTGTTGGTTTCTCACTCTCTTATGTCTTCTTCCCAGATGAATAAGAGGGGGGTCCTAGACCTCCCACCGACCCACCTCTGTTTTTGACAGCCAGCCTTTGCAGCCTCCACAGGATCTACTTCCTTGTTCGCTACGAATCACAATTAGTGGGGAAACCCACCTCTTGATGCTTTACGGCCACCCCACGCCAGCCTTTAGTCACTAAAGCCGCTTCGAGTCCACTAGCTTTCCCTCGCTGATACAAAATACAGATTTATATGCTGCTTTCCTTTCCCTCTCTTTTGCAAGCTCGGTCGCTCTACCTCCCACCCTCTCTCTCTCTCTCGCTCGCCCTCTCTCTCTCTCCCTTGCTCTTTAGTAGTCAGGATCCATCCCACTGCCGAACGACTGCTTTGCCTGTGTGTCTTGTGCGCACAGGGGGAGTCTCTAGGCTGTAACTTCACTGTGTTATGGTTTTATAACGCTCTCTAACAGTCAGTGTCTGTCATCTGCTATCAAGTGTTAGCTTTCACACTGTGTGCAGTACAGGAATGCCACATGTTGCATGTTGATATCCATGGATAATACATAACTACAACGGTATGGTTTTCTTCCAATACACCTTAGCATAGATAGAGAGAGTGAAACAAATGATCCATACACTGTTTTGCTAGTTTATTGATCAGGATGCAGTGCTGATTCCATTCATCATCTTCTAGTGAAAAGAGTCTAGGTAAGCTATATTTAGTCTCTTGTGATAGCATAAAGAACAAGCTGCTGTTTAATTCTGTTGGGTTAGTATTGACAGGCTTATTCCCTTGAGATCTTCTCCTATGGCCAGGGAACAGCCTCAGGAGGTGTCCGTTGGCTGTTTTACCACAGTGTGATTCAAGGGTTTCAGGCTTCAGTAATGGGCTTGGGCTTTTCATTGGGGTCAAAAGTTCACTCATCCAACAGAGAGACCCTTTTCATTTCTCTTATAGGCAAACAAGATTATCAGTCATTGGCTACCCCGAGAGCCCTCATTATCATAACAATGGGTGAATTACCAAGGATATGACTGCAACCCAGGAGGATTTAATCAATATCCTGTCCTGGTAACTAAGTGCATGCAGCATAGCAACCATTAGCCACTATAGCAGATAATACTTAAATACCATATCTTCCATCAACTTCTGGGAGAAAGCTCTGTCAATGAATATTGATGTCACAGATGAAACATGATGCCTGAAGTGATAAACAATTGTGGTTTTACGTCCACATTACACATTGCTCAGTTTATTCAGCTTTTTTCCCCAGAAAACCTCAGGTTAAGAAATGTTTTCCCAAAAAATCTAAGTTTGGTGGATAAAATGGACGAGAGGTAAAAATCCCCCCTACAGCAGAAGTGAGTGTACAGCACAAAGTAAAATACATGTTTGAAATTAACATTAGGTCTTGGTCACTCATGGGAGGTCATATCAAAACAGTGGTATGCAAACATATAATATTCATTATTTCCTCTAGTTTCTCGAGCACAGTCATGTCATTTACCATAAACATTCAAACAACTGCAACAGTTAAGTGGAACCTAGTCTCACTTGCCAAGACTCATGGGCTCTGCCCAAGAAGAACCATACTTCTCTGAATTGCTGATTACCCATCATTATGGTCATGACTAGACTGAGTAAATAACTGTCAGGCCTGATGATATAAGTGGCTTGAGTCATCAACCACTGTTCAGTCTTGACAGGGGGTCCCATCTCTCATCTATATTAAATGTATTCGACAAGCAATAATTAGCCTCAAACAAGCATGAAGGGGCACATACTGATTATCATTTCGCCAAAGACGGTCCTCTGTGGCTCAGTTGGTAGAGCATGGCGCTAACAACGCTAGGGTTATGGGTACCATTCCCACTGAGACCATATATAAAACAAGTGTACAGTAAACATGTTGTCCCCCACAAATTATGTAGCACCCCTCTACAAAAGAAGAGTGATGGAGAAGCCTGTGAATGAACCAAGACGTTTATTCTTAAATTTTTTACTATGACACTCGGGTTGTCTTACAGTGCTGTGTCACCGTTGCACACAGGGAGGTCTTTTCTCTTGGTGCGATCACCTTCCTTGACCAAATAGAAACATTACTTGGGTGCCATTAGGCTACTATTGTGCTAAGTCTATTGATATAACACGCCTTTACTTGAAACACAAATTTCAGAATAAAACAAAATATTTGCACAAAATATTATACCTGTACCTGCACCTGTAGGCTATTTATTTGGTTACAAATGCGACTGGCTATTAATATAGGCCATGTTTCGGTCACAAATTATGCAGCATAACAGACTTTTCTCACAAGATATGTTAGGCTATAGGCCTACTGCATAGGGCTACACTCCTACAGCTGCATTTGTAGCAAGACTGAAAAGTTACCGGAAGGTGTAGTGCTTATTTAATTAATTACCAATCACGCTTCTTACAGCTTTGAGTTAATTTCTAGATGTGCATGAGCACATCTAGTTTTGTACCTGTGTAATCTGACATAATCAACAACGACAACGCACTACATGCACTTTTTGCATATTTGTATTGATTTGCATACATACAGTAATTACCATTACACATATGCAGTCCTGAAATGCAAATGCTTAGCATGTTTCTTTGCACTGACAAATTTGCATTCTGTTTGTATTTAGGAAATACTGTAGTCCACTGATTTACAGTACACTGGTAACTTAAAGTACAAGCTGATGTGATTCTTGCAGGCATGCTTCTTAGAGATTGCAGAGGGGAAACTGTGGACTTTTCACGAGTAATTGGCTTTCAACTGGATGGTGGTATACACAACATGCTGCAGTGAATATCAATAAGAAGAGACATATTGTAGGCACTCTCTCCTGAGTCCCATACACAAATGTTTCTCTTTATCTTGGCTATTGGATGTGATGGTCCAACGTCTGTCAATATCCACTGAAAGTACTGAACCACCACAGTTCAAATACTATGCTGTAGTGTTAAACATGGAGCTAGATGTGACAACAGTCTCTTCCTACGCAACAGTACTGTCAATGTGGAAAAACAAAATGTCCTGAATACTGTATCTTGCACAAATCCGCACAATATAACAAAAAGTACAATATACAGTAGGATCAATATTGTTAAATTTGGTATTCACTGAAAAAGGATGAGAGTGAGCCTGATTATACAGCCTGTGTAAACTGTGTATGGCTGCAGGGCTTGGTTGATTAAATTAAATAATGATTTATTTGACTTTGAACGTAAGTGGTGAGGATTCACTGGGTACAACCTAGATACAACAGATTACATGTACGTTTACTTCATCAGAACATATTCAATATACTGTAAGATCAGCAAGGTCATGTATGTGAACCTGAAGTCAGGATTAAGTATTCAGAGCATGAAAATACTGGATCAGGAACAGGCATGAATACAAAGGACACCTTATTCAACACTACAATACATGCAATCTTTGAGCAGCACCATTAGCAGCAATTTACTTCAAAATTCGGGTCTTTCTACATTGTTATACAATTCCATCGGTGGCTATTCTATTAGAGAATGCCTACAGCCTCTACAAAGGTCTAAAGCTGAGGAATCTCCACAAGATCTCTCTTCAACATTTACAATGTCAGCTCTATCTGCATTTGCAAAGTAATTATTTCAATCATAACCCTATCCTAATAAAACAGTCCATCTGTTCTGTCAAGAACAGTAACGTATGGCCATGGTGGTGGATTGATTGGATTCCAAATTTTGACTGAAAGCATTGAGGAAGCAGTTGAAATGCTCATAGGTCATAGAACGTGCTGTCCCCCTATATAATAATAATAATAATAATAATAATAATAATAATAATAATAATAATAATAGGTGTAACTGTACATCCAACTGTAAAAAACAACAACCTGCAGTCAAATGTGAAGTACCAATATACTGTAAGTAAAACGGAACACAAATCTGAAGCAATAATGAGTATGTAATTAAATATTATTATACATATTTGCAAAAAGGTCTATACACAAGTCTTTTGTGTAAGTTAAAAAAAGTGGGCACAAAATCCCTTCTTCTTTCAGGGGCTTTATGTGCTTTATGCAAATGTCTTAGTGAAGTTCACAGACAAATCCGTCCGTCTTATGTTCAACCATGCAAACCACATTCAAAACAAATATTGATGTTGTCTCCTGGCTTATAATAAACAATCAAGTTACTCTCAAAAGTGTTCCAAATGTCTGTAATCAGGGCAAATTTGTCTTGTCTCCCTGTGCGGAGATATCGTGCCCTTATCAATAAATCACACATACCTGTAGACTACTGTAGTCTACATCCACTCAGAGCAAAAATGATGGCTTGAGTAAAACAAATGTAATAAGCCTACAATTAGACATACGGGTGTGATGACAGGTACAAGTCTGTTCTTGGCATGCTGGGTGTGTGCTGTGAGGGCATGTAATCGCTTTGGCCATGCAAATAACTGTTATAGTCTGTCTGTCTGCCTATGTTGCTGATATCACCATTAAATGGGTAAGTCATTCATAACTGTAAGGTAAATTTAATAAACCTGCCAGACAGTTCCACATCATTTCACATTGACTGCCCCTTTTCGGTATTGTGATCAACATCACCGGCCTTTATGCAGACACAAATGCTGTAGCCTACATACACACACGGGAGGAGATATCATAGGATGCTCATTGAAAACGAGTTCTAAAGAGACTGAGAGAAGAACTGCGTTTCAACATAGGGTTGTCTCTTCTTCGGAGGCAGAGTGTGTGCCATACCTCCAAATTGCGTTGTTCTCACACCTCGTTTGGAGGTGTGGAGAATTTTAGTTAGCCAACTGGCTTGGATTGAACCTGGATGGAACGATGGGAGACTGTGCTCACAATTTCATTGGAGGTTACATTCCAAGAACCCTCCCCCACATCTCCTTAGATGATTGTTTGTTGTTATGTGCGTCGTCTTGACTCCTTGACTAGCAGGACTATTTTGCAGAGAGTTTTTGCTCGATGCTAGCTTGCAACATTGTTTTGTCAGTAGTATGCTCTATACACAAAATCTGTTAGGTACTTGATTGGTTTGACATGTGGCGAGGCGTCACTCATTTCAAACGGGTTTCCATCCTTTTGTTGCTACTTTCTGCAAAGGATTTCACCAGGCTTTCTGAACTAGGAAAGCCTGGTCTCAATGAGGCTAATTCACATGTAATCGCGCGTTGATCATGCAACTAACTGTAATTGTCTTTCTGTGGACCCATTATGGTTGAAATGGGTAAGCCATTCATAACTGTACGGTAAGTTTCGATTCACCATGATGAGGGTAAACGCTGCGACGAGGGAGCGCAAATGGACCATTTGAGCGGGTGTTAATAGCGCCTCAGGACGTGACTTGGAAATGTTGAGTATCAAAAAAGCTGTGGTAGTCATAAAAATGCTCCCAGAATTCTTTCTGTGTGTAATTTTGATTATGTTAAAAACAGACATTTAGGAACAGTCAGGGAAGGGGGAGGGCATGGGTTTCACAAAGGATTATTTTATTTTATTATAGTGTCACATCGCGTGGTTTGGTACTAGTGTTAATGACAGTATGCTCATCAGAACGTCTTGTTATAGCATGAATCTATCATCTGCTACAGAATTCAGTTTAGTTGTATTTTTTTTCATATGCACCAGTCAACAAGGTTAATTTCCCTTCAGTTTCAATAAGAATTTCAGCCGGAGGCTACCGTTTGAGGAATACTTGGCTTGCAATCTAATGCTAATACTGTGCACAGATATCATAATCAATTACACTGATCTTATAATTATGTGGCAGCACCATACAAGTATGAACACTACTGTTAGCAGTAACCACACAAAAATAATAGGAACATAATGTGACGAACCCAGGGGTGGTCACGCAATAGGGATAGTTCCTCAGCATCCGGATGGGAAGGTGTACTTTCATACATCTCTCCAGAGGCATACAGGTGTATTGCCATATGGGGGAGAGCACTTTACATACAGCATGCAACCTGTTGTCATGCTTCCATATTCTCAACCAACCATACTGTAGTTCAGCCTACTTCTTCCATTCGTTAGAATATGCACTGACAACCCTACCGTCCTCCGATTTCTACCACCACCAGCCTCCACTTCTGTGCACAGGCGGTGGGGTCAATTGAGTAAAACACTTTGTACCCTGCAAAATAGCTGAAATCTGGCTTAGCCTCAGAGGACCGATTAGCTTCCCTGGAAATGGGTCCTTGGGAGAGATGTTTTAAAAGAGTAAAATGGCTGACATTTCAGAGCACAGGCATCAGAGTCTGATCAAGAGACTGACATGGCCCTCGGTGGCCAAAATGATGTCATGCCAGAATAGAGGAGAAAGAGCCTATTTGGCTTGAAGTAAGACCGAGGCTCAGATTGAAAAGGGCACTACAGCCTTAATCCAGGTCCACATGTGCCTGTGCTAACAGCAATCTATCCTTTTCTTCTTTTTCTTTTCTTTTTTTGGCATACTAATATGCTTGGATTAGACAACTATTGTCCATGCAAATACAACTGAGGAAAAAGGCAAAATAATAAAAGGTTGAATTGACATATAACCGCTTTCAGAATTATAATAGATAGATACATGTGCATTTCAGAATCATGGCCATCAACTGCAGGAGACAATCTAGGCATGAATACATAGCTGACAAATGCCGCTATATTAATCCTTAGCAACAGTAGTCAGGGAAGGCGATGAATGGTGTTATCTGTGATATGGCACAAACAGTCTGACAGGGTTTTTTTTCCACAAAGCTCTCTTCAAGATGTATTGAAAAATGTTAGCCATTTAGGGTTTTGATTCAGGAGCTCATTGAGGGAAGAATATTTTGCAGCCCAACATTCTCAATCGATAGTGGGAGAAAGCAATGTCATTAATCTCATTGCATACTCTAGTGCATGTATTAAAACTTGGCAAGCCATCAAAAAACCTTTGAATGAGACACCAGCCAGACTAAAACAATGTGGTGCATTTGGACTTTTGACACATTTTTAAAGGTTACTAATGTAGGAGTATGCACAGCTATCAGTTGAGACAAGTCAAGCACTAAAAGCAATGAAAACTTGGGCTAGGGTTCAATCCATTGCAGATAGCAGAATGTTGCTATGCTTTTCGGAGGTTTATGTTTGTTTTGCGAAGCAGAGTGAACCAGACAAAGGCAGTTGACAGGAGATTTAGATTGAATCTTGGCCATGGTCCCTACATCATATTAAAGTAATGTGTGTCTGAGTATGGCAAAAACCCACAGGTATAGAGTAAATATATTCAGTTTATCTCCAGAGTGAGGGGAACACATTATACTCCAAAAATTTGGATTTGAAATCAAACAATTAGTGAGGGGAACACAGTATACTCCAAAAATTTCTATGAGGTTAAAGCCATAGATTATCAGCTTTTATTTGAGGGTATTTATGTGCATATTGGTTTCACCATTTAGAAATGATAACACTTTTTATACATAGTCCCCCTTAGTACTTTTTAGGAAACTGTAACCTGTTTGGGGATTTCTATCAGTTACGGTGAGCAATTTTCAGTCATTCACTGTAGGGGTCTTCCTTGGCCTACCAGGATGTTTACGATTGCTGAGCTCACCAGGTTTCTGATAGATCTTTTCTGTTTTTTCAGCCTCATAATGGCTTCCTTGACATTAAGCAACTCCAAAGGCAAACGCAAAGCCTAGAATCAAGACTAGACATTGACAGCATCCTTATGCCTGCAAAAATTATGTGACTGAACACACCTGACTAACCAGAAACACCTCTCAAGCCAATTGTTAGTTAGTTGTCCCAATACTTTTGGTGGCATGAAATAATAGGGGGACTATGTATAAAAAGCAATTTCTAAATGGTGAAAACAATATGTATCTATGCTTTAACCTAATAGTAATTGTTTGATATTAAATCCAAACTTATGGAGTATATCAGCAAAATAAGTAAAAATGCTTCACTGTCCCAATACTTACTGTCGCACTGGATATCTGAATGATGAACTCCTACAACACCCATAGTGCATTGCGCCTCCCAGCCAGCCACATGGGGCATGTTGAAGCTAAGAAGCATGTTAGTATACACAAGTGATAGCTGTATATGCTAGAGTGGTGTTTATGAATGTAAACAAACCAGGCAGTAGCTAATTTGGAAACGATAACCTCACATCTCCCTAAATCTCCTTGTAGTTGTCAAAGAAACGTCATTATCCCCAAATACGTCACTCAGGGTAAAGTAGTACAATTAACGATACCTAGCTGTTGATCTATAGAATGCATTTAATGGAAGCTGTTTGCACATACGTTCGCAAAGTGAACTGGACAACGATTTTGAGGTTCTGTAAATCTGTGAAGTGTGCCTTTATGTGCAATGTACTTTCTTGCAACACAAATTGACTAGTAGTGGTGAGACCAAAGTCAACAGAGTGCAAGCACCATCTGTTCTTGCTGTTGATCTGTGATTGTCAGGTGGATGCACACACTTACCTCTCAGACTCTTTTCACAGCTTTCCCTGACGTAAATTCCTGCGGGAATTCTGTCTGCCAACACAAAACATTGCCTTCACATGAGTCCAACGTAAACCAATAACTGCTTTTCAAAACACGCTAGTACACACTATGGCATATACTCTATCTAGTTGTTGTCATTTGTTATTGCGAGTGACCTTGCGTGGGGATGTTGTTTGAGATAAACACCATGTTTCACTTGCATTCTACTGCCGGTGGAATGTGGCGTTCTGCTTGAGGAGAAAGGAGCCAAAGCAATTAGTGGGAGCACAATGTCTAGGACCCTATGAGGACGGAAATGTACTGTGAAGGGGCTCAGGCAACTCCATGGTTGGGGAGCGGTACCGCGACCCGCTAATAAGACATTATAATGGCGGCAAGAGAGCTCCATTGATCAAAAGGCATTTAATACGTCTCTCCAAAGTGTGTAGAAGAAATAAAAGCAGCAGACTTAGGTTTTGAATAATGAGCTCATTGCTAATTTAAGGCCAGATTTTTGCTAAATGAAGCTGTTATGGCAGGCGCAGCCCCAGTGGGTTGCGGGAGAGAAACAGGTCCTCTTCCAGTTTACAGTACTCATTGGCCAGTTCTGTTGGGTGCCATACCATGCTATGCTTTTACAGGTAAACAGTAAGTAATGGAACAGCAAAGCATTTATTTCTTCTTTTGGCTCTGTACTCCAAAAGTTTGGATTTTAGATCAAACAATTACTATGAAGTTTAAGAAGAGATTCTCAGCTTTTATTTGATGTTGTTAATGTTGTTAAAAACACTTTTTATACATAGTCCCCATATTTCAGGGTACCAAAAGTAATGGGACATTGGCTTGAGAGGTTTTTCTGGTAAGTCAGGTGTGTTCCGTCACATAATTTGTGCGGTCATAAGAGAGCTGTTGATGTCTAGTATTGATTCTAGGCTTGACGTTTGCCTTTGGAGTCTGCTATTGGTGTCTGTCAACCTGAGGATCAAAGAGGTGCCAATGAAAGTCAAAGAAGCCATTATTAGGTAGAAAAATCAGGAAAAAAAAATATCTGAAACATTGCCAAAATCAACAGTTCAAATCAAATCGTATTTGTCACATACATCACATACAGCCATTACATGACATAGTGAAATGCTTTGGGATCTTGCTCCTCGCTCAACAACAGTTGACAACAACCAACAAATCAGTAATATAATATATTAATTCATAAAAAAGTGAATAGTAATAGTGAAATAATGTCAGATGTGCAATAATAATGTTTGGAACAAACGCAAACGGGCTGGTAGGCCAAGGAAGACTTCTACAGTGGATGACCAAAGAATGCTCACCATAATTATGAAAAACCCCAAAACAACTGTCCCAAAGATCAGCAAGGTAACCACTAGTTATCCTCAAAAAGGATGGTCAGGTTACAGTTACCTAAAAAGCCTACACATGGGCAGATAAGATGAATATGATCATGTACCAGAGTGATTGCCAGTGGAAAGTTTGGAGAAAAAAGCATCTGCCCAAGATTAACAGCATACCACCTCATCTGTGAAACATGGTGGAGGTACTATGGTTTGGCCATTTATAGCTGCCACTAGAACTGGTTAACATGTCTTAATTGATGATGTAACTGCTGACGGCAGCAGCAGAATGTATTCTGAAGTGTACAGTACGGAAACATCTTGTTTGCCCGAGTACAAGCAAATGCCTCCAAATTCATTGGATGGCGGCTTCATCATAGAGTAAGACAATGACCCCAAACATATAGGGCCAAAAAGTGGAAAATTCTTTACTGGCCACGTCAATCTTCAGATTTATATTCAATTGAACATGCATTTAATTTCCTGATGACGACCAAATACAAAATTTGATTTGAATTTGAATCTGTCCCATTATCTTTGGTGCCCTGAAATCGGTGCCCTTGAAATTGTGACATTATAAAGGGGAGGTTTATGAAATCATGAAAGTCATGGAATCGCTCAATCATATTTGACGATCATCCTGAATGCTTTGAATATAATGGCATCCTTCTAGTTAAGTGTGTTACAATCCCAGTGAAATGTAGCACAGCAAAAGGAAGCCTCACAGAAGCCTACCCTGTTCAATTCCTGCAATGACATTGATATCATCAACAGTAACAACATATTAATTCTCTGAAACAGCCTGGTGATTTGATATTGTAACATGTAACACGTCAATCCTAACAAATATGTTATCACAATATACAAAATAAGTGGTGTAGCCTACCATGCATAGGCCTACTCCCTACTACTCCGTACTCCCCTATTTTGTATTACAACCCAATAATAGTTAAAAATAGAAAAATAATTTCTTGACTACTCTGACACAATATCATAGAATCTCAACAGGTTTAAGTAATTGTGTCTTGTTTCTCAAATGTTGAAATTAGCATGTTGTTTTAGGTCTCAGCAAACCACAGATGCCTATTGTTCATCACAGCATCACGCCTGCTCACTAGAACCCACTCCAGAAACCACATCACTCCAGTCCTCCAAAACCTCCACTGTCTCCCAGCCTAATTTAGGATTCAGTTTAAGATTCTCCTCACCAAGCCCTCAACAACATGGCACCCTGCTACCTCTCTGACCTCCTCCTCCAGCACACCCCTACCCACAGTCTCCGGTCAGCTGAAGCTAACCTCCTTGCCCCCATAACCAGGACTAAACATCAGACCTGGGGGGACCGGGCTTTCTCCGCTGCAGCCCCCACTCTTTGGAACACTCTCCCAAACCACATGAAATAATCCAGCATGCTCTCCTCCTTCAAACGATCCCTCAAAACTCATTTTTTAAACTTGCTTTTAATCTTTAACTATTGTTATTGTTGTTTTTTCTGACTGCTTTTGTTTTACTTTTGATTTATCTATCTATTCTTGTTCTCTATATGGAATGTAATTTCTTTGAGTACTGAGAAAAGCGCTATACAAAATAAATGCATTATTATTATCAGATGTGCTCAAACTAGTGATGTTTCGGGAAAGTTGCTTCTTTTAAATAGCAAATCCTATGGAAACCTACTTTTCCAGCCAATTATGCCCAACCCAGACTGAAAACGATGTTTTGCATTTTTGTTGGAACTGGCTACTAATACAGTAACCTATACACTATAGTTAGGACTAACACTGCTTTATTTGCCTTCTGAATGGCTATATGAGTTTGGTTTCTTGAAGTACAGAATACTGGATTCTTCCTAATGATGGTAACAAATTATGCACAGTCAAGGATCATTATCCACGTTGTAAATTACGGCGGAGCACGCCTAAACAGAGAGAACGGAAGCGAAATTAGCTACAGTGAAATCAATTAAATTATACAGTACAATCTCAGCTATTTAAGGTGCGATTCATTGCATACACTGTATACTAGTTGACGTGTACAAAGCGGCCCAAAGTTAGTGCAAGCGCGACACCCAGTGGTTTACATCTAATGTAGGCTCCTAGTCTTTTCATTTTCATTTATGCAAGGCATCCATCCACTCGATATTAACGCAAGGTAGCATGATGTCAAACAGTAGGCCTACATTTAGCCTAGCTCTAGTTTAGCCAAATGCCTTTAAAGAATTGGGTCAGAGGCCATAGAGGCTAATGTACTTCTATCTGCAATAGTGCACCACCCTATTTTCGAATCCTAATCAGTTTGATTGGTAGTTAGGCTACCAAGTGCAACACCTACAGACACGTGGGAAGTTCTCTAATTAATAAACAATTAAAGGCAGCTGAGTGTACCTTTATCAGGCGGGAATGATTGCCGAATAGCCATACAGCGCTCAAATCATATTCGTGTATCAAAAGGTGGGTCTAGTTAAGCCATCATACTGTTCATTTTGTATCTTACAGTTACTAAAAATGACTAACGACGCAATCAAAAAGAAGGGGAAGGGATCTGGTGAGAAAAAGAGCACCAAAAGACGGGCCAAGAGAAGAGAAACTTACGCCGTATATATCTATAAAGTTTTGAAGCAGGTGAGCGCCATCGATGAGCACTTCCTAGTCTTCTTGAGGGTTATTCATTATGTAAATTCATAATTGGCTCGGTGATGTTTGCAGGTGGTAAAAAAACAAAAAAAAACATTCTCTGACTTCACCAGGTCCATCCTGACACTGGCATCTCGAGCAGGGCCATGAGCATCATGAACTCCTTCGTCAACGACGTGTTCGAGAGAATTGCAACTGAAGCATCTCGTCTGACCCAATACAACAAACGCTCCACCATCACTAGCCGAGAGGTGCAAACTGCAGTCCGACTGCTGTTACCTGGAGAGCTGGCAAAGCATGCAGTGTCTGAGGGAACAAAAGCTGTCACCAAATACACCAGTTCAAAGTAAAACAGGAAAAAAAAGAGAGAAAAAAAACATTCACCAGATCCAATGGCTCAAGGGGAGGACTGCATTTTTGCAACCAGGGTTGCACTACTGACCAAAAGCTGTTTATGTTGACTTATTATTTTTGGTAAATAAATCCACAAAAATGCATGATTTGTCCTGTTATTTTCAGCCGAGATATGTTTAATTCGGGTGTGTGTGGGGTAGTGTGGGTTTTATTTTGTTTATTTTGTTGCAGTCTTTTAGATGCAATCCTAGATTAATAGCTGATTGATTTAAAGGGGCCATGCAGAATTTCCAAACATCCCTCGATCTAAAAAGTCACTTTTTTTATTTCGTCATTCAATATTTGTTATCATTATGTTTCCATTGCTTCCCCTGTCATTGAAATGCACGCTCTGCTGGTGTGGGTGTGGTGGTGCACTATTGACTGACAGTTCCCATCGCGAGTCATTCTTTCATTGATGTACTCCTTCAGTGCTTACCAATTATTTAGCTGCCTGCAGTGTCTCTTGTGGATGAATGCATCATTCCGTTTTGCAGTTAGATGTTATTACATTTTTGGTGAGTTACTTTGGCACAAGCTTTATTAAGTTAGAGAACAGGTCGTTTTTCTAGCTTGCGAAATACAATGCTGTCGTAGCTCAAACAAGGAAACTTAAACTACATCATTTTCTTACCATTGTATTCAGAATGAGTCAGAAAATATTCGAGACACACTTTTCAAACTGCTCTCATATTTAGAGATGGTCAGCATACTTTTCACAATTTCACAGTGTTGCATCAACCTCAGAGTGCAAATACCATGTAAAACACCAGGGAATCTTTTTTTCTTTTCTTTTTTTTTACAACATGGCCTCTTTCACATCACGGCGCAATATTCCATTTTTAACACTAGATGGGACCATTGCTTTAGTAATTTTTCTATCAACCATATAGGCCTGTATGTGTTTTGTTACCCCAGCTTTAAGTGATTATTCACACTACATGTCCTTATCAAAAATAGTTTTTAAGTGATATAATAATTAATTGTTCTTTGATAGTACTGTAAGGAGGGTTTAATTACAGATGTGTGCCATCTTTAAAATAGCTTCAGACATTTGTCAAAGGTATTGAACACCAGAATATCAGCTCTTTATCTGATATTTTAGAATGTGGTGAGTAACTTGGATCAACTTCTATAATCTGCTTCCTACAAATTTCAGACCATCTTAAACAATTGTAATACAATATGATACCATTTGTTGATCATTTGCATGGAAATTCATTTTGTGAGGTCAGCATACACAATACACAAATGAATACACTATAATAATCAATAGGCAAAACCAATACACTATAATACAACTATACAACAAGACTGGAAAGTGAGCACACACTAGTCACATAAGCCCCTTCTGAATTGTTAGAAACTTGATTCCTCCCGTCCTCTCCTCTGTCCTCCACTGGCTTCCTACTCCAAACGCATTAGAAGAGAAGATCTAGGTTCCTCCTTAGATATTCTCCTAGAATGCTTTTTGAGAAGGAAATGAGTGAAGGATGGAGGAGAGGAGGTGAGGAATCAAGTTTCTAACAATTCAGACAAGGCCATAGTCCCTGCCATTTATTGGGCCTCCGTAATGACCCACTGTTCCAAAGCCTGATTGCTGTAGGGATGAAGCTGGTAGTAGGACCTTATATTGCCTTCCAGAGGGAAGTAGCTCATGGCATTAAGCAAGATTGTGTGCGGGATCCTCTATGATTCTGTTGGTCTTGTCCCTGACCTGTTTTTCATAGAGCCCCTGAAGCCCCCGCACTCCAGACCACAGAGGTTCCTAGGTCCAGAGGTTCCTAACCATCCTAGGTTCACCGTCCTCCTGAGGATGTTCTTGTCAGTGGCAGGTGTAATAGTTGGGGAGAATCTTACATTAATATCTCTCTGCTTACATTCAAATCTCTCTGATTTAAAAGTCAGTCTTGTTAAATTATGGCTTTGTTGTTTTAAATCTCTTAAAACTACCGACATTCAAAGTAGAAGAAAAGGAAAAGAGAATGGAACTGGTAGAGAATCATAACATTTTCTAATTGAGTGAAAATATATGGTCTAATCATATGATGTGGAATCACTGAATAGTCTTTGATTACTGAATAATAACACTAATGAAGTCTAATGAATATGCAATCTGTGAGAAGAGGAGAAAATGATTTAGGTTTCTCTGAATAGGATCATGTTTCTATCAATCTCTACATATACCTATTACCCTTATCAGCAGCCCAGAAAGTCAAGCACCCCCCCCCCCCCCCCACTCCTCTCTCCTGTCACTCTCATGGCACTCATTTCAGATGTGTCCTGATATGTTGCTAATGATGTCACATCTACGGACACATAATCATGAGTGTGATACGATCATTAATGGCAGTGTTTTTCTAAATGATTGTCATCATGACCATTTGCGAACTGGTATCCACCCCTCCCCCTATATCCCCACTCCAGCCTCCGTGCCTCATTGTAGTCATTGCCATCTCCTTTAGGGAGAGTGTTATAAACACATTATGGATGGATACATTAGTGACTGATGCAGGGCCCAAGCTCGCCTTGTTTTGGTGCGAGAGTGCATCATTAGAAAATGTTCCACTTGGCGGGGAAGCGCGTATTAACTGCACTCGCAATGAAATGAGGTTGTGATAGATGGTTAAAGTTATAGAGGACTATTAGGTTGAAATATGAACCTCTCAATTGTCATAATGAAGCAGAGGGCTATTTGCGTGGCGATCAGTGCGTTGGGAAGACAATTGGAATCTGCAAAGACAGACACAATGCGTTATAGGTAGTGGGTTTAGGGCCTTAAGAGAGTAGGAAAAAGTAATCATGCCCTTGCAGAATGGTACAGGGCTGCCATCAACCAACAATTCAACGGTCTGTACATTCATTTTGGTTCCTCCTACGATTTGTTGCAAAGTGATGAGACTGAAGTTGGACTGGCATGCAGTATGCCTCAGTGCGAGTCTTTGATGACTTGATGGACTACAGATGAGTGCATGACTCATAATCCTGCATCTGTTGGCCATCAGAGGTATGTGGCCTGTTAAAGAGGAGCTTACACAGAGGCATGCCAGTGTGTCATATGGAACCTCTATTGTATCATACCATTCTTATAGTACCATCTGACACATTAAGAATTCTACAATCAAGTAAAAGTGCATTGGGGAAACAGCAGGCTAATGCTACTGTGCCTAACTCCATTTTTAGCCGGTTAAAGATCCGTATTAGACCTGGTCTCCCACGCCATCAATAGTGACACCCACGCACATGGAAAATAATTTTAAAAAAATAAGGTCAAATAAGCAACCTCCGTGCATTATAAGCTACAGGTCCACAACAAAAGACAAGGGCTCCCTGCAACTCTCTAAAGGTTTACACTTGCAATCCATTGGCCCCCAAATGTGACCCTGCATTCTGAGCATCCAAACTGCATCCACCTACAGTACATCTACTGTAATCTTAGTCATGAACTTTTGCTTTGAAATAATTTGCTGAAATAAAACACTTAATTGTTAATCTGGCATTCAGATGATGAGATTAGGAAGTTCTAGCTCCTCTAGAGGTACTGTAGAATGTCTTTCTACATCATAATCTAATTACAAATCCAATTTCAACACCATAAGCTTTTAATATTTCTGTAACTACTGTGTTCATTCCATTATGTTTTCAGTATATAAAATGACAGCTCATTGTGGAAGGGAGGGCTATAGTTTAATCCCTTCCACTGCGTGCCTTCCTACTCAAAACAGCATTGAGAGCTGAGTAATCAAAGGGAACTAATTGCCTAATTGCCTAAATTAAGTGCCACAGACACATTAGCTGTTTGGAGGAGGAGGTTGACCATTGAAGAGGTTGACCACAATGCAGAAACCCTCATAGTCAGATGCTGGTAGATAACCATAGGAAATCAAAGATTTTGCATGTCCACAGACGGGCTATAAGGGCAGGGGGGGTGTCACCGCTGAGAATGTTTTTGTTGTCAAAAGAGTCCCCGCTTCACAGAGAGAGGAAAAAAAGAGTGAATGCCCACCATCTGAGAAATGAATTTATCGAAGTCACTGTCTTTTCCCCCATTAGTAAGTGTTTAGTTCAGCGTTTTAAATAATTGCGTTACCAGGAATGATATTTAAAATACATTTGGGAGTCAATGAGGCGGGAAAGTGCCTACATGTTTTGCTGATGACACCCGGGCCATTTGGAAGACATCGAAGTAGAGAGGAGGTAGCCCAGATGCATATTATAAACTCATTATGGATATCATTTAAAAAGGATGTACTCCAGCAGCAAAAAACAATATTCCCAGTCTCTCTCTAGTAATGTGTGTTTGCAAAGTCGAAACTCTTAGACGCCTTCAGTTTAATGTGGCATCTATTACCAAACTGTAACATGAAATAAATGGTATTGATTTCCATACCAGAATTGTCGTTAAGGTATAGATGAGATGCAACTGTGTGAGTCTCTGTTTTCAAATGGAAAAGAGGAATCAAAACGGAAAAGAGGAAAATGCACTTCAAAATATCATCATGAATTCTCCCACAGGTAGTGCAATTCAGCTTAGCAGAAATATGCCTCTTTCGAAGAACATGCAAGCTAGCAGACATCTCTCATCTCTCTAAGCACATATAAACAGACAGACAGACAGACAGACAGACAGACAGACAGACAATCAGAGATACAGACACATAAAGCAGTCAAACAACATCTCATTAAAACCTGGTCAGTCACACTGTCAGAACAATTCAAAAGTATGTCATATATACTCCTTTTAGACATCCCTGCCACCCCTATATAAACCTATATTTGGTATCTACAGAAATCTACAAAAGGCACAGGAAGTATGTGTTGATGATGGGCACAGTTTATTCCCAGCCAGGAAAATGGAAGTTCATCCTTCAAAAGAGATGTGTGTGTCAGATGCCCAGCGAGTAAGCTTAAGACCCTTAATTGTGTGCTGTTCCTCCGCCATCATAACACTACCCGTGGGGTGGAGGGACACAGCGGTCGCCACTCATTCAGCCTAATGTCCTTTAATGTAGAAGCCATGTGGATGCAGGGGATCCATGACCATTAATGTCCATTAGGGCTCAAGCAAAAATACTGAGCTAAAAGAGTCACATTTTAGTGTTCCTGGGTATAGTGTTCTGTGTCCTGTCATTTTGTTTGGGGTTGATGGATTTATGTCAGCCTGATAAAATGAAATAAAAACAAGGAAGACAGTAAAGTCATTCATATTTAGAAAGGGAATATGGTTTTTGCAGTATAGGCGGTGTGTTCATTACAGCAAACATGAGTACTCTATTGGTTGCTACTGGTTTGTGTTCACCATCCGCTGACGCTTTTTGAGAGGGCACTTGACCTCCACATTTGAGTTATATGGAACAGATGCAATTTGTTGCAAACAAGTTGTTGCAAACAGTAGCCCTGCAATTCGAGTTGCTCCAACTGAGTCTAGAACTACTTCTGACTTGCCAACACACATGACTTTGCAAATACCTGATGTAAACTAGCTACCATCTCAACTCGGTCACATATACATGCCTTCTATGTTGCAGTATGTCCCCTACTGTATGTCCAGCCACTGAACAATATCACAGCATTGCTGTTATGTCAACCAAAATAACTGGACAATGAAAATACACATACTGTGTATACTTCTGTTAAATGTCCATATTGCTGTGGTTCAAATTGTCAATGTTTTTAATATGACGTTAGTTCCTATAACATTATTTTATGAGAGACCTGATAGTTGTTTCATATTTTGCTATGGCCCGATCTTGAGGCCCAAACTTTTGACCCACAGATTAACCGTAGCAACAGAGTTGACCAGGGGAGGCAAAGTGGCCATGTGAGAGGTGTAAAAATAGCCCTTCTCCTCGTGCTGCAGGGAGGGTCATATTAGATATCAAAACAAGCCCACTGAACAGCTGGGAGGAAGAAAAGTGGGCACAGACCTTTGACTACCCTCACTCAGTTTCCCACATGCCAAGGTACTCCTGAGCAAGAAGCCGGTCAGTCTTTTAAAAATGTCGCACGGTACTTTTGTTTTCACCCCCATGGCCCTGCGCTCGCTCCAGCTGGATGAGGACATGCTCGAGAGGCACAAGTACAAAAAGCAGCTGGCCACCTATCAGCTCAATGGCTATCTGCTGAAGAAGGAGGCAAGGGATAGGGGGGTGTTAAGGTCGAGAGTTGCCATACCTCCAGCAATGTGCCATGATCTGGTCATCCAGAATGCTCTGTATACAGGGGACTCAGAAG
Organism: Argentina silus; assembly: GCF_951799395.1. Lineage (NCBI taxonomy): Eukaryota > Metazoa > Chordata > Actinopteri > Argentiniformes > Argentinidae > Argentina > Argentina silus. Next base: position 12,337,977 of record NC_139672.1, on the reverse strand, counting down.
CTGTGCAGCGCGTCTTTCCCAAAGGCTCCATGGCCAACCTCATCATTGAGCCACAGGGAGGGAACATGCGCTGGGTGGCCAGGGGGGAAGGTAAAAGCAAAGACTAACATCTAAAATATTGTATCTGGCATTATAGTGAGAATTGAAATTGTTTAGCTCTGTGCTTTTACTAGTCCAGGCATGAGCATAGCATCAGGTGGTTGTTAAAGGGATAGCATGGTTTAAATGTTATGTCCAAACCATCTCAAAGGAGCTTCAAGCAAGTGGTAGAACTACACAGCCCCATTTAGAATTGCTTATTCAATTAACTGGGCATGAAATTAAAATGCAAAATGTGCTAATTTGAAGTCACTGCTATTTTTTGGGGGGGTTGGAAAATACTTAATTTAGCAGTTGGTGACCGTCGCTAGGTAACCCAAACCAAAGTCTGCATTGCAATCTGTCCTAGTCCATAGACTGCTTTGAAGATAAATTAAAAAACAAGTAATGTAATTTGAGTGAACTATCCCTTTAATGAGGGGGTATCTTTGTCTTTGTCCTTTGAAATGATTACAAAATCCTTTCCTGTGAAAAGTGACCAATTTCATTTGGTAATTTTAGCACATTTTCTAGAGTGGACATTAAAGCATGTGCAAACAAATATGAGTGGAAAATTTGAAAATATATACCAACTGATTTATCTTGCAAATATGTCTATCTTTGATTTGAATGTCCCCTTGCCTGTTTGTATCGGTTGCAATCCTATGAAATCAGCAACCCATAGCCAGATCAAATTATAATTTATATCGACATATTATTTATAGTTACCGTCCACCCCAAGTCCAGCACAAACATTCCAGCCGTAAGCCAACTTAGTATTAGTCATGTGCTTGACTTGTGTCCACATGCCTTGTTCAAATGTATTCTCTTGTGGCTAGGTGGTTATAATCATTGCAGCTGTGTGTTCTGTCTGGGAGCATGATTTCTGGATTGGACTCTTCATAATTCACTTTTACATATAATTCATAATTCACTGTTGAATTGTGTCTGTACGGCGGCCACAGTACTGCTCATTTATTTCCTCCCTTGTACTGTTGTTATTTGATCATCAATTGACCAAAGAGTGAACTCACCTGGTTTCCCAGATCAGTCACAACATGATATTAGATAGCCTTCCTTTCTTCAGATAAATTTGGAGGCTACTGGAGGTGGCCTCTACCTGACCTGACAGGGGTCTACGTGGAACCTCTTTCAGAGGGTTCTTCTATGGTGATAAATTGTAAAACCGAACCCTTTTTGGTTCCATATAGAACCTACAGTAAAAGGGTTCTAAATGACCTGAAATTGTTGTAATTAGCACCAAAAAGGGTAATGATGAAAAAACAAGAACCCTTTTTTTGGTACAATTTGGAACCTTTTTTTCTTTAGAATGTACAACTGCATTATCTTACTTTTATTCAGTGGAGCCAGGACTAAATCACACTTTCAATGAAAACTATTCACAGAATATGCCTTTTATGTCTAGAAGTAGACTTTGTCTTTGTCTTTTGTATTTGTCTGGTAAACTCCCCTTCTTTGTTTGAGTGCAGTTCATTTGTCCAGTGACTACACACTACGAGGTTGAGTAACCTGAACGTGTTACATGTAATTTGCTCTTGCGCCATTGGCAGAATTTTCTGGGCCATCCAAAATATCACATAACACCGTGCCTCCCTTGAAATAGCCCCCTCTAAACATACAGGCTTCAAAAGAGCACAACACGTTCTCACAGGAGAAACCACCAATACTGCTGCAAGATCAAAACAAAACACCCCAGACGGACCGGTTACAGTTTTGCCATTTTTACTTTTCCATTGCCTCTTGAGAGCAGGCTCAATTTGCATTGCACATGGGCACTCAGGTCAAGTGTCGCAAGCCGAAGAGTTACCGCAACGATGTGATTGCCACGGCAAAGGCGACGGGTTACGTCCTTCAGTTCTGGAACTCTCTCCTTGTGGGCGATGACCTGACTCTCATTAGCATCATTGACGACCCTGAGTGTGTCCATCTTATCGATGCCATTTACGACACCAGCGACATCGAGGAGTGGAAAAATTTCAGGTTCAACTATAGAGGGCTGAGTAGGTCTAAGATTGCTTTACAATATATCGTGGTTTGAAATCAAGTATGTCTACTCAGGCTCGTTAGGTTGTACAGATTATTAATGCCCTATCTATTCCTCTTATGGCTCCCAGTTGTTGGATGTGTTATATATAGTATGTTTCCTGCTAAATGACATGTCAAGCCAACAATGTACACAACCAACCTTTTTCCTCACAATTTCTTATGTTTGGACGAGTTAGAAAACACAGTGTATGTGACTACACGTAAAGACATAAGAGATCATGTATTCCATTCCATTCTGTTGTTTACATGTGGCAGCCAGTAACCAGAGGCAGCTCTCATGGGTGATACGCATGTTCTCCCCCTCCTGTAGGACTATGGTCTTTGACCTACGAGCAGGAGCTGACCACACCACTCCACATCACCGCTGGCCGGGGCTTCACTGACTGCCTGAAGCACCTGCTGCTGCGGGGGGCCGACGTCGACCTGTCGCCCGGGGGCACCACCGCCCTGCACGAGGCCTGCGAGAGCGGCCAGCCCGAGTGTGTCAAGCTGCTGCTCTCCCACGGTGCCAACGCCAACGCCGTGAGCGAGGACGGCCTCATGCCCCTTCACGTGTGCACCAGCCCAGAGTCCCTGGAGTGAGTGCCTGCCCAGCTAATAAGGGAACCTGAATTTGAAATCGACCCCCCAGCCCCTACACTCTATAGAGTACCGAAGAGCGACGTCACTTCTGGGTCCACACAAACTTTCCACATTCATTTTCCCTGTCTGGACTTTTTCGAGTAATTATTATGAATTCAGTGTTCAGTGAATGCTTAAAGGGAATTTCCCTGATTGTTAATCCAGCCAATATCTTTAAAACTGGCAGAACTGTATAAAAAATATATAGAACCCATTTCGAACATGATCTTGTAACTTTACCATTTTAAAAGTCACAATGGTTGCTCTTCAGGAATAGAAGTCATTCAAAATTAGTGATTAATCTCACAAATTGCTGAATGGGTGGGTTCATGCTTTGAAATTGTATGAATTGCCACTCATAAAATGCCTATGACGAAATGGGCAAGGAATTATGAAGTGGACCCAGGAACTTACAGTACGTCAGCTCCTCTGTACTGTGTAGACCTGAGACGATTGGATAGGTGTAAACAATATGGTCATATCACTGTAGCTTCATTTTGCCTAACGGTAGCCCATTTTTGCCATACTTCTTACACCTATCCAATCCTCTCAGTTCTACACATGTGAATAAGGGGTAGGGGCTATAGGTTAATTTGGGATTCAGGGTGAGACTAGAGTTTACGATGCATACTATCTTGTACAGTAGCTCTGTCTGTAGGCCTACACCATATCTGCAGAGCCAGAGAGAACATTCAATTTTACATCTACCTGCTTATTGGATCTACAGGTGTGCCAAATGCCTCCTCAAGTTTGGTGCCGCAATCAATGGGCGGAGCCTGGAGGAGGATGACACGCCCTTACACGTGGTGGCGAGGAACGGCCTCCAGGGCCACATAGAGCTCTATTTGCGCTATGGGGCCGCTCTGGACAAGCAGAACAACGAGGGCCACACGCCACTCAACGCCGCCTGCTCCCAGCCCCAGGAGCTGCAGGACCTGGACCGCTACCACCAGGTAGGGAATGGCACGGTATAGCGATTTTAAAGAGTTGTCATACCGAAAATGTTTTGTCAAAAGTGTGGGTATGCTAAAGATTCAAATGAGAAATGATGGATATCGGACCGGGTAAAATACTGTTAGTTTATACATTTATACTGGATGATATCAACAGGTGTGCCAGCTTCTGCTGGGTGCGGGGGCAGACGTCCACAAGGGGGACAAGGACAATCAGTCGCCGCTGCACATGGCCTGCAAGAACGCCAACGCAGATGTAGTGGAGCTGTTGCTGGCACACGGAGCCTGCGTCCACACCAGGAACTACGGGGGCGAGGCCCCCATGCACAACATCCTCAAAGTGTTGGCCTATAAGATCGGCCACAAGCCCGAGAGGGTGGTCCGCTCTCTGCTCAACCACGGCGCCACAAGGGTGTGGCCTGGAGCCCTGCCTAAGGTAAGAGGAGCACAGGGGTAAGGGAATAGGGAAAATATCCCAAAGATCACTTAAGGACTGAAGAACTGATATAAAGAACAGGCAATGGACTGGTAATCCTTACAATAGCATGTATAGTGTATAGTGACTATGTACAATACATACACACACAAATTCAATGGCATTCAATGGTAGTGCAGATCATGTTCTCAGTCAAAGGCACGTTCTTGTGTATTGGGTGGCGCGCCACCGTAAATAGGTTGATAATTTGAAGGCATTTGAAATCCAAACTTTTGTGAGTGTAGAGCCAAAAGAAGAAAAAATGCTTCACTGTCCCATTACCTACGCAGGGCACTGTAGTTGCATGAGACGGGTGCGGTGTTCATCTTGCTCTCTGTCCAGATGAATACGAGAGGAGGTGTGTAAACAATAAGTGTTGCAGATCCTCAGCTGTGCTGCTAAAACCCCAAACCCTCCTAGAATTTGTGTGTAAAACTACATTTCTGAGGGCAGTCGCTTAGCTAAACTGTCTTGGTTACTTTTTCCCCCGAATACTGTAGTCACCTATAGTTTGCGTTCTTGTATATTCTCAGTCAATGGTATAAATGCAAGACGTTGAACAGGAGACAGTGAAGAGATGAAAGATGTCACAGTATTTCACTCAGATCTTCTCTTTCCTCAACGCAACATGAAATCTGTTCCACTCACTGCGGGAAACGGAAATGACTACTATTCACTGAACCCACGTGCTTGAGACAAAATGCCTGACTTCTAATTAGCCGAGTGTTAATAGGAGATTAATTAGCACTAATTGTATAATTTCCAGTTAAACCCCCAGAGGGTAGACCAATCTGTTCATTTCACCGAGTGTTTAATTACTTTATTTCTTATATTCTATGGACTCCCATCCTCCCAACTTCAACATGAAGTGAGAATGTCATGTTCCTTGGCTCCTTCTAGAGATTATATACTGTAAAATAACAATAGTTCAATGGAAAATTTCCTTCACACAATTAAATTACGTGCATACTGCATTAAACTTAGACTGTGTGTGAGCTCATAATTTAGAGTACTTTACTAGGTGTTTTTTTTTTATGCCTTTTCTTTAGTAAGCACTATAACATTTTTATTTTTATTTATTTATTGATTATTATTGTTATTATTATTATTGTTATTATCAGTATTATTATTATTAGTAGTAGTAGCATTATCAATATTAGTATTTGATTTGTATTATTATTGTTATGTTTTATTATTATTATTAGTATTATATAATTTTTTACTTTTACCATCATTAGCATTATTATCTCTGGAGTTATACAATATCACATATTACAGCGGTCAGCCATGTTTAATTATTCCACACATCCATCATTTTAATTTCTCAACAGGAACTTAGAACTTCAAAGTTTCCAGTTTTATGTGTGATTTGACTTGCAAAAAAACGAAAATTGATTTCAGGTTCTGAAATACTGTTGTGGCTCCCCACGCACCATTGAGGTTCTCGTAAATGTCTATGACCGCATCAAAATCACAGATACCTGGATTGAGGCTGTAGCCCCTGAGGTTTTTAAGGTGAGTTTTTAAAAACATAGTGACTTGAGTATTCTTTTAATTTGATTGTCTTTCTTATTATGCTTCATAAAAGTGAGACAGTGACCACATTTACAACCCCATGCAACACTAAAGTCTCTCTGGCTACTTATCATCACCAAACCCAGTGATTTACAGTCTAACATTGATGAGTAAACGGTTAACCTTTTAATGCTGTACATTTCATTCTATGACACCTAAACATTGAATTACTTTTACAGCCTTAACTGTTTCCTTGATTTCTGTGCTCTAACTGTTTGGCTTCTTCTTTTTTTTTTCTCTACAGGAGCACCAGGAGTTCTATGAGTCCTTGTTCTCCCTGACCCAGACCCCACGCTCCCTGCAGCACCTCGCCCGCTGGAAGCTCAGGTCCTTCTTGGAGGGTCGTGTTCACAAGGTGGTACCCGAACTGAACCTGCCCACTTTCCTCAAGAACTACTTGCTCCTGCAGTTCAGAGACTACGTCCACTGAGTTAGACTGACAGACTTGTTGGACGAGCACACTAAAAAATAATAACTATCAGGTCGATCACAATTTGGTTTTGGGTGACACAGACAGTGGAGACTTTCCTTAGGAGCTCCAAGGACTTCTACCACTACTCCCTATCTAGGTCCAGATCTCTTCAAGCTGCTGATTGTGAAAGAATCTCAGGAGAAGAGGTTTCGTACACCATGTACATCATGCATCATGCAATAGTCTAAACTGAAAGACAAAATATGACACTAATGTTATATCTGTCACACTTTGTGTTTAGATGAACAATCAACAATCAAAGTTCTGATAACATGTTCATTTCATTGTTATGTTATCCACAATTAGAATCTATTTCATTAGCTATAAGAGCAGTAAAGTACCATGTTACCTATGTACACCACAAGGGGGTGCTGTGGACTTTAAATAACAAATTAATGAGAGTGGGCTACTTTCTCAGGTGGCTGGGTTTCTTTGTTTTCTAATCTTGTTTTTCAAATAACTTGTAATCTTTATTTGTTATGCAGCAGTGCTATAAATGGGATTGCAATGTATAGGCTTATTGAACTGTAGGTTAGAGAAAATATACCTACCATTATTTTTCAGAATGAGTTTGTTTTTGAATTTATAGATAAAGAGTTATATCACGTATTATATATTTTATTATAATATGGTGAGATCAATGCAAATTAGAAAACAAATTAATTTTGTTGTTTAAGATATCATGACTGCATAATATTTGTCATAGTACGATTTCATGACTCCATAATATTTGGCAGAAAATGTATACTTTATTTCCTAAATGGCCAAATGTGTGTGTGTGTGTGTGTGTGTGTGTGTGTGTGTGTGTGTGTGCGTGTGCGTGTGCGTGTGTGTTAATGTTCCTCACTTCATGTTAATGTTTATTACGTGAATAAATAAATAAATGTACATGTAGTACATTCCCTCTAAGTTGCTTTATGTAAGCCTACTGCGATTTTTAATCATTCTAAATTACAATTAAAATATCTAAAATATTTAATGAGAGGAAAACATATTGGTTTGGAATTAGCATTATTAAAAGTGTCATCTTATTAAATAAACATGCTTTCATATGTTTAAAATGTCTGAGTGAACAAAGTCCTAATTAATCACGGATTGGTGGTCGGGTTACGCCTATCATTAAGAGCTGAAGAAGTGTTTCGGTCTTGAAAATGATCGAATTAAAGGTAGCGACAACAATTTAACGCATAGGCCAAATAGTCAACTGACATTCAAAGAAATACAATGCAATCAGTGCTTTGTATTCATAATCTCTTTATAAAAATGTATATCAAGTTGGGCGTTTCCAGCTTTATAATTATGGAGTGCTCCAGATGTATCATGAGTGTGTGGACTCGGAAAACAGCATGCTTTTGAATACCAACGACTCCGGTTGAGGAGAATGGGGAACCTGTGACAGAGGGTTGTGACACGAAGACAATATGCTGACTTGGGTAATGAACCTGTCAAAGGCTGTTGAACGGCGCTTTTCACTGTGCTACAGGCCATGGGGAGCTATACCATATAAAAGAAACTAACATTCATCGAAGTTTTAAAAGAAATAAGATGATGAAATGGGTCTAATTAACAATAATATGACTCAATCACCCATTGAATCAAAATGTCAATATAGGCTAAAGTTTCAAAGAAAGGGCATCCTAGTCGTTACTGCTGTTACAAGCGACAAGGCCTACTTAACATTGGGCAGCATAATAATGATATTAATAGCCAGTAATAATAATAATGATAATAATAATTTTTATTTTTTTATTATTATTATTATTACTGCTACGTGATCATTTATAATTATTAATTGGTAATTCATTACCATAATGACTGTGGTTCAACTATATTTCTTAAATCTAATTCCTTGAGAGAAAAAACGCAGAATAAAGCTACAACGAGGGAAATACAGCCATAACTATATATGATGGGGAAAGTGTCATCTCCGAGAGAAAAGTTTTACATCTGATATGTTCAATGGGCTAGGGGGAGGTTCTGATTGTAGACTATACAATCAGAAGTAGTCCACTTTAAAAGAAGGGGAGAGGAGCGCGGGAGAGAAAAGCTATCTGGTTTCAATAGATCAAAGAGAGGACTGCTGAATGGAGTCATTTGCAATTATAAGAATAATTAGCATTGCCTGGCCCTCCATTGCTAATCAGAGTCGGTGGTGATATGTTTATGTCTTCATGCAATCAGACGGCCAGTTGGAGTGCCCGCGCCCCAAGGACTCAATAGGGGCTAATCATCATCAGTACGAATTGGCATTTAAACGGTAAAATTATCTCCGATTAAATCAACACTTAAAGAAGAGAGAAAAGTGGGTTTTGTCCCTGCATATCTTGATTTTTTTTGTGACGATATCCTATATAATAAAATGGATAGCCCTGAAAGTGCACTTTAAAGATGCATGTGTAATTTAAAAAATATATCATCAATTTGCATAGGCTATAACTCTTGACAACATATATTTAAACATGTAAAACAATTTATATATAATAATAAATGTTCTATGCCTATGGTCCTTTACTCAGATATGATGTTTGCCTCTTGTATTTCAAATAAAAAACTTTAAATAAGCCCCTCAAAATGTGTCACTATCAAAACCGCGCGGCCTCCTTTTAAGACTGCCGTTGACCCTCAAGTGAATGTCTTTTATCCGAATCTAATTTTCCACAGAATATCTCTCTCCAGGGAATAATTGTTGCAGCACTTTTCTAAGACCAAATGCATTGTTTTAGCCCAGGAGAATAGAAAAGCCATTCTCTCTCTAGAGAGGAAAAACATCTGCCTCTCCTCCCTCCCGACTCCGATGCCATCCGTCCCAACATTTCAACAAAAGCACCGTTGTTTTATGTCGTCCCTTGAATCCAAAGTAATTACTTATCATCAATCAAAATTAATAATAGCTGATTGGGTTGGTGTGGTCAACGATTATAGAAGGGGAAGGGCTGAAGCAGTCGCTCACACCGATTGCAGTCAATGTGGACCGGGCAAAAGGGGTGGAGGGCTGGTGGGGGTGTGGGGAGAGAGGGGAGGGGGGGGGGCAACCCGTCTATTTGGTATCCACATGGGAAACTACCGCCTCTCAAGGCGGCCAAAAAGTCAGAAGCTGAATAAGGAAATGAAGCGTAATTTGAGGAAGATGGATGAGTCCCCAGGGCAACACCCCCTTTCATTCCTCTTCTATTGCAGATGATAAGCCTGGTCTCTCTCTCTCTCTCTCTCTCCCTCTCTCTCCCTCTCTCTCTCTCTCTCTCTCTCCTCTCTCTCTCTCTCTCTCTCTCTCTCTCTCTCTCTCGCTCTCTCTCTCTCTCTCTCTGTGTGTGTGTGAGAGAGAGAGAGAGAGAGAGAAGGGGGGGGGGGAGGGAGGGAGGAAGGGAAGAAGGGAGAGGTAGAGGGAGAGAGAGAGAAGGGGGGAGGAGGGAGGGAGGAAGGGAAGAAGGGAGAGGTAGAGGGGATAGCGTGTGTGTTTATGTCTCAGTGTGTGACAAATAGAGAGAGAGGGGGTAGGCACAAAACAAGCGTCAGGTCGCAGTAAGCGCGAGGAGGTTCCGGAGGAGCAGCCCAGTCCACAGGATAATACCCCAACGAAGGACGTATAACTTCTCTTCGCCCAACTGAAGATTTAGCGATTTTTTTCTTAGGGAAGGGCTGACTGAGTTTTCGAAAACAACACACAGCTATTTGCCTCAGAATGCAGAGACCGGGCGGCCACGGGACGGCGTTTTCTATCGACTCTTTAATAGGAACTCCGCAGCCTCGACCAGGACACCTGCTCTACACAGGCTACCCCATGTTTATGCCATACAGACCCTTGTTAATTCCTCAATCTTTATCTCATTCACATTTACCATCTGGTATACCTCCTTTAGCGCCGTTGGCATCTTTCGCTGGACGTCTTACCAACACATTCTGTGCCAGTTTGGGACAGGGGATGCCTTCCATGGTTGCACTCACGACGACACTGCCAAGTTTTTCGGATCCACCGGACAGTTTCTATCCCCCCCAAGAACTACCCGGACCTCGATTAAGTGCCGATCCTGGAACAAGGAGACAAGAAAGCCCACACTCTGAAGATCTGCATGTGAGGGACAAGGGTTCAGAACTACTCAACTTCTCTGAAACTTTTCAAACTATATCAGGTACATTCTTTCTGCTTTTCAATGTTTGCATTAGGGACCTATCACCATGCATTAAACGTATACATGAAACGCTATGAAAACACAAATTGTTGATAAGCCTATGTGTTTTTAGAAATCAACTATACTTTAAACCCTACACATTTCCATAGCTTGCTGGTCTGAACTGGACTGATTGAATCAGATAATTTCTACCCTGTAATTTCCAGGGAGGATTACTTTAAATGATATCACCACAAATACATTGTCCATTGTTTTTAATGTAGGCCTACAATAAATAACTTTGAATAAAGTTAAAGAGTAGCCTAGACTAGTGAGCAATATAAACAGCTCTACTGCACCTTGTTAAACAAAATCCATTCGACCCATGTGAAATCTCAGGTAATGTCATATTAGGAAACGTGTTATGAATGGTTATACATTGAAACATATTTTTTAGAACAACACTTTATATTACGTGATTCTATATATTCATTATATGTTAAGATATTCTTGTAACCTTCATAGAGGCCTAAATGGCCATGACAACATATCATGAGATCGGACATTAATCAAACGCCATTATCCGTGAGGTAAACTCACTCGGCTACTTCGGGAGGCTAAAAACAATATTTGGCATTAACGTGTGATTTATTTTCTTCATATTGTAGGTGAGACTAAATTGTACAGCTCAGATGACGAGAAGTTGGACCTCAAATCAGCAGACACAGCTTGCAGTGACAGAGAAGACAGCTCTGCCGACAGCGAAAACGAAAGTTTCTCAGACGGGAACTGTGGTTCACTATCCCAAAAGAGCAAACTAAAACCGGGGTCACAGGAGCCCCTTCCACCGGGTAGCTCAGCGGGAAAGAGCAGGAGGAGACGAACAGCTTTTACCAGCGAGCAGCTCCTTGAACTTGAGAAGGAATTTCATTGTAAAAAATACCTTTCGCTCACTGAACGCTCTCAAATAGCACATGCACTTAAACTGAGTGAAGTTCAGGTCAAGATTTGGTTCCAGAATCGTAGAGCGAAATGGAAAAGGATCAAAGCCGGCAACGTCAACAATAGGTCGGGAGAGCCTGTCAGAAATCCGAAAATTGTGGTACCCATCCCAGTGCACGTCAACAGGTTTGCCGTGAGGAGTCAACACCAACAGATAGAGCAGGGGAGCAGGCCATGAACTAATAATCGCCTAAGCTCGAGAAAAAAAACAATTGATGTTTGACAAAAAAAAAAAGTTCCCAGCTGGGTTGTTGAATGCATGGAGCACAAAAAAGGATTCAAATCTTTTGTCAGCGAGGTGTGACTTTTTGCATCAGCAGATGTCCTATACACTTGACAATTGATGAGATGCTGTCCTAGCAAGATGAATCAAATTGTCAAATATGCTCTAATCTTTTATTTATTGTTTTGTAAATTTGTAAATAGTATATGTGTCAGGTGACACAAGTGGGCACTATGAAAATGAGATTGTAAAAATTCTTTTCTAAAATATTTATATGTAGGGCCTATAAATGTTCTGTTAATTATCTGCATGTGGTTTACTCTTTGGGTGAAGCTTCTCTGACTTCTCGTATTTGGTACGTTTCGTTGATCATAATTTGCATGTACCTTACAAAGTTTTCATTTTGATAGGCAACTGTAGGAATTGTATTCGCCATCTGTTGTGAAAATAAGATGTGAAGGAAATAAATGACCAAACAAGGAAATACTGTAAAGTATACTGACTTAATAAATCAATTTATATCAAAGTTATAATATCAAAATGCATAATCATTACTTAAATAGGTTTACTCTTGATGATGATTGTTTTTGTATCATATTGCCTCTCTGACACATGATCAAAAGAAATGAACAGTGATAGAATCTGCAAAATATATATTTGTATACCTATATAAAAACCTAAATAACAAAAACAACATATTGATAATAATAACTTAATAACAATAGGCCTAATGTTATTAACATTAATGTTAATAACAATATTAGCCTAGTGCATTTATGTTAACAATGGCATACTAATAATTACAACAACAACAATACTACTACTACTACTTATAATAATAACAATAATAATAATAATAATAATAATAATAATAATAGAAATTATTATTAACATTTGGTTATTTTAAAAAATTGTTACAAAAACTGCATTACAACACACTTACTGAAGTCTATCTAACCTGACCTTGCTACTATCGCTAATTAGTACGTAATCTGGGTACATTTGGTCATCAATCAAAGCAGAAATGCAATATTATCTTATTTGGAATTGACTGATATGAAATGTTTTTAAGCCTTAAACTTAAAATGATGTATATAGTTCTATAAAATAAATCATGAATCCTAAATATTTCCACACTATTTAAGGATGAGTTTAGACATGTAATTGCTTCATCACTGCAGGTGATGAGGCACACGGGAGGACGAGAGGACTGGGTACATAAGTGGGGGCTACTACAATGTTGAATATAGACCACTTCACTTATATCCAGCAGCTATCTCTATACTCCTAGATGATACACACAAATGAAGGTTTCATTAAGCAGTCAAGAGAGAAAAAGGGGAGAGAAGTGAGCTTTTTGTTAATAGAAGCAGTAGTCATTTATCTCTCTTTAGGAGGCCATGTTGTCTCAAGGTGGAGTGATGGATCCCCATTAGAATGGTCATATCCAACACATTGTAATGAACTTCACAATCAATCACTGTTGAAGAGGAGGAGACAAGGAGGGTTCACTGTGTGTGTGTGTGTGTGTGTGTGTGTGTGTGTGAGTGTGTGTGTCTGAGTATGCGTGCGTGTGTGCGTGCGTGCGTGTGTGGGTACGTGGGTGTGTGTGTGGGTGGGTATGTGTGAGGGTGTGTGTGTGTGCATGTATGTTCGTGTTGGAGTCTCCCTTTTATTCCAGCAAGTCTATACTCAGATATACAGAGAAAGAAAAAAAAATTAGACTACAGAGAGAAAAGTTAGATTTAGGCTTGACTTAAAGTGTGATGAAGTTGAGATTTAGGGGTGGGGGATTCATTTCCACTTCAATTTCAGTTCAGTTGTCTAGTCATGCCATAAATTATACCTCTGTCAAAACAGAATGTGAAAAAACATTTAAAATCATTTAGCATAATTGCAGCATTGTGGATACCAACCAATCATTCACTCATAAGAATAAATGTGCAATGAGAGGTAGGCCTACATCATTTGAATAAAAAAAAAAAAGACATTTAGTTTAGTCTAAAGCCAACAGGATTTAATAGCCTATAGCCTATACTGTACCTCTTAAGTTGACGTTATGATTTATCCTGGGTTATAATGATACCCCTGTTTGAATAACATTGCCATAGATGGTAACAAAATCATCAAGTGCTAGCCTATAGCTACGAGTCAATGAATTAAGCTGTAGCAACACCTGCTTTTGAATTCTGCGGCTGCTAGGCCTATGTCACGGTCTGAATCAATTATCTTAATTTTTGTTCAAGCTGTTGTTTTAAGTTCAAGCTTTTATTGCAACTTAGGTGAATACATTAGGCTATTTATGTATTGCTTTCAAATAACTATAATGGCGTTGCCAAGTCCATTTAAAACAAAAAAGTTAATCTGAGCATGACCTTTGTAGATCAAGGTTGATTTTAGTGTCTCGAACTCCGATGACGACAGAAAATTTGATGTGTGTGTTCTACTGCCGAGTTGGTAATAGAGAGAACAGAGATGGCACAGGGATGCAAGAACACACAACAAACTGTCTTTATAGTGGATTCCATTATGTCATTATGTTTCATCTTCATCTACTCTTTGAAATGTGACTTTTGCAGGGCACAAAAACTAAGCCAAAGTTGTCGTCGTTTTAAATGTAAAAATTGCGAAGATTTGAAACCTTTAAATGTCATAAAGAGATAACATCAGAATATTTAGATTGAGTGAAGCCCTACGGCCAACTGTCGTTGTGACTGGGACTTGAGACAGTCAATATTCACTCGAAGGAGGTGATACATGAGGACCATCTCTCCCTTGAGAAACAGGGAGGCAGTTGTGCATGATCACCCAGGTAAGTGCTTAGTGCTCCATGCTGAGGTGAGGAGAGTGATGTCCCCACACATGTTGAGTAGGCCTAGGCCATATGTGAGATCCTATTATACAAAGGTGCTCAAGTAAAGCAGTAAATGCATTATGTAGACAAGGCTATTCATCCTCTTTCTCAATGTTTTTCAAACAAACATGTTTTGCTTGCCACTGATGCTTTGTGTTAGGGCCTGTTATGGTCCATCTGAAAGATGGTGAGCCTGCCAAATCTCAACTGGGGAAGGGGACATGGGGGTTCTATGCAAAATATCAAGCTCAGGCCTCTGGCCGGATGTGACTTTGAACAGATCTCTTTGAAACAGATCTCTTTGAAACAAATGAGTCACAAATGCAACTCATACTGTTGTTACATTCACCACCTCTTAAAGCTAAACCAACACACTTATCAGATGAAAGGAAGAGATTGGTCTCCTCATTACCATGGTGGCTAACACTGAACATGCAGCCCCGTATTATAACCTAAACACGTAAATACTGACGTTTAAGCACTTTTCCTAGTCATATTATAAGACGGAATTCTCATACCTGTTGATACATATGGAAGAATCCTATCTGTCAAATTATAAGAGGTGATTATCAAAGCAATAATACAAAATAAAGAATGCGTTCGAAGGTTCGAATCTGCTTTGGGACTATTTTGACAAAATAGCTGTTAGTGGAGTTGTTTGCTAATTGTTGTTGCTAGTGTTTGCTATACCTTCCGCTGACAACTTACACTTACCCTAACTTACACCTCGAAGCTATTCCTGACGCTAAATTAATATCCAACCATAAACTTAACCCTAACCTAACACTTACCAACCACTTGGTTAATGCCTAATACTGCTTAAACGCCACGTAAGTTGTTGCTAATCACGTTTTTTTTTTCTATCTTGACGAAATAGGACATTACCTAGATGTCTTCTATTTTGACTAAACAGGACTTTGCTTAGACATAGTATAAGGACGTTTTTCAATGATATCATGTTGCCAGCATGAGACATATAGGACCCTATTCAAGAAATATTGTTTTTCTTAAATGTCAACGTGCAACAAGTGCACCTGTTGACATGGGCCTAGCTAAATGCACTTGGCAAGACTTCAGGATTTTGAAAGAATAGTTTCCCTTTGATAGAACCAGCCTACTAACTGCATAGCCTGATCTCAACCCACAGTTTACTGTAAAATTTGTCCATATATTTATCATATTACCTCAAGATGGCTATGCTACAAGAGGGCATATATCCCGCTTGCCATTTCCTTCCTCTTGTTTTGTTTTTCATTAATCAGGGCCGAATTTGTCATTTGGAGCCAGGCCATTTTCCTTCCAATGCACAGCCACACATCCATATTTGGATTGAGAAAGCCTTTTGCTGTAATTAATCATAGACCAAGGCTCTTGCAATATATTCTAGCGAACAGTGGGTAGAGCACCTTGCCCTAAACGGGATCAAACTCACAACCTTCTGCTTGCCAACCTACCATGCTACCTACTGTCCCAAGAGAGTTAACTCATGACCTTCCCCTTGCTAACCTACCGTACTAGTTACTGCCCCATGATAGTTAACTCATGACCTTCCCCTTGCTAACCTACCGTACTAGTTACTGCCCCATGATAGTTAACTCATGACCTTCCCCTTGCTAACCTACCGTACTAGTTACTGCCCCATGATAGTTAACTCATGACCTTCCCCTTGCTAACCTACCGTACTAGTTACTGCCCCATGATAGTTAACTCATGACCTTCCCCTTGCTAACCTACCGTACTAGTTACTGCCCCATGATAGTTACCTCCCTTGGTGGAGATGTTAACAGGCCTTATACAGAGGTGTTACAATATTGTTATGGAATACCAATATGAAGTGTCAACAGGTTTGTAACAAACTATGTGGAACTGAGAAACAAGGCTGTTCTAAGTAGTTCCACCTCCCCCAGAAATAAAACACTTAAATGGCTCGCAGACAGTGTACAAACTACACCAGAGCTGAAATGTGTAGTCTATTGATGTCTCAATTGAGTTTTGGAGGAATTTAAATGTATAAGTTGATACGTTTTTCCGTCAAATGACTTGCCCTTCACTTGTTTTGGTGTAACGTTGAATGTAACCACTCTCATTTGAATTATGATGAGGTCTGATAAAGACAGTTCTACCAGGCTCATTAGGCTCAGTGAGAATCAATATCATCAATTCAAATGATGGCCAAGTGATTTGACTGGGATGGGACAAGTGTAAATCTTGACCTTCCGGTTTTGACAGACCAACTGCACAAAGGCAGTGACCGCCGAACGGCTTGAGCATTGCCAACTGACCAACAATATGAAGTAATTTATTTACTGTCTACTTCATGCGTCAAGATTGTGACACTTGGATGGGGATTTAGGGATGGATGGTTTTGTGAGCCTGTGGTAAAGTTTTATTAGGTCCCAGAGCTGACTAATGCTGGATGTCAAGCATATGACATATTCAGAGTGTAATGGCTATTTCAGTGTAGGTGAGCGTATACACAATTAAGAGCTATGACACACCCAGTAGTAATACTGCAGTTGTTGCAATGATTTTCCGGTTTTTGTGATTGTCTCTATATTCATAGACGTTCTTGCTGGGTAAGGAGATAGTAGCCCTGTTGAAAACCTGGAATGTTCCTCATGAGAATATAAGGAGAGCATGGCTTTCATATTTCTGTAACATTTGACTGAATAATGTTACAGAAGCAGTGCATTTTCAATTGGTGCTAGTTTGTTCCCCTTTCTTGCAGGAGTGTCGTGTAAACGTCATTGTAGCATTTCAATCTTAAAGACACACTATACGGCACAATCCTCTACGATCTGAAACCAGCTCCCCTTTTCCTTTTCCTCAAGAACTGTGTGATACAAAGAGAGAGAGAGAGAGAGAGTTAGAGAGAGATAGAGAGAGAGAGAGAGGGGGGGAAGGAGGAAGGGATAGATGGAGGGAGAGAGAGAGAGAGGGAGAGAGACAACCCCTCATTGTGGTGAGTGTGTGCACAGACTGGAGGCCCCCTGACTTCTTGGGAGGGTCTGCCGGACACCCCGGCTACAGTGATCTATGGGCAGATGCATCAAATCGTACAAGATAAACAAGCGATGAGTTTCATCAGGGCCATCATAGCTTTAATTTGGCTGCCTAATGAGTCAGATCTAGTGGCGGAGATAAGAGT
Organism: Argentina silus; assembly: GCF_951799395.1. Lineage (NCBI taxonomy): Eukaryota > Metazoa > Chordata > Actinopteri > Argentiniformes > Argentinidae > Argentina > Argentina silus. The sequence goes on along the minus strand of NC_139672.1, from coordinate 12,320,403 downwards.
TGTCAGAGGCCCGGCTCTAATGAATTTCTTGCCACTTGTAATCAAGGTTGCCTGTCTGAGGGGGAATGATTAATGGAACCCTGGAGGATTCCCTCGGCCCTCAGCCTTCATTACAGCTAATGCATTCTCAGGCAAATTAACAGAGAAGCGCGCGCACAAGCCAAGGGGGGAAAGAGGGAGAGGGAGAGAGAGAGAGGGAGGGAGGGAGGGAGGGAGGGAGGGAGGGAGGGAGGGAGGGGGGGTGAGAGGCATGAAGGTAGGTGAAGGAGAGAAGGATGGAGAAAGAGGAGAGAGAGAAAGGGAGAAATGAAAGTGTGGCGGAGAGAGAGAGAGAGAGGGAGGGAGAGAGAGAGAGAGAGAGAGAGAGAGAGATGTAAGATACACTGATTAGCGCAAGGTTTAAGGATATGGAAATTAGTGTGGAGAAATGGATACAAGGGCAGGTCAGAAAGGACAGGGTAGAACATGGATGTTCGCTAGGTTACTGGTCACACATGATGTAGAGAAAATTGATGAATGGATATTGGACTTGTCAGGAGGGACGGAAGATAAATACCCATGAGAGGTGTTCAGGAGGGGAAGAGCAAAGAAATATGGAAATTATAACTGGTCAAGGGGAAAGGGGATGAAAAAGGGTTGAAGGGGACTAGAACAGGGATAGAAATACATATGGGATAAGGGAAGAAAATGTTTGGGCTGCATTGGGTACTTGTTCACAGCAAAAACAAAAACAAGCATGTTAACGAGGCACAATATATATATAAAAAATGTATTGTTGTAATTAGTATTCAATAATACTGTAAATAAATTAGTACAGTATATTTAAGATGATAGTCCATGTCTTTGATTGAATATAGAAATGCTAGCATCAAAACATTCCTACTATAAGATACTTTCCTAGTTAAGGGTAAGTTGTGTTAGCAGTGCTGTGCATATAATAGGCCACTGGTTAAATACGGTGAACAAATTTGCCTGTGAGTAGGTGCTGCAACATATTTATGGAAATGTGTATTTAATGTTTGCAAACATGGTCTCGTCAGGTCTTTGTGTATCCATCGATCAAGCGGAAGCCCTCCTCTGCAATCTAGGAGGTAATTTGTCTGATCTGAGGTGGGCGGTAGAAAACCCTCCTCAGTGTTTAACTACATCCTATGCAATAACAAAACAGATAGACAGTGTACCTATGAGGGTTGCACACTGTCCTCACTATTGGGACCATGGTGCTAAGCTTATCGTAAATAATAATAATAATAATAATAATAAAAATAATAATATAATATATGACAAAATAGCTCATTTACTCCCAGTTTTCACTTAGCTGCATGGCCATATAGTACAGGCTGGTGGTGGTTGAAATCGGAGGAAGGGCTCATAGTAATGCAGAGGATGAGGAACGCTATCAAACACCATTACTCATTCCATTCCATGCATTACATGAGCCCCTCCTCCCGATTTCTCCCTCCGCCAGCCTCCAATGGTGGCTGTATAGTGAGGAGCGTTGAGTCCTCACCGGTCTCACCTGTGGCTGGGCTCTCAGTAGAGGGGTGGACAGTGTTTCAACCAACGTTGAGTCAAGATGGAGCCAGAAATGTACAGGAACACATTGTACAAGAAGGAGGCACTACTCCCAACGTTGAAAACCCATTGTTTTTTTTTTACTCATTTTTTCAGTTGAGTTCAAAATGATGACGCTTCCGAACGCCACAGGCCTTGATCAGAATGGGAGAAGAAGACAAGACAATATGGGGTGAGAGATTAGGGAAGTGTGTACAGCTGGTGATAGTGGATGTGGTACATATCCTGGGCTCCCAGCAGTGTCAGTGTCACTTCACATCATACTCCCCCCTTGGCTTCTAGAATTCCAGGTTGTCTTCATTGCCGTCATACAGATAGATATATCTATGGTTCATCAGATGTTTAACACTTATCCAGACGCTGTGAGATCTGATCTGCAGTGCAGCTGCAATGAAGACATCCAGGAACACAACCATTGTGTGTGCTGTATTTCTCTGTGAACTGCAAAGTTCTTATTCTTAGGAATATGGATGATTAATGGCAAAAAACACCTATCCTCCCAATCATCGAGGTAATGGTACAAATTGCTCCAGCGTCTCTGACATCACCACGGATCCTCTAACCGTTACGGAATACCAATAATCCAGATATTAAAAGATATGGCCAGAAAAAGACAAAATAAAGAATCTGCTTGTGATAATAACATTGCCAGAACAAGGGATTATGGGAAACATGATTCTTTCATTTTTCATTTTACAGTACAAATCACAGTCATAAGAAATCACTAATTAGAGAATTAGTCTCATCATCACAGTTGCATATTACTGTACCTTTCGGGCAAAGAGTATATTGTACATTCTCTCAACCACTTGTCTGTCTGAATGTGTTTGTATAACCATCTCAGTCTGTCAGTCTGCACCGAGGAAGTCAAAGGGAAAGACAAAAAGAGGCAGATGATAAAAGACAAGAGAGAAGACAGAGAGAGGAAATGGGTATATTTGCTGAGACCAGATTAGCTGAGAATAAGCAGTGGATTAGTGTGGGCTTGACTCCTCTCAACACCGGGACCTTTCACTTTTCCCCGCCATGTCCTGCTGCCTGACACTAAGCCTGACTCTTTATCTTAATCCTCTTTGAGAGACTGTTGGGGGGCTCCCACAGGCAGGAAGCTGAGGGGCCAACCCCCACTTAACTCAATGGCTGGCACAGGAAATGTCTGAGGTCTGCCCTCTTCTACGCATTGGTGCCCTTAGCCACACTAGCACCAATGGGCTGTCCGCATCAGCCAACTCCAATTGTCACTGACTTTTAAGAAGGCTGGGCAAATGAACATTCAAGGCCCATATTGAACGAGGCTACTTTTCAAACTTGTCAATTCTGTGTTCAGATAAGAATAAGTGTATTCAGATAAGTGTGGGAGAGGTTATTTGGAATCACTCTCATGATGGGTAGACCTGCTTGAGACATTTGAGTTCAACTGTCGCCCCTTGGGGATGATGGTCTAATGGTAGATGCTTGGAGACCTGTGTTTGAATCCTGTCTGTTACATTACTTTACCTTAATGGATTTTCCTGTGGAGAGGGAGGTGGGGACTGTAGCAATGGTGATTTGGAATCACACGGACGCTTGGGTCTTCCATGCGGGAGACCCGGGTTCGAATCCCATCTGTCACACAAGCACACATTGGCTTATTGAATGTTTACCCTGGAATATCACACAATTATGATAGGGTCATGAAGAAAGTTCTCTCTAGTTTGACATACTTCAGAGCTGCCTTGAGGTGACCGATTGAAAGAGGGTCACATAAGGACATACCTTAAGATTGTCTGCCTTTACAAGAGAACATATGACATATACTCAGTCAAACAACATACAAAAAGACACATTTCACACATTTTGTTATTTCCCAAATCCAGGAACGGCTACATTGTTTTATTGGAGTGTTTATTAATAGGTCAACAGTCAGCCAAGCATCCAAGCACACAACAGGTAACTCTTTAGCTTTTGCTTTGTTTCACGTTCTGAACGTAAAGAAAAAAAGTTACAATCGGAAAATTAAACAAACAAAAAACAATATTTACATACTGCATTATAAATATGTCAAATGTACATCATTATACACAAAGTACCTCAAACGGTCAGATAATGTTGAGACCCAACCAAAGTACCTAAAATATGCTTAAAAACAATGAGGAAAAATTAATAAACAACATATCAAAATAGAGGGTGATCTTACAATTAAAATCATTTTAATTGTTTGTCAGGGGAACATGTCTGGAGATAGAGGTCTGATGACCCTTATTACAGTATCTACAAGTATATGTCCTGTCTTTGGGGGAAACCACTTAGTTTTCTTGGGATAAGATTATAGTCAGGCAACTTTAAGAGGAGTATCCAAGCTGAAAATAGGACGTGGTGGCCATATGGCATCATCGGGTCGGTACCGAGTTCTCTCTCGGAAACAATCCACTCATCAGACATACCTTGAAATATGGTCAAGAACTCATTGAAATATGTTGGTCCAACGGTGATTTGTACACGCACACCAAAGTAGAGGCCAACACTATCAAATGTACCATTATAACTTAAGGCTGTCTACAAGCTCTGTTGACTATCAGTTTGAATGTAATTTTGTTGAATTTGTGGCCAATGCAGGAGTGGTGGTGGTTTCTCCTTTTTCTTACCAGACCTGGGTCAGATACTTATGTCACAATTTGGACCATCGGTTCCATTTGGCCAGGCAAACTAAATCAAGCACAGCCCAAGTATTCGACATATGTGTTTGATCCATGTCAGGTTCTTACACGCTATCCCAAACAGACCATTTCTCGATTTCCTGTGGGTTTCAATAAACTACAAATACTGAGTGAATCGACAAAACAATGTAGATAATGTACCGCGTTAATACCAAGAGTCTCTGCTCTGTAAACATAAACACTGCCACAGTAAACCTATAAGACCAGAAAGCTGGATTTGAATTATTCTATTCTTACATGGCAGAAGAGAAAAAAAATAAGAAAATTCTCTAGACTTTATGCCAATAAAACTTGAATGTTCCTGTTGTCCTGGTCTCTCCTACAGCTTGTCTTGGCTTATAATATCCAAATACTGATATTTACATAAGATTTCAAGATGAACTACCATTTATGGTTTTCTCTTCATCCCTTCTCGACCCTGTCCGTCTTGAAATAGTGCCCCATCTCAACAGTTAGATACTTGCATGTACTTGGTCAGGTACCCCGAGTGAGGGTACAGGGGCTGGATGGTTGGTTAAAGTCACATCAGTTTGAGGAAATAAGAGGAAATGTTTCAAAATGACTCCAAAAGTCAGAGTTAGTCCAAAATGTTCAGGATAAGTTGTAGGAGGAAAAGCTACTATTTCTACAGAGGTCTGTACATGAAAACACCTTTTTGCTCCCAAACCTTCGGGGTCAAACAACTATATGTGTTTGCCGTTTCTCCCCAATGGTGTCCATACTCAGAAATGCCCTGTCGCTCACTCAAACACACACACACACACACACACACACACACACACACACACACACACA